>NC_052501.1:20331070-20671773 GCF_016617805.1 Bactrocera tryoni | reverse complement strand
GATAAATTTTCTGAGTTGAATCTTACTGCAGAAATCAGTCGAATTCTGACAGCTGGCCAACGCTTAATAAGCTGTTCTGAGGCCCAACATTCAGTAGTGAACTAAAATAAGCCAACAAAGCCCTAACCGTTCCCCAGTCCGCCGTTATTGACACTCAGTAACCTGTTCTAGGTAGCTTATTGGCCTTACAGATCCTGAAATACCGTTGTGGCCAAGCACAAAAATCACTAAATAGTAAATAAAGTAAATAACTCGATGCTAGAGATAAAGAGTCTAGACATCCTTTCACTAGTTTAGTGCTGGTCAACAAACTCAAGGCTCTAATATCGCTGCCTGTTATAAGGATAGTCACACTCTAAAGGAGCGCTGTGAGAAATAGATCACTGCTACCTTTATGGCAGCTACCTCCCATGAAGACGCTACCAGTGGTCAGGGCCTAAAACTGAAGCTGATGGAGAAGATTTCAGCAGTATACTCCTCTATTAGCACTCCCCAAAGGTTTGATTTTTATAAAAGTTTACAGCCCTTCTTCTCCAGTGAGTATTTCCCTCACATGAATATCTCGAAGGCATTGGGCTGGATATGTACATATGTCTGGTAAAAAAATTAGCCTCTGTGGTAGAAAGTTTTAGCAATTTGTACCTGCGCTGCAACAAGGACTGGTCAATGATATATGGCGTTGAAATGTAAGATTTGTATAAAACCAGATCGACCTGATCACGCACCACAAATGTGTACTACGCTTTAAATCATGGAACTCGCCTGAGTTCTATCGTCATGTAAGCAACCGCTTTCGAATGCCCAGGAACTTAATATTGCACAAAAAACGTTTGGAATCTTTTAAATAAGGCTAAATACAAAACAATAGGCGCCTAAAAATTGTTGGTTTTGCTAGGCTCAGATGTACAAACAAAACTGTCTGATGAAACCAATCACTAGAAACGGCCATATTTGGCCAAAAATAATGGAATTGTGTTTCATCACCGCCAATCGCGAAAACTTGGTAAGAGTTCTTATGCATACATCTTAAATACCTGGACCCGTAAAGTAGCTACTAACTTGTTCCAGTTCACTGGCAAAAGATTTGCCGGTGAAAAGGTCATATGAGGAAGCTTTATCAAATTGACTGTCCCAGTATTATGGACAAAGCGCTTCTACTACCGAATGAATACAGATTATTGTATAGACTCTTTAATCTTGGACTTACTAATTTCGTGCGCATTTTCTATATAGTGTAAAAATCAGTTACTAAAAAACCGATTAGCAGCAAATTTTTTATTTATACTCGTATTAAGTTTAAGTCATCCAGAAATTGTAGCTTAACCTTCCGGTAAATGTACTTTCGGCGAGTAGGACTGTTAGCCTACCGTTTATGCGATGATCTGTCGAGCAGTTTGTGTACAGCAGCTAAGCAAATTTTGTGTACCGTATTTTTAAGTGATTGGTGGAAAAGGCTTACGGTGATTCAGTCATAATGCAAGACACAAGCCTACGATTTTTACAAAGCCTTCAACGACGGTTTCAGAGATCGTTGAAGACATGCCCTCATTCTGGCTGATCTTCCAATCTGTTTAGCTGACGAAAATACAACAAAGTGAAGGATATGATAAATGAAAATAAAAGGACACGCGTTAAAGAGATGGCGGCAGAGAGCTCAACATACTCAAGTCCGCCTGGAATATCGTGGTGTATATTTTGGAGTATATAAAACGCGTTCTTGTTCCCATTCATCCCTGATAAAGCTTGAATTTTTCAAAAATAGTACGATTGTGACCGAATTAAAAGCCAAAAATGCAATGAGATATCAAAGGATCAGCGACCGTATTCACTAGATTTGGTAAAATCTCATTAGGGTATTTAGGCTCGCCATGAAGTTTGTGTAATTTCCCGAAGACAACGTCAGGAAGATGATAGCATAAAATATTATATATATATATTAGATGATCAGCATGATGAGCTTGATCAATATCAAAATTCAGTCATTTTCGTGTCTTATCGAAATTCAGATTGATTTCTTTGCTAGAATTAGATAATCGTTGCCACTTAATCGAAAGTCTACGTGCAAAATTCGCCAGGATATGGAAAACATGCAACACCTTTCACGAGTGAGGCAACGCATAACTAACACCTTTTATTAATGAAATCATTTACATTTGTGTGTGTACTTGCATAGAGTCTGGCATATATTGGGTTATATTGAGTATAATATGGCTGATTGACGCAAAATTTGCAAAATACAAATTTCATGTGCCCAAATATACCTTTCTGTATGCACAACACGTGCCCACATTGCGCAATAATCTCTACCCTTAACAGAGTGCGTAATAAATTTACGACCAACTGGACCGTGCGACCAACTGACGCCGTTTAACCGTAAGCATGTACGTAACATGTATGTATTATTCACTTGAAGCTGGCATGGCGAAAGTACGTAACGCAATGGGCCATCGGGGTGGTGTGAAAAATTTAATGGAATAAAAATATTATGCACGCAGCAAACAAACGACAGCAACAAACAACAACAAGTAGCTGCTGCGTTTTTGTATAAAATGACGACAAATGACAGCGGATGGCAACCGACAGCCACCGGTACCTACATTCCTCATTAATAAACGCACACGTGCACATACGTAACTCACTGGAAAATTTAAGCTTACGGGCTAAATAACCCAGAGCTATCAACGCCAGTTGAGGCTCAGCGGGAAGCCAGTTTCACCTTTCGTGCGGTGAGTTTGTTAATTTGTTCTTAAAAGCCCCCAGCGTGAGAGCGTTGACGTTGGAACGACAATGGATTATTTTATTTCCACTTTGCGCCAACACCGCAGGAACAGAACAACGATGATAAATAGATCGTGGCAGCAAAATAAAAACAAATACCAAAAAATAAGGTTAACAACAAAATAAAACAACAACAACTACAAAAATATAAAACCACACAAAAACAACAATAAAACTTACAACAACAACAACAAAATGTACAACAATAACAGCGACAACAACAACAAACGCAGGAAAAAGCAACAACAATTGCAGCAGACAAAAGCAATAAAAGTGCAACCGCAAAATTGGGCGCAAACTGGTGATGCACGAGGCGAGGAGGCGGGTTAACTTCACTGTGACTCACGTAGGGCCCTACCGCGCTATCTGTTCGCCCGCTTGTTTTGTTTGCAGCGAAAGTGTAATTCGAAACAGAGGGGCCGGAGTGGATACGCCGAAATTGCTTGAACCAGTCGCCGCAAGTGCAAAGTGCGAAGGGTGTCCGCGCGTGAATCCGTTGGCTGTGGTGCAAAGGGTGCATCGAAAAGTTTTGCGCATTTTCACATTTTAACAGTCGCCACTCGGCGCATTCTGCTCGCCCAGTCACCCACGAAAGAGTGGACACACACCGCCGGAAATGTGTGCACACATAGTTGAAAAATGGTTTTGCTCAGTGTTGTTGTTGTTCTTGTTTTTGTTGTGAACGCTTTTTGTTGCTTCCCTTTGCACTTTTTGTTTGCTTTCCAAAATATTTTAGATTTATGAAAAATTTGTTTGCTTGCTATTCAGCAGCAGCAGCAACAACAACAATAACGGCAAAACTTTGCAATGATTTGAAGCAGAATGCAATCATGGCGCGCTCCACCCTCAGCTTACTCAGCCACACACCTACACTGGTGCATATGTGCACCGCAACCGCTGCTTTGCTCGTTGTTGGCCATTACAAAATTGGCTAGTTTGTTGGCCATTAAGCGGGAGCTGTTAAATAAAGCATTAAATCTTGTGTATTTCGCATTCCGTTACAACTGACCAAAACACTCATACAAATGTAACGGATAATTTCTATGCGAATCTATTCTGGACGGGAAATGGCAGACAGAGCAGAGAGAAAGCGCTTCGAACGCGTATTAATACCGGATTGGGGTCGGTAAACTTAGTGTGATAGCCTAAAAAAGGCGATTTTGGGAATTCAAAACAAAATTAAAAATAAATATAGGACCAAAGCGAAAATATTACATTTTGAAAATACTAATTTTTAAGAAAAATATTAAAATATTTTTCTAGTTACACGCGATCTCTGATTGCTAAAAACAGCTGCAATAATTTCGGCCTTCTCTGGCGATGAAACCTAAAACCAACTCTCTAGAAACGTTCAATGACCAATGGTCGTAAAAAATCTGAGAACTGATATAATGGCAACGTTTTTTAACAGGAAGTTGAATTTTACCCGAAATGGTGTGTATTTTTGGGCTGCCAAATCAGATGAGATCAAAAAATGCTAAGTAATTGTACGGAAAGCCATCAAATAAGGCTGTCTTCTATACTGGGGCACTTTGCAACCCTAGAGTTGTTTATAGTAAAATTTAACATTTTTGAAAACATACATACCAGAACGTTTTGATATACGAACCCTCTATTTGTCTCTTTTACATGACTTAAAATATTATCTCATATCCGCCAAAAATGGCATTAAATAGATATTTCTGCATTTTCTCGCGATTATAATTTACAACTTTCGCTGATGGACTATCTCTGCAAACAGTGCACTATCGATGAACTTAGTTCAAGTTTAGGTGGTGAAGCTCCATCAAGAAACTGTGCTTATTGATGGTATACGAATTTCAATTCACAAAAGTTTTGCTTATACAGAACAGAAATCGCTTCAAGAGATCAGTCAAGAGTTTATCTTTTCTTGAGAAAAAATTTTTACAAAAAGAGTTTACAAAAAGAACAATCCAATCGATTTGAAAATTTCGTCTAAAGAAGTGTTAAAGAGTTAAAGTATACATACATACATATTATACTGTCATTAATGTTTCTACTAACTATGTATATACTTTCGAAACTTTAAAAAATGAAAGAGAAGCTACAGTTCTACCAGTCTACCAAATCAAGCTGCATCTATTACACTATACAGCACTAGACTGAGTAATAGTGACAAAAACAGTTTCTTCGAAAGTTTCTGAATTCTAAGAAAAAAATACCTTCTCCACTTTTCGCAGTTAACATGCAAAACTAAATATTTTAAATTTCGAAATTGAACTTACTACAAAATCTATTTCTTTATGTAAGCTTCACTAACAAAAAAAAAATAAAATAAATTAAACATTTTGGTCCATTTTACCATAAAGTATTATCAGATTTTTGTCTCATAAGGCAAAAAACCTTTAACAAAACCTTTAACCAGGAAACAGGAATTCGGAATCCGGCCTTGAACATATAGCAAAAATAGGAAAAGACAATAATAACCTTACTTTCTTTATCGATTACATAACGTTGACAAAAACCTGAAATATTAAAATTAAATAACTTCTCAATATAAAATCTAAGTCATACATACACTCATTGCTGAAAAGTTATACTAGAAATATGATGTAGGTTGCTCAATAAAGAAAATATGTACATATAAATTTAATCTTTAAACTAAAGGTTGCAGTTAAGTTCACCTAGATTCCAAACGCCGATATTTGCAATAAAGGACACTAAGAAACCTCACGTGGATAAAGCAAAGTCGTGGGTCTGTTGTTAGGGTATAATTCCCAGGTATTGGATCATGAAAACCATCATATGCAAATGGAGAAAGCGCAAATATCATTTTGGCTAGTTCAAATGGCTCGCAGAAAATTTATCTACTTTCGCCTTGATTCCTTCATTGCAATTTAAGCATCACTAAAAAAACCTCGATAGAAGCGAGTTCAAATACAATAATAGAGTTAATAGAGAGGCTCAAAAATTCCTTCAAGGAAAGCGTAAAAAAATATACAATTGGATAAGTGCAATATGTTATTCTTAAACAAGTTTATTTGTAATGTTAAGTCTCACTATTAAAGCGATGAAGAAGGTTAAATATGAAATATAAAATCAATTACGGTTTGTTGATTTCAGTTGTAAACGAAATTAGAACACTCAAATCTTATCGTGTTTGAAAATGTTACAATAATTTCTTATAGGAAATCATAAATATAGTTTAATAAACATTTTAATAAATTTTAAATATTAGTAACTGTTCTTTGCAAAGGTTGATAATTTTCCCTCTATATTTTGATTCCAAAGAAAGGTTAGTGTTTGTCTGGAGTTGCGAATACTTTTACAAATAGGATGCTGGTGTTGCATCAAATCTATAACACGAAATATTTGCTCAAGTAGTTGGAAGCGAGATATGAATTCTTTCTGATAATACTAAGAAAATATAATACTCTAAGGCGGAGGACCTACCTGCTACAATTAAAAGCTCATAAATACTTTGAAAGACTTTTTTAGAGGTGTCTAAGAATCAATTTTTTAGAGTACCAAGCGAAAAAAATATTCGTTTTTTTACACACCCTAATAAACTGTCAACCAGTTTGCTTACAGGAGCTGCTTAAGTCGGTATACTTCAGTAGTGCGTTGCGATTTTTACAATGGATAAAAATATCGCACATAGTATTTATTCCAAATTTTGTATTTCCAACCAAATTTCGTGTATGGAATCGTTGCAAATAGTGGAAAAGGCTTACGGTGATTAAGTCATATTAGAAAAAACAGGACTAAGAGTGATACAAAGCCTTCAAAGACAGTAGAGAGAGATCATTGAAGACAGACCTCGTCTCTGAAAGACCTTCGACCTCTTTTAACTGGATGAAAATGTTAAAAAACTGAAAGCAGCCAGGGTGCTTGGAAAAATCGTCAGGTAAGTGCTAGAGATGGTAAGAGAGTTCAAATATCTTTGCGAGTCCGATCGAACGAAAATGATTTTTTGGTGGATTTTCTGATCTACTCTTGCCGAAAACCTGATTTTTTTGGTGAGTGCCGTCAACAGGTCTCTTTGCACATGCTGTTGATCGGATCCCACATTCATGGAGAGAGCATTATAACTGCCGATGAGACAAGATTTAAGAGTTTGACATGCAAATAAGACAAATAAGAATCGGAATGGAGGGAAAACACAAGATTTGAAACCTAAAAACCACGCTAAAGCCGCTCAAAAAATCAATGGTGCTCATTTTTTTCGATATTCGTGGCTGAGTGTATCATGAATTCTGTTGGTGGAGGAACAGCCTGTCAATAAGTAGGGTCTATATTTTGACTGTATTGAGACGTTTGAGGAAAACATTTAAGAAAAACGGCCGAAATTGTGGCATAAGTGTATTATATTTGATGGGGATTACTTTGAAGGCGACAGATTAAATCTTGATGAATAACAAAATGTTTTGCGTTTTATTTCCCGGTACTTTTTTCTTTAGATTTTCTAATCAGTTAGCGTAAATGACTTAAACCTAATCTAATCCGCTAAAAATTAGTTAGTTCTGATTTTTCTTTGCGTCTAGGTTTTTCTCACTTAATCCTCGCTTAGGTTAGGTAACATTTATTAAATGCATGCTTAAAATTCATAGTGTGTTCTTCTCTGCGTACTAATAACTTAAATTAATTACTAAAGTTTTGATTTAAAAATATTCCTTTAAGTTTACTGCAAAAAAATTAAAATGAAATGTGACATTCAAATGATTTATGATGTAAATTATATACTGTGACATTTAAAATGAACCCGTTATTGTAAGCAACTTAAAATTAGATTAATTTCAAGAAAAACGCGACTTTAGTTATTAACTCCAACCGTGTGTGTGTAAATAAATAAAGGCATTTCACGGTTAGTTTAATTTTTCGTTTCAACTCACGTGATGGTTTTTATTGCTTTTTTACTTCAACTACGACACCATATGTGCCAAATAATCACATAACGGTTTTGAGTTGTCAAGTTAAATATGCACTTTAGACTGTCCACAATAACAATATTTATTTATTTTTATTTATAATTTTACGTAATTTTTTCTCGATTTTTTGAAATTTTAACTTTACAGTTACATGTTGGTCATGGTGATACGGAGCCCTTATCAGTTCCCTCCGTCCAGTCGACAATGCAATAACACGGGGCGAAAGCGAATGATAAGGGTATCGAATGCACTGGTGCCCGCAATAACACACACACTTGCGCCTCACTTCACAGTCCAATCTTCAGTGGCTGTTGCAAATTGCGGGTGGCGTGGCGGCACGCATAAAAAAACAGCAGCAAACACTTAAATAAATAATAAATATTACCGTAATTAACGAGCATACTGAATAACTGGAAATAAAATGCCCGTTGGACAGCAGTTGACAACGCAAAGTAATAACAAGGTGGAAAAAAGTCCAAGCGCTCAACGCTTGACTCGTGAGAGCGTGGTGGTGAGATGCGAGGGTCAGCGTGTTAGTTAACACTGTTGTGGGAAATAAAAATGTGTGAAATGCATAAAAATAACACTAATGTCTTTTATTTTTCTCGGAAAATGTGGAAAAATGCAACAACAAATACAATGTGACAGCGAGCAGCCGTCAATAAGTGAGAGCACAACACATAGACATTCCTATTTGAATATGTAAAATACAATTTTATTTACATAAATTTATACCCGAGTTGTGTGTGGAGTCCACATTTGAAGCTTTATGCTTGTCTGCAATTGTTGTTGTAGTGGAGTCTATGCATGTACATATGTGTGTATGTGCGCATGTACTGACGTTACCTCTGTATTTGCATAGCAGCAGCATGCCAAATTAAATTCAATTACATATTCATGGCAACTGTTGCTCGTACTTTGTAGCCAGCATTGGTCGCCCTTGACCCCACACATACAACAACATAACAACAACGCGCAGCTGCAACAGTTGTGCGCTGGGTAATCCAAAGTGTTGCTTTTCACTTTTTATTTTTCATTTTTTTTTTTTTCATTTCATTTCATTTTATTTTCTTTAGTTTTTCTTTTTTTTTTTTCACCACCACTAGTTGCTTCACTCTGCTCCATTGGCCTCTTGCTCATTCGTCCATTTTGTGTAACACTTTGCATTGCCAATCACAAATATTTCTTTTATTTAATCAACATGGCAGCACTGTCATGATGGATATGCAAACGCTGGCACAAGCATAAGTTACATTTATACAAATGCAGAGATAAATATAAATGTATGTATGTATGTATTTATGTATGGAAGTATGCGTGTATGTATGCTTATGAGTGCAGTATGTTCGAGCTTAAAGCTCACACCTACACATATGTAAATATGTATGTATATACTATGTACATTTCTTGTGACTACATGTGTCCATCAATCCATATGCTTGGATTACTGCTGTTACAGTATGTTCGTAAAGTAAAGGGATGCGCAATATGACATAAAATGCATATATTATAGCTTTTGCAGACTATTTTTTTTATTTTTTATTATACTATTTACTTAAAACACATACATTTAAAAATTATGTTAAGAAGCGAAAAATTATAAATATTTATGAAAAATGTATAAACTCAAAACTAAATAATATTAAAAATAATTTTGATACTTATTCCATTTGGCATCTGATCAAATTTGACTCGATAACAAAAATTAAATTATGTTATCAAATTTGAACTGACCCGGACTGATACAAAAATTATCAAATTTGTTCGAATGCCAAAAAAATTATGTTAAAAGCGATAATTTTAACTGAAAAATAAAATAATTTTATTCACAATAATTTTGATACGTAATTTGGCCGATGGTATGATCTGGATCAAATTTGACTCGGACTGATACAAAAACACAACATTATCACATATTTTAATAATAAATCTTTATTATCGCTTCCGAAATAGCACCCTAAGCTTATACCTTCGGTACCTTCATCGAATTCTGATTTAGCTTGGGCTCATTTTTAAAGACCAGAGAGGGGGACTAGAGACTTATAGATTGTCAGACAGTTTCGACATCATATTGAAATCCCACGTTTCGTCACCAGTGATGATGCGTATGTGAATGTGGGGTCCTCAGCTACGTTGTCAAGCATCAAGAACTTTGTGCGACCTCTACACGACATCGTTTTTGCAAAATATTCAGGTCTTTTGGTACGACGAGTCTAGCTTTGAGATAACATTAACCAAAATGTCTTAAGTCGATTCATAAGTGATGTTGAGATGCTTTCGCTATCTCGCTAATGAGAACACAATAATTTTAAACATTGGTTCTTTAACTTTGTTGTTATCGTCATTACCAGAGGTGGATGGACGACTCGACGATGCAATTTTTCGATGGCTTCCCCGATCTTCATCGAATATTTTATTTAAGTTTTAGATTTCGCAATATTTTTAAAACCTCCATAGTCGTAACCAACAAAATTTCAAAAGCTCAATAATTAATGTTTCTTCTATAATAAAAATCTTCAAACAGACTGGTTCGCGCCGTAAATTCGTAAATTGATATATTGACCACCCGTCAAAAAACGCCGGAATTGTGAAATAACACTTGTTTTTTGGTGGTTTAAAACACCTTCGCATCGAGCCAATGATTGTGCACCCAAATTCTAAAGTTTAAAACGGAAATGAATATATTTTACTACGATGGAAGGACTGTTCTTAATTAAGACTTGATTCAGTTTTACCAAAAGCCAAAGCTTGAAAATTTGTTTCGAAGGGACTGACGTCCGTATTGAGACGTTTGCGTGAGACCACCCGTCAAAAACGCCGGAATTGTGAAATAACAATTCTTGTTTTTTTTTTGGTGGTTTGATAAAACACCTTCGCATCGAGCCACGATTGTGACCAAATTTAAAGTCAAAAACGAAATGAATACTATCGATCAACCAGCGTATTCAACAGATTTGGTTCAGTGTGACTTTTTCTTGTTGTCCAAACTGAAATTGCCGCTCCGTGGAACCGGTTTCCAGTCGATCGAAGAGATAAAACAAAATTCGCTGAATGAGCTGAAGGCCATTCCAAAAAGAGCTCATGAAAAATGTTGTTTCGAGGACAGGAAAATATGTAAGTGAATTACATCTGGTGGAGTTTACTTTGAATGTGACAAAATAAATATTGATGGATAATTAAATGTAAATTTTATTTACAATTTTCGAGTACTTTCTTGCCACAATGTATATTTGTCAGGTAATGGAAGTACAACATTAAGATTTTTGTTCCTTGGCTTCTCTAAAGTTTAACTATATTTTACAAAACGTGTTTTTTTTTTAATTTTAGTCAAAATTCAAAGTATTAATAGTCCACAGAGAATTTCTACTATAGTTATACTAGTAAAAGTTTTTGGTTCGGCTTTGCGATTTGAGATAATTTTAAGCCGAAAAATATTCTTTACAGGCCAGAAACTTGTTTTCAGAGGTTCTCCTGAAAATCGGATAAGGGATCAACTGAATCCAAAATTTTTCAAAATGCATCGCCGATTATTAAATTGCATACTCAAATTATTTTATATTTATGAAAAAAAATTTTATTCAAAAAAAGTTATTTTTTTTTTACTTTAACAAGAGAATAAATTTTCAAAATTAATTGATTAACTAAACATGTAATTATTACATTATCTACACAATAAACAGCATAATTAGAAATATGTAAATGCAAATTAATCGATAAAGTTGTTTAATTAGCACACATATACAAACATTTATGCATTTAATAACCGTTTTGTTATTTGTGACCGCAAAAGTTTTTATTTGCTAATAAATTTATTTGCGCTTAAATTATTTTGCATATTCTTTAATATGTGTTTTTTATATTTTTGCATGGTTTTCTGTCAACGTCAATTGTGCGCTTAATCAGTCAACAACAAAAATCGCCGTTATCCCTACTTTCGAGCGCTTAATAACGCAGCAGCAGCGCGGCAAAGCGTCAAGAGATAATTACATTAAAATTTCTCCTTTGTCATGCGCTTTTCACAACTTTAATTAAATATTTTCCAATGCAAAATAAAAAGGAGAAAGAAAAGTAAACAATTTTGAACACACACAAACAAATACACAGCTATATATACATACATATATGGTACTTGTTTCTAGTAAAAATACCAATATACACATATGCATATATATACATATTTATAAGTATAGTATACTTATATGTATATTGACATATGTATGCATATATTTTCGCTTACAAGCGCTTACTGGTAGGCTTAGGGCGCAAGACCACGTGCTCAGCGCTTGAAGCGCAGGGAAATGCAAATATTTGCATTTAAGTTGCAGCCAAGTGGCGAATTAAATAATTGTGCTCGAGTACGTATGTATATGCATCAGTATGTATGTATGTGTCAAAGTCACGCAAATGAAATGAATAACAATTAAAATGTAACAGTTTGCTGTGGAACATTAATGTGGCATTAATTGTATGATAGACCTACATACATATGTATGTGTCTTAGCAAGCAAGTAAGAAAGGACACGATTTATTCGTTTCAAAATACCAAATTTTTAGTCGCTTATTTTACAACTAGCACTCTTAACTTCGAAAACGTGAGAGTTCTTTAACTCTCACTAAAAAGAGAATCACACTTATTTAATGACGAACACTACTTTTTTGAAATTTTCTTTGAAAAAAGATTTGAGAGTTATACCAGTTTTCAAGCACAAAGTTTTTTGATACCAAACTATTATTGTTTACCCACACACAGAAAACAAAGTGGCGTTTAAGAGGGTTATATTAAAGATCAACAACAAAATAACCGATAAATTAATAATTATGGTATATAAACAACTACTTAGGGATTCTACAAATTTCACAATTATAATGATGGCCATGACTGACCAGATGGTTGCAATTTTTTAGTGAGAACGATAACGAACCAATAACTGGCATAATTATGCGATAAAGTGGTATATACCCATATCCATCATATAATTATAAAATTATTAACTAAATAATTTTTAATAAAAAAATCTGCATATTGAATGAATAACTGTCATAAAAAAGATAAACTGGTATAAATCGCATATGCGATTATAATAAACCATGAGAAAAAATTTATAAAAATATCACTAAAATTTACGAAGGGCCAAAACGAACGAGCAACTGGCATAAAACTAATAAACTGGTATAAATCACATACATATGTGAATTTAATAAACAAATGAGACAACTATATTGATGGAAATATAACTAATAGCTACCTATGATTGGATAAATTTTAAAATTGGCATAATTAAAACCGGTATAAATATAATAGACCGATCAGTTAACTAAATTGTTAGAACTATAATTTCCCGTTACCTTTGATTTGCAAAAATTTATGAAATGCCAATCGAACGAGCAACTGGTATAATTTAAATGGACTGTCATAAATACAATAGACGAATCAGTCAACTATAAGAATAAAAATTTTAGATATTACTTGTATTCGATTTGCTAAAGTTTATTTAAGGGCAAATCGAAAGATTAACTGTAATAATCATAATGAACTGGTATAAATATAATAGACCAATCTGTCAAATAGAATGATAAAAAACTTAAGCTATCACCTGTCTTCGATTTGCTAAAGTTTATTTAGTAGCAATTCGAACGATTAACTGTCATAATCATAATGCACTGGTATAATTAACTGGTATAAATAACATGTCGCTTATTTCAGCGACAGATTTGCAAATCATTAATACTACTTCAATGAAATATTCTCTAGGTTTCTTTTATAAAATTTAACTGGAAATCTATATTATTGTTTTCATGTATAATTTTGGACAACTTTTGATAGCTTTGGGCAAGAAAATCGAGCTGAAACACGAGCAGAAAATTGACCGTCAAAGTCGAAGACCTTGTAGTTCAGTATACAACGAATATACATGCATGCACATATGTATGTGTATAACCAGAATATAGAAAATATTTTTTTAAGTTAAATATTCGCTTTTTCAGTAAAAATTGTACAAAAATATTTTTTCAATGACTGCAAAAAAAAATGTTTGAAAAAGTATTAAAAAATTATAAATTTTTTTCAAAAATTAAAAAAAAAATAAGTTGCTCTAGCTATTTTTTAATAATAAATAAGTAAATATAATTAAAATGCTGACTAAGTACTCACCAAATTTTTTGACACAGTAAATTTGCTGAAATTCAGTTCTCTTCCGTATTCAAAATATATGTATGTATGTGGCATTTTAGTGCGCGAACTTGAATGATAAATCATCCATCTGCAAAAAAGAAAAATATATAAATAAGTAACGGAGCATTAAATATATATTTAAATATGAAAGAAAAAAGTATTGCATAACATTATAAGAAGGATTATAGTTAAGAAAAAAACGTATAATTTTTAATTATAAATAATGTGTAAAAAATATTTTATTATGTATGGATGTATATTATTTCATTAATATGCTCAATATTATAAAAAAATATGTAGTTATTAATTTTAAATAAATAAAAAATATTATAACATTGATTAACACAAAATTGCTAAGAAATTTCGATAGCATTTTTTTAAATAAAAAAAAATATTTAAAAAAAGTTAATACAACTTCATAAAAGTAATCAACAGTCAATTCACTTTAAAAAATATTTTATTTCGGCGTTCAATATTGTATGAAAAAAATTTGCACCCCCTAAGCACGAACCCTTCAACAATAATAATATGCGTTTTGAATTTCATTGCATATGCACAGGGGCAATAAAAGGTTTCACATTGCAAAAGCTCGCAGGAATTTATGCAAACGAAGTGTAAGAAATATGATAATGATAGCAATGCAGACATGACCATAGTAGGGAATGCTAAAGATGCCAGCCAGCGAAACAACAACAAAAAAGTGAACGATTGCCCACTCATACAATGGCCCCGCAGCAGGGCGGATACAATGGCGCCACAGCGGAGCGGATGGCATAAAAAATCTGTATTTTTTTAATATAAACATACATACACACTTCAAGTGCATGCCGATATTTGCTGAACGCATCTATATAATTATATAAAAATCCAAACTGTAACGCCCACGCTTGCACTTCAATTGCATAGCAAAGAAAATATTTCCACATATACATATGTATATACATATATGTATGTGTGTGTACGTGTAATATGAGCGTTCAACAGGCGACTAGTCTTTGGCTGCTGCAATATTGAGGCAACTAAATTTTGTGATTTCTTCTCTTTATTAGCTCTGGGCGCAAGCATGGAAATACAAATTATTTCGTGGCAATACGAGATAGCAGTTTGGGGTCTTTTCTGGATATGATTGTGCCACCATGTACATAGTGCAGCGTTCTAAAACAACTTTGCCGGCAATGAGAAGCATATCTTATTAATTGTTCTTTATTTTGAAATGTTTGTGCTGCCATTATTGAAATGTATTTGTTCAAGTGATTACGTAATGCTTTTGTGTTTTGAGATTTCTTTATATGTATATGTATGTATGCATATTTTTTTCATGCTCATTATTCGTTTATTTGCTTTTTATTTTTATTTCTTCTTACAGTTGCAAAGAAATTTGAATTGTAGAATATATTCGAGAGTGGTGGGTAGGTATACATTAGGGTGTGTCATTCTGAGTCAACCTTTTTTTTTAATTGAAAAACAGGCTAAAAACTTTCGAAAATGTGAAAAAGAAAGTCACTCAAAAGATGAGCTCTTAATATTAATATTAAAAGGTGCCTATTTCAAATTTTCTGTTTCCATATAAATTACATGGAAAAAAAATCATTTTTTTTTGTGGTGGTTATTGTGCGGAGGTTATTATATGCGCACCTAGGGATGGTAAGCTCGATTCCGATTCTTCTCGAAAATCGAGTTTTCTCGTAAAATAATCGATTTTTTGAATGTCAAGAATCGATTCTTAATCGACTTCCGACTACTGAAGATCGATTCCGAAAAATATCCTAATATGTACATATATATGCACATATTAGGGTGGGTTAAAAAAACCAATGTCTTTTTCGCTTCGTACTCTGAGAAATAGGTTCCTAAATACCTCTAAGAAAGTTCCTCCAAGTATGGGCCCTTATTAGTAGAATTATATGTTGTAAAAGAATTGTGTTTTCGGCAGTCTAAGGAAATATTCGACAAAAATATTTAATTATATAATATAAAAAATACGAAAAAGTCATAATTTCAAATGCCACGAATCTATAATTCGAAAAGCTATGTCGTCAAATAAAAAAGTTTTCCATACAAGGAGTGGACTTAGATCGATCAGTTTGTATGACAGCTATGTATATGCCTTAAGAAATAAAGTGTTATAATTTGGATCAGTTAAGTCTAGATCATATTTTAAATACAACTTTTGCAATAACTGAAACCCCTCGACCTTCTCAAGCGGCATCGTTTCGCTTTATGGGCTTTTGAAAAGTTCCAAGAAGATCCGACATTTTCGAGCCAAATTTTGTTCAGCGATGAGGCCCATTTTTGACTCAACGGGTATATAAATATGAAGAGATTCAAGAGCTACCATTTCATACAGAAAAAACCTGGCTTTGGTGTGGTTTGTCGGCTGGTGGAATTATTGGTCTATATTTCTTCAAAATTGAAGCCGGTGAGCGTTTTTTCTTTAAAAATGTAGGAAAACTCGAAATGTTTCACCCTGTATGATTGAATATTACAATCTGTAATTCAGCTAAAGAGAAAATCATTAGACCTCGGAACGTATTTTAATAGATCAGTGGTTTTGATGTATGTACATATAAACCAAATAAAAGCAAATTTTTTGAACTAATATGAGACTGTATATTTCTGATCGGAACTGCAATTTCTTTCATTTTTTAATTAATAATAGGTATTTTAATTTCAAATACTTTATACCAACAAAATCATTAGTATCTGAAATAGTCTAGTTAACAGACATACAATTGTGAAATAAACCAATATCACTCTAAAGCACCCTCCCTCTACTGCAATTTAGCTACATACGTATACAGCGAGGCTATTTATAATCTTCAGTTCATTCATTTCAGATATCTTTAGTTGTATACACCTCTACCTCAACTGTACCTACTTTGAAAATATGCGAAAAACAATTGAACTGCGCAGACGTGCCTTGCTGTGAATTCAAGTGCTTACGTATGCGCTGCTGCGACACACATTTATACATATATAGTATATGTATGTATGTATGTGTGTGAAAATGTATTTCACTGATTTAATTTGAACCATATTATTCCCGTTTTCTTTTGTATATTGCAGTTGTCTACGCTCGTTCATGCGCATGCGTGATGCAGATTAGCATCGAATTCGAACAAAGAACTCAACAATCGCTTAGAATTTAATGCAAACGCTTGTGAATGCATATTCGTATTGAAGAAGTAGATATGAAAACGATTCGAAAAAAATAAAAAAAAAGTTATACTGAAAAAAATTGCGATTTCAGGTAATCTGTATAGATATGTAGAGAGATCTACTCAAATCTATGCTAAATATGAGTGTACTATATCTGGAGATGATTTATTTTGAATTCACAAACAGGAACTCAGAAAGTTAAAACATTACCGTACCCCTTTCCATAATTTTAATATATTTTTTTGAGTAAAATTTTAAATTGTAAAACTCAACTCAACTTCTAATAGATAATAAATTTCTTTTTCACTTAAAAGACCAAGAAAATTTAATTTCCTTACACAGCATGAAATAGCAAAAAATTAGCAAAAATGTGGCACGAATATGATATATGTATGTATAATATGTATAAGAAAGTGATTCTAAATTTTGTCGCAATAAATCACGAATTTACGCCGAAAGTGTATCTTTGCGGCATAAAATGCCGTTGTGTACATACGAACATACTTATAAGCACGCATAGTCGCATATCCCAAAAGTCGATATGCAGATCTAGTCTATGCCCAGTGAGCAAAAAATATCGAGACATCGATAGCTTGATATTTTGGGCAAAAAATAGTTCAACCTGTTTGGAAATTCAAATAATAATTTTGATTTTCACGCAAGATCAAAGTTGAAGCGGAAAGGTCTATGTAACCGAATCCATAAATATATTTTTTTTGTGTGATTTAAAATAAGTGGTTGAAAAGAACATTTGTTTAATTTCATCTATTTTCGTATCAAGTATTAATAAGAAATGTTGCTAGTGCTACTCAGAATATAATGGTAGACTGTTTTTACATTGAACTCTTCGATCAATATCTTCCACAAAAAATTTAGTGAGTCGAGTGCATTCTAAGGGAATAAGAGGAAAACGTATATAACTTATTATAAGTAGTATAAGTATAGATTAAAACACTTATGTCGGTTTATGGCTTTTATACCAGTTGTACGTCCGACTCGCTCTTCTCTAAATAAAAAGCGTATACCTCGTAGAAATGAAGTTATCCTTTCATATGCCAGCTGTTTTTGATTATACCAGTTTATATGATTTATACCAGTTGTATGTTCGATTCGCTATGCTCGAAATAGTAAGCGTATACCTCCTTAAAATTATATAACGGCACGCTATTCTTGCTTTTTTAATTATACCAATTTATACGATTTATACCAGTTGTATGTTTGATTCGCTATGTTCGAAATAGTAAGCGTATACCTTTTTAAAGTGATGTAAATACTTGCTATGTTAACTGTTTTTGATTATAGAGATCTATGTTACTTATACCAGTTTTATGTTCGATCTGGCACTCTCAAAAACTTGGTAAATAGAATTAAATAAATTAAAGCTTAGCATCTCACTCTTTTACTCTTATACACATTTGTGGGTGCTCATATAAATTATGGGAACTCAGCACTAGATGTCTCACATACGTTTTTCATGTAACCACAGCTTCCATATGGGTACAATTTTAATATTTTTGTTGGTTTATTTTTTCAATAAAAAACGAGCCACAAACGTAAAAAAATCAACAACTTATGTATCTGCAGCACTGACCCATTTCACATGCACATACATATGTATGTATGTATGTATAACTGTTAGCTGTTAGTATGGACGTGGTAATGCCATTAGCCATACGCCTGTATCGAGTGTAATATATAACTATACAGTTATGTAAATTTGTGCTGTTGCTATATTGATACTTTGCTGAATATTTTGCGGCAATTTTGTCGCCATTTCCTTGGCAGCGACTTTGTGATGCAAATTTTTTCACAGACTTTGCACTACTAGGGTCATAATTCTTTTATGCCGCGGACACATGTTTTTAATCTGACTTGTGATGCGATATTTATATATATTTATGTACAGATGCACACTCGAAACTCGCTGCCAAGCAAATATATCTACATATATTTACATTAAGGTGAGCCAAAAACTAAAGTAACCAAATCAAGGGTTAAAATGAATCACTGCGTATACGGAGAATAAAATCTCCGAAAAAAAATGTTTAGCTTAATGTTAAAGGGTGTCATGTAAGCATTGAAAGAATGCCCTATAAAGACTTAAATAAATCTGGTTTCATTTAAAATATCATTGAACCGATTATTAATTTTAAATACTCGTTTTTGGCTCATCCTAATGCACACTTAGGCATTACAATTGCATCATAACTAACGGAGCACGCTACTGAAGTCAGATAGTCTCAAAATATATGGCGCAAACTGCATTTTCCCATGGAAATTTTTCACTGCCGCTCCAAACTATGGGGAATATAAATAGTTTTGAACACATGTGTTAGTCTTTTCCACTTTAGCTGGGCTTTAAGGGTCAACCGGAAGTGAACTCTAAAACAAATACAATAACTACACATCTGCACAATTGCACACATGAAAAAAGTGGTCACATGAAAACAACAGCATGCGCAAAAAGCAAAGGTATAAAGGATAAAAAAAGCTGAACTAAAGAAAAAGTGATAGCTAACAAACTCACTAACTCGTTGCTTATAAATTCTTCCGGTGGCGGAAGTGAAAGATTGCTCCCTCTGCGAGCGAATGGATTTGCGAAGAAGGAGGGAAATGCTAAAAACCCCAAAAAAAAAATACTAAAATAATATCGCAAAAGTATTGGCGAAAAGCAGCAAACGAAACATGCATAGAATAAACAACAAAGCGCCGGGCAGAACGCCAAGCGTGTAGAGATTTTGAAACTATGAAACTCCGGCATGCTACTATGCTTGTAGCGCTGCCAATGATTGGTGTGAGACATTCCTCTCGTTGTTGTTGGTATTTTTTTCTTTTATTTTTTTGTTTACATGAGCGGAGGTTAAGTGAATTTCCGTCATAATCTTTTTGGGGTTTCCGGCATTTCGAGTAGCACAGATATGCTCATATGAACATAGTCGCTGCCTTACCTTTAGACCATCAAACATTTATGTTAAGTATAACAGCTGAAAACGGTACGGGACTTAGGAGCAACTAAGTATATTAAAGTAAGTTTAAGTCTGTTGCTCTATTACTTTGTTTTGACCGACTGAATTCAAAATAAGTTGTCTCAAAGTAAAAACCAGCCAAGGTAAATCAAAGAAATCCAAATTACCGAAAATCGCAATTCGAACAGTAAGTGGCATAAATTGCAAAAACTGGTATAATTCCACATCATATATTTACACACTAGCTGTCTTCGGTTCATCAATAAGAGTCGTGGTTAGTAGTGAATCGAACAATAACTGGTATAACTTCCAAAAATGGTATAAAATATATCACACTAATTGTCTTCGATCCCTCAAACAAAAATCTTCGTAAGTGATGAGTCGAACAATAACTGGAATAAATTGTAGATATTGGTATAATATAATATATGTATGTGTAAATAGAATAACAAACTCGTTACAGGCTTAAAGAGGTCTAAAACAGCTATCTTATATTGAATTAACTGCAGAACACTTGTTCGTTTCACTTATTAGTTTTTGACAAGTCTCTTCTAGCTCAAATACAGTTGAACATCCGAACTTCTCGAACTAACTCGAATTTCTATAACTCAAAGTTCTCCTTAACTCGAACTCTTGAATGCCGATAGCCTTTAGAAGTAAAATATAATATAATTTATACATATTTAGTTTAGTTAGAAAATGTAACTCATTTTAAAAAATCATATTATCAACTTATATATTTGAAATCAAGTGGCAACGCGGTCAATTAAAAAAATATATATATTGAAAATAAACTACTTTATTAAAAAGTTATATTTTCTTAAATATGCTGGTTTTTATATTTTTTAAAAGCACCGTTTTAAAAATTTAGTAAAGGTGGCAACTCTGAGCTTATATTGTGAGTTAGAAAAAGCATTTGGTAGCAATACTTGATAAAAAAAATGCAACTTTTATCAAATTAGTAGTTTTTGGTTTTCAGTTTTTTATAATTTAAAATCAGGTGGCAGCACTATATTATTTATTTTGTTAATATTTACAAAGTAAGTATATTTCTTCTTAACTTCTTAACTTAGATAAAAGTTTTTTTTAAATATTAAATATTATATTATTATTTAGATTAGTGTGGCAACCTCCACTTAGACTTTGAGGTTTCAAATATAACCAATAATGCTGAAATAACTACTCATCTATGCAAAATTCAAAAAAAATATCGCAACTAATTACAAAATCTGCTTATTAATTAAATTATGCCCGTCTATATATAATTTATACCAATTTTTGTTCGATTAACATTTTGTACCTAAGTTAGCTCATTTTAACGGTTAAAAAATTATATAATATGAGGCAATCTATTACATATGACTTTCATGGAGAAGACAATTTATAGATTTATACCAATTTTTGTTCGATTCGGCACTCTTTAAAGTCATTTTTGACGGTAAAAAAATTTATAATATGAGCGCAATCTATGTGAAGGCAATATATGTATATGTATATATGTATGTACATAAGTAAATTTCAAACTTTTTAAAGTCCAATGGCCACCCACATGCGCACATTTTTTTTACCGTTAAGCGCCTAAGTGTGCAAAGCTTTTATCGTAAAATTTCGCATAACTACACTTTATCAATAATAAAAACAATATTCAACCACGATATATACACACATACATACATATGTACATATATAGCGCGTACATAGTCCAGCCACAAACCGCAGTTTTTGGTGAGCCTCAATGTCGGCCGGCACAGCCGCGCCCAAAACGCCCGACAAACGCCAGCCGGCAAACAAACAACAACATTGTGACACTTTTATGGCCAAATGAAAGTAATGACCAAACAAAATGCTAAAATGGCTACTTTAAAGTAACGCCAGCGTAGAAAGCCCCAATCGACACACACAGACTCAGACGTACAAACGTGCAAATATACCGTTAGTGTAACACGCCATTTGCGCCAGGCAAGTTTTTGCACGCCTTTTGTGCTTTGCATCGAAGCCTTATCGAAGTGTTTGTTTGTCTGTCTGCCTGTCGTCGGTCCACCAGGTGCCATTGTATACCCGATGGTACATTTAAACAGCAATAACAACAACCACAAAACATGTACAGTTACGTAAATGGCGTTGCTAAAATTATTCCTGTCGCTGGTGGCCGGACTATCGAACTAACGGTTATGTTTTTTGAAATGCGCCTGTGTATATGTGTCTGTGTGTGTGTGTGTGCTTGTATTTGCGAACAACAATGGCCATAAAGTAGTAGTTGTAGTTACAACAAAAAGCAGCATTGCATTTAAGCGATATCCCAAAACAAGCGCCCAGCCAGCTAGGTGAGCGGTTTTGGCTACAAAAAATGGCGGAGAGATTGTGTTGACACATTTACGCACACACACACAGGCTCACATAGTTGTATTCTCTGCAGCTCGTAAATGCATACAAAACGCCATTATCGTGTGAAATTTTAAAAGGTTTATTGTTAGCAGCGCGATAGCGATAAGCACCAGTGTTGCCACTTAATAGCATTTATGTTGCACAACGGTCATTTATAGCGGTGATTATAAGGTTGTTAACACTATTAGCATATCGGTTGGACATTGAAATTATATTCACGTAAATGCATGTTTATGTGTGTCTGTATAAGTAAGTGACATTAAAGTTAATAAAGCAGATAAATAGTGGCACATTTTTTGGTGTGGTCAGCAAAAAAAGTTTAAAATATTTCAAGACTGAAAAAAATTCGGAATAAATTTTGGAAAAAATCTGTTGTATTAAAAAAAAGTAATTATGCCCTGAAGCAGTATAGTTAAAGTCATATGATTTTTAGTTAGTCTTAACCTTCAAAAGGCGCGTATATAAATTTGACAGCTGTGGGCTCATTGGTTAATGAATTATGTCATTTGGAGTGTTGCAACTTTTGCTATTTAAAAAAAATGAAAAAAAAGGAATTTCGAGTGTTCATAAAATATTGTTAAAGCAAAAACTTGGCTTGATGACGAGTTTTTGGACACTGCTCCACGAAAAACAATCATCAAAGAATGGTATGCTAAGTTTAGACATGGTGAGTTGAGCTTCGAGGACCACGAACACAGTGGACGCCCGAGGAAAACTGCAAAAAAGTCCATAAAATAATTTTGGATGACCGAAAAGTGAAGTTGTTCGAGCTAGCACGCATTCTAAAAGTGTAAACTGAATGCGTACATCATACCATTGGCAAATATTGGGATATGAGAAAGCTCTTTGCAAAAAGCGTGCCGCGCGAGCTTACTTTTGACCAAAAACAACGACGAGTTGATGTTTTGGAGCAGTGTTTGAAGATGTTCAAGCGTAATATAGCCGAGGTTTTGCATCGACATGTAACAATGGATGTAGCATAGCTCCATCATTGTACTCCAAAGTCCAATAGACAGTCATTCGTGTAGACTGTATCCGATGAACCCGTTTCAAAGCATAGAAAAACGCAACCGTCGGTTGGCGTCGCTATTTTGGGATAGGCATAGAATAATTTTTATTAATTACCTTGAAAAAGAAAGGATCATCAGCAGCAACTATTATAGCATTGACAGACGGCAGCGTTAAACCAGATTAATTGCATTTTTCGGGATTAATTCAGGAGTTACCACAGCTAACTCCGTTGCTGAATCCAAAAATAACTCTAAAAATTTAAGGGAGTTTGTGAGATTTTCGTTGGCAACATTGTTAAAAATGGCCAATTTTCATCTATTGTGAATGAAATACAAGCAACCCTGACAGCTGTTTATCAAATTCTCAATATAATATCAATAAAACTTCTATGTTATGATGCAGTTTTAAAAATAATGTGTTGATATGCTTTTGTAATAAAAAATGGTTTGGTAAAAATTGGTCGGCTAACAACCGTAATGTTTATCTTCTATCAATTTTCATTGGAAATATTATAAAAAGGACAATGAACTGTTTATGAGAGTTTCAAACTCGCATAGCTGTCGTCTGTCACCTACAAATTTGGATCTGATTAAGTGCGCAGTTAATCCGGATTAACGCTGCCGTCTGTCAAGGCTATTAGATAAGATTATTGGGCCATTGAAGGACGAAATCGCTGAAAAAAGAACGTGTTGTTTCACCAAATTAATGGACCGTGTCACAAGTCAGTGAAAACGATGGCACAAATCTATAAATTGGGCTTCAAATTGCTTCTGCGTACACTAGATCTGACTCCCAGCGACTATTTCCTGTTCTTAGATCTCAAAAGAATACTCACTGGAAAGAATTTTTCGTCGAATGAAGATGTGATTGCCAAAACTGAGCTATATTTTGAAGGAAACTACAAATCGTCCCACAAAAAAGTTTTGTCGAAAAGTGGAGGGTCACAATATTCAGTATATCAGCATTTATGGAACTATGTAGAACTAAAGCAAACAACATTTGCCAAAAAAATGTGTTTTACTATGGTAGGTTGGAGACTTTTTACATATAAATGATCGTTTGATGAGCTGTGTCAATTTAGCCCATATTCGCCTGTCTATCTGTATATAGGCAAACTAGTAACTAAGTTTTTGAGTTTTTTGCAGATCCTTGTTTCTTTAAGAAAGCTATCATATCAAATGAACATACAAAATTAAACCTCGTTCGTATTTGTGAATGGTATTATAGTCTCTGTGCAGCGATTTTCTTGGTTTTAATTTCATTTCAGAACAAAGTCGTATTGCAAGGCCAATTTTTAACGTTAAATCAATGAGTGAAGATGTGACTAAGTGAAAATAAATCGCTCAAATGCCATCTATGCATGTAAATATGTCAACACCTTGAGCAATTTTAGCACTTGGCAAACGCACAACAATTTTAATTTGTTTGCTTTGATGTTAAGTGTTGCCATCCGAAGGTCCAGCTGTTCACGATTTTGACAACACACAAAGAAATTAAGGCGGGCATGTAAAAAAACGTATGACTCAGCCAATTTGATTGTTTAAGGCTTGTCTGTCTTCACTTGCAAATTAAGAATATATTTTTTACTTATATATTTCATATATGTATATACATATATTGCCTATTTGTATGAATGTTTTAACTAAGGTTAATCGGATCTCCAAACATGGAGCGGGCTTCCCTCAAAACAATGTTTTCAGAAACGGCGGAGAACTTTTAACCGAAACGGATGGACTGAACGACTTGAAATTTATTAGTTAATGATTGAAGGAAAACGATTAATGATATTAATTTTGATTTTCATATATTTTTTCAAAGATAAATATTTCTTTTTTTGATTTTTGGACTTGAGTTGAACAGATACAGATGTCCCTGAGGAGATCGGCGACTAGATCAAGGTGATCCAAAATTTTACTAAATGAATAGCGGATTGTAAAAGTTCAATAAATTGTTTAAATGTACATATTTTTCCATTAATTCAATAAATAGAATAACTTTTCAAAGAAAAATCACAAAAAACGTGTTTTTTAGCTTACACGTGGATAGAACAGGGAGTAAGCTGAATATTGTTAGAGGTTACAAATATCCATATTATTTTCAGTTCAACCGGAAAACTTCACTGTTACTTTCATAAGTGAAGTTTCTGACAAGAGAGCAGAGCTGTAACTAAGCGAACACAATGGAACAGCTTACAATATTTTAGAAACCAAAGTAACCAACTACCTTACATGGTACGCTTGATAATTGAGTACAGGATCTCAAATAAGAATCCAAAATGACTACCCGACAAACCATTTTAAGCCCAGAATTGGATATTTAATATGTGAAAACTTTTTTAAGAGTCTAGAAAGCATTTGAAGATAAAAGCATGACTTGTAGAACTTGTAGACTTGTTTTGTAGTCGCGGAATATCAAAATTGAAGCAAATTTTAAAAAATAAAGAAATATGTAGTCAAATATCATCTTCATCTAGAAAATCCTTGCATCATAAATTCGTTTGGAAACTGGCTAGATCTTGTTCAAGAATAAAAGTTGGCAGTCAGAGATACACAAATTATACTATGAGAATCTTGAAAGCTCAGAGCAAAGTACATTAGAGACCATATTTAATGTTTGAGGGCAGTCTATTCAGCTTTTTGATGGTGGTAGATTAAAGGCAAATAAACATAAATAATTTTTAATTAATTTTCTTCCGCCAATTTTTCTATGTTACTCACTTTGTTATTTCTGCAATTTTCAGTTCTGCTTTTAGCACATATTTGGGCTCTTCTTTTTCTCGCGTCGTCGTCACAAAACAAATATTTGCCGAACGGCGCTCATGAATGAAATCAGCACACAGCCAAAAAAGAAATCTGCAAATGCAAAAGGCAAAGACAAACAAAATTTTTATTAGAAAATATATAAATTACGGTAATTAGTTTACAAATACAAAATGTGGCAAATTTGTTGACATGCGGGCAGGTGGAGGGGTCAAATTATGTTAACGCCAAACACGCGACGGCGTTCGAAAGACTTGCTGTTTCATGCGAATGTCATGCAATGAGTTGGCGTTAGAGGCCAGTACTTATATGTAGCATATACATATACATATAAGTATGTAGGTATATACGTGGGTACATACAAATATATACAGTGGTAGTCTATTAGCATATAAGTTACAATAATATTTTGCATTATTTTTGCTTTTTATGGACTATTCGTGACATTGCTCGGCTGAAGAATGTGCACAATCAACAGATTTATGACACTCGGCGCTGAGACGGATGCAAAATTAGAGGAATGTATTTTCGCAGGGCGCGCGTTCCAAATAAACAGATAGATTTGAAAATATGATATATATATGTATATGTATACTAATAAATATGTACATATGTATATGCGTTTACATACGAAGTGGAAACCTTGAAAACATTTGTTTAGACTATATCATTATGTGGTAGTAAACGGAACTAAAGGCGATGGAGAACTAGGTTATAATTCTAAAGAGTCCTCCCATTACAACAAATTAGTTAAATAGTTCTTGATTTTCACAATATACTTTATTTTATCTGTTTATGCTTCCAGCTAAGGAACATAATGAACTATTTTCCAAGCAGTTTCAGGGGGATTTTCGTACAAACCATCTCTGAAGTCTCCTGCGGAACCGCCTCCTAGGAACAGCAAGAGGTTTTTTCTTAACTACGTCGATAAGACAATATGCCAACCAGACTTTGGACGCAACTAACTTCCGACAAGCACTGACCACAATTCACAGTGGAGTCATCAACACATTCACCGGCTCCCTCTTAGTGAATGACCTACTTGGAGTCAAACTACCACTCATTGCTGACGACAAGTTCGAGTTGTGCTAGAATCGAGAATGACCCTTGAGCAGCTTTGCTCTGGATACTGTAGCAGATTAAACTCTTACTTACCCACAAATATATGTATATTTGAAATTATTCCGAAACCTTTTTAAGTTTCTATATATTTTAATTTATCCTAAAAGCTTATAAATTGTTGCCTACATCCAATCGATGCTTCAATAAAACATTGAAAATTTTGACCAGATATAGATATGCCTGTATTGTCTAGAATCTGTTATCTCTTTGCTACTTTACGGTTCGCTTTAAGCTCTACTCTCTTGACAAGGAATGACTCGCAAATATGACGCAATATGACGCAAAAGAAACAGGAATGTTAAAAAAAAAACAAAAAATTAATATTTTTCAAAAGTTATATTTTTTTATTCAAAGTAGTTTCCTTGTGCTTCGATGCAGCGTTTAGCCCGGTCAATTAGCATTTCAAATGAGTGTTTAAGGTCATTTTTCGGAATGCTCTTGAGAATATCGGTCGTGGCCTTTTGGATAGCTGAAATGTCCTGAAACCAGTGTCCTTCCATGGGCAAATGAAGTTTTCCAAATAGGTAAAAATCACAGGGTGCCAGATCCGGTGAGTAGGGTGAGTGATTAATGGTTAATGAGGAGTCTTTTGTCAAAACATCAGTGACAAGCGTCGACCGATGATACGGCGCATTATCGTGCTACAGGCGCCAGGACCCTGCCTCACGATATTGTGGTCGAGCACGACGAATGCGTGACAAAAGACGCTTCATAACACCAAAGTAAGACACAGCATTAATCGTTTGGCCAGGTGGGACGAGCTCTCGGTGTACAATACCCTCGGAATCGTAAAAACAAATCAGCATTGTCTTTATTTTTGACTTCTGAAGACGACCGACTTCTGATCGTCACAGGGGTCCTCACGACCTTCTTGGAATCGCTTAAACCACTCATGCACATTACTACGGGATGGACACTGATCACCATAAACTTTTTTCATCATTTGAAATGTTTCAGTAAACGTTTTCCCAAGTTTAAAACAAAATTTAATATTTGCTCTTTGTGCAAAAAAGCATTTTACGACCGATGACCAAAAGCTGCTGTCCAATTGTCCTAAAATTTTTACGAAATGTCAACAAGAAATCAAACTTTTTATTTCATATGCCCACCAATAGGTGGCGCCACCAGAAACAGTTATATTTAAAAAGTTCTGTTTCTTTTGCGACAGACCTTGTATATTAGTATATTGCAAATATAGCAATTCTTTGTTCAAATTGGCACTCGCTAAAGTTTTCTGCTCACCGCAATGCGATCGTCGAAGAGAGTTTTTGAGTAATATTTAATTTTTTCATATTGCCAAATAGTTTAATGGACTATATTTGATCCTTTTATTATCTGATCAAGGGAATTTAGAAATTAGCTGCTAAAATGCGAAAATGTTTTTCAGCAATAGTTTTGCAGACTAAGGAAATTAAGAGGAGTCCTTTGACAATGTCATTTTGATGAAATGAAAACAGTCAACTGGGAAATGTTCCAGAGACCCAGTTTGGAACAAAATTATTGTACCAAAGTAAAACTATGTGGAGACAAACAAACTTACACGACAATATAACAAACTATCATAGATGGCAGCTAAGTTAAAAGGTCGAACATGTGGCAGGACTTAGACATATGTATGCATATTCAAAATTTTACATATGTACATTCGAAAATATGTACGTACATTAGAGTGGGTCAAAAAGAGCGAATGTTTTTTTTTCGCTTCGTACTCTCAAAAATTGGTCGATAGACACCTCTAATAAAGGCTCACCAAGTATGAGTACTTTATTTTAACGGAAAGGTTCTCCGCCTAACGGGTTTCTATCTTTTTTCTTATTATCAGATAAAAAAATCTGTATTTTGCTACCAAATACTTCTAGAAGTGTCTCGTTTCATAGGTTTTATAGCAAACTGAGTGGTCTACAAAATATACTCTTATGATTTTTTCGGAAACTTAACCGTTACAAAAATATTAACGGATGAAGTTAGTCTATTTTAAAGAAAATTTGTTTTTTTTTTCTTTCGAATTTTATATCTTAAAAGCCTTTCTTCGAGTTGTCAGTTTTCAGGGTTCGAAGCGAAAAAACACAATCGCTTTTTTGGACCCACCCTAATATATATGCAATGTACATATACATATGTCATTGGATCCATTAAATCTATACCATAACCATTTTCACTAACTTATACTATACTACATACTTATACATACTCACATGAGAATACCAACTGGCAGATATTTTCATGGCTATCGTTCGCCTATATTACTCTTATGACGGATTTAGTGCAAATTTGTACCCTTAGGTACATATATGTATGTGTGTATGTATAGTATATACTTATGTGTATAGACGTATAAGACAACCAAGTCAGCGAAGTTGGTTGAGTTACTAAAAGGAGGAGCTTTAATGAATTCGTTATGTTGTAGTTGCTGTCTGTTAGGTATCTTCCAGGCACAAACTGGACATTTGAGGAAAAACATTTGTTTGCACTAAACCTAACTACATATGGATACATATGTATAAGAGCACGTTAGAAAGCGCTAGAAATATACATACATAACTATGTATGCAAGCTGTGTTCTTATTTATATTTGTCACTGCTTGCTGCTTGTTGACGCGCTGCAATGCTTTTGTTTGCGCAAATTTAATTAACCAAAACTGCTAATATTAATGCTAATATAATAGCCAAACAAAGGGCTGCCTAAATTGATATGCATGAAATACATTTACACAAAACAGGCATATATGTGAGTGGGCGCATACACTTTATACATATATATTTATGGGTAGATATCTAAATAATTACCCAAATACGTTGACAGTTACTAACATATTTACTTGCTTATTTATATATACCAACACATACATATATATATAGCTGCTTGTATGTGTTAACCTGCGTAAGCAGAAATGCGGGCAAGCATAGATTAACATATTTCGAACGTATGCACTATATGTCTAACCCTGTTTACGCATATATTAGGCTAACAGTTAAATGCGTAAAGCGTGAATTTGCGCAATTTATGCTTAAAACATAATTAATATTTCAGATTACAAAGAGACAACGTGCTGTAATGGTACGTGATGGCAAGGTGGAATAGTGCCCTTCAAAGGTACATTTCTGATACCAACTATTATACAAGTATGAGTATGTTGAGGATGTTTACTTTAGCCCCTAAAATTTTGACGAAACAGTTTCGGGTTTGTTAGCAAAAATTAAAATGAAAAATTAAAATTGATAATGTTGAAACTTGCTTTGAGGACTTTTATGTGCTTTCTAACCAAAATCGTGACCTTCGAAAAATACGAAATTTGTCTGAAGGGCTTAGGCTTACAGCTTCAACCTTATATGTATAAAATTTAACGTTAAGACTGTAAATGACCTGCTTTTTTTGATTTTTTATTTCATTTTTAACTTAAAAAGATATATTTCTTGAGTCTTAGGGGAGTATTCTAGATTTGAAAAAATCCAATTTTTTCATAATTTGATAGCTCAGATATTCAAAAATAGCTCTCAAGAAGGATTTTTTAAAATTTAAATTACTTACGAAGTTATAACCGTTTTAATGTCGTGGCAACTGGATCGATTTAGCGGGCGACTATCATATAGGTGACGGGAGGACTGCGTTTTTCTACAAACTATTTTTTTCGATGCAGTTGCAACAATACTTCAAGTTCTTTTCAGCCGATTTAATCAAGAATCCATCAATGTTTCATTATTCAGATGATCACAATGCAACGAGGCAACGGTCTTTTTCCCCTATTACTTTATGGACGCACAACTCAATTAAAAAAAAAATATTTTGTAATAAATTTTTTAAATGATGATAAATGTAAATGTAAGATAGTAAAAATATAGAATGATTTTTTATCAGTTGCCAAAAACCCATCGAGCCTCTAGATTAGAATACCCCCTTAAGCCAGTTAACAAAAACACAATTTATAAACTCACTGACACTTTTTCTGAACTCGAAAAAAAAACAAAAAAAAAAAAAAAATTATATTATAAGTTTGTCATTGTGCCACCAATAGTATCGTCATTCGCGCTGAACATTGCTAATATTGGCTATTTTGTTGTTTTGGTTGAAGTGATGACGCCTCTGTTGATATAAAGGTCTAATTTTAGGGTTCAGAGTGGGAGCGAACACACATACATATGCATATGTACATATAAATTTACACTTAAGTACTTATGTTTATAGACCGGCTTTGTTTGTTTTAAATTAATATATTTTTTTTTACCAAAAACAATAAAATTACTCCTGTGGGCAAAAAGTAATAAGACTTTTTTAATTAAATATAAAAACCCATTTGTCGAAATATTTTTTTTTCTAGGTTGGTATAACTGTCAGTGGTAACTTTGTGTCATATCTAAATAATCATTAGTGTGTAGTATACGCTTGTCTTTCTCAAAAATAAATAAAGCATTTTAAAATTATGAACAAAGTCTTAATATTTTTTGCCCATAGTAGTATGCCATATTAGAACTGTGCCAACTGCTTTTGGCGCTTGTTACACACGCTTTTTTCTAAATTCGCAAAATTTTTCGAAAATAATCGTTATGTGTTTAGTTAACTTTCAGTTTAGTGAGAATTCTAGTTAGCAATTTTTAATATTTATGAGAGTTCCAGGTAGCCAGTTTTTTATCACCTCGATTAGTCCGTCAGCTTTTTGTTATGACCTACTGTGATAAGATTTTGCTGTGAATATAATATTTGCACTGGTGATTAGCTTAAATTTATGTATGTTCAGAGAAATTTTCTAAAGTGGCATATTCTCGGTAAAATTCCGAAGTGCGAAAACTGCTTACGGGTGGTAAGAGGTTAAACAATATTTAGATAAATTCGGAGAAATGGTTTTTATTTTCGAAAAATGGCTTTTGATAAAATAAAAAACAAAAATTCACAGAAATTCAAATAAAAGTATGTATTTAAATAGGACAGGTGGGCTCTTTTGATTTATTTACCGCTACTAAGAAAAATGTAAAGGCAACCTTGATAATTGTAGAATAGCAAAATAGTGAAATTTCGCAGTAAGCTTAAGAGAGAATGCTTTTTAATTTCCCCTGTAGAAATACAAAATTAAAATTAAAATCAAGTCCAAATTCGAGAATAAAACTTAGTCTTTAATTGTTTAAGTGAATCTTTATGAGAAGAATGTAGGCCTACCAAATTTAGAGGTAATGAGTTCAACCCTAACGAGCTTTAAAATCACAACAATCAATTTACTGTTCTTTCAGATAATGAGACACGCTGGTATAAATATACTGAAAATGATACTGGGAACATTGGTTCAGATGACTCTATAGAGAATTCCTCTGAGGACGTAATGATGGCTCTAGCTGGAGCCATGTCTATTAAATTGAAGTAAATTACATGTTAATTTACAGTCTTATAAAGCTGCCTTTGATTTGCCAAGCATTGGAGAATAGTAAAACGCTTATATAGCTTAAGTTGTTCAAAGAAAGTTAAATTTTGAAACCAAAAACAAAAAAAAGTTCTGTGACAAAATTGTCATATGATCCAATCACAGTTCACTGTTGTAAGACTGGTCTAAACTGTGTTAGACAAAACTTGGAGATAGCAGTTTTACCAGTTTAGTGAGTTATCCACAGAAAATTTTAACTCGACAGCTTTATTGTTTTATTTTTACTTATAAAGTTCTTTAGCAAGAGAGCAGCGCGCAGAGAAATGGCGAATCGAAGACAGCTACAATTAGAAAAGCGCATAATGATGAGAAATACTTTTTATAACGAATATATTCAACTTGCAATCACTCTTCTGTATATACATACATACATATGTGTGTATGTATATACCCACAAGTGCTATATTGAATCACTTGACACTGCTTTGGGTCCAATGAAATCCCAAATGTCTGTTACTGTTAATTTCCTCAACGCTTGTCCGCCAGCGCACAGCCCAATTATATCCAAATGCAGAGCACTCGGCGAACATCTAGCAAATCGCTGTATTGTTGTATGTGCGCTCGTTGGCAGCTTTGAGTAATCTCTATCTTTGAGTTTTGCTACGCCCAATAAATGAAATACAAATAGCCACACAAATAGATAATCGAAATCCGAAACGAAGCCAACATTACAGTCATAGTTCATGCCATGGGTCAGTTGGGATTGCAAATATGCCGGAGAAATATGCAGGCAACAGAGATAAGTGTGTAGCAATGTCAAAGGAATATGAGTGAATAAGCGGCAGATCAATGCAAAGTGGACGTATGAGCACAAAGAGGAAACGAGAAATTTCAAAATTGCGATGAAATTTTGAGCTGACAAAGGGTGAGTGTTGTGAACTCGAGTAAAATAGAGAGATATGCAGAAAATAGATGCATCTATGTATGTAAGTATGTACATTTATGATGCTTGGAAGGTGTGTTTGCAAAGTAGTGCGCATTCCCTTTTTCTACCTTTGTGGTCATATATACATTTATTGTATACAGTTTGATTAAGAATACATATAAAAAGGAGCGCTAAAGATTTTTTCTATTTTTTGTATTTTCTGCTTTCATTTCTGTTCACTTCAAAAAATATATCTTCATATTACTTCGTCTTTTAAGCTTGCTTTACAGAACACAATTTAATACATAATTTTTTATTGATTTTTTAAACATTAAAAGTTTTCAAAATTTCCAACACAAAATTTGTAATGAAAAAATTATATATTTTTTTTGATTTTTAAAACATTAATTTTTTTCAAAAATTACAAAAAAAAATTAATTTTTTATTTATTTTTGAAACACTAAATTTTTTCAAAAACTACAACACAAAATTTTTATTGAAAAAATTTATTTTTTTATTGACTAAATTTATTCAAAAATTACCACACAATTTTTTTTTTTTGAAAAATGCATTTTTTTAAATAATTTTTGAAACACTAATTTTTTTCAAATATTACAATACAAAATTTTTAATGAAAAATTTATTTTTTTTTAAATATTACAATACAAAATTTTAATTGAAAAAATTAATCTTTTTAATTGAATTTTAAAACATTAGTTTTTTTCAAAAATTACAACACAAAATTTTTATAGAAAAAAAATAATTTGTTTATAAATTTTTAAAACACAAAATTTTTATTGATAAAAATTAATTTTTTATTGCTTTTTTAAACATTAAATGTTTTCAAAATTTACAGCATAAAATTTGTAATGAAAAAATTAAAATTTATTTTGATTTTCAATACACTAATTTCAACAGAAAATTTTTATTGAAAGAGATAATTGTTCTATTGATTTTTAAAACACTATTTTTTTCAAAAATTGCAGCACAAAATTTTTTTTGAAAACATGAATATAAATTCAATTTTTTTTACATAATATTAAAAAAGATTGAAACACAAGCCTTGAAACGAAATTTCGAAATTTTCTTTAGTAGTTCAAGGTATCTCCTACTAAGTGCTGTTTGTTCGTTTCGCCACTCTCTAACATTTTACGCTTTAGATAGCAATAGCTAAGCATTTGCAGAGACTTTATTTATATTTATGGATATTTCTTTACAAAAATATGGCTCCTACAGTTCTTTTAATTGAAGTATATAGTGTTTTAAATAAATTTTTAAAATACCAATTCTCAAAATTTTTAAATTCAGTACAAAGAACACACTTTAATAAAAATTGAAAGTAAAAAGATGCAAAAATCTCTCACTGGGTTGCCATGCTCGCCAACTGTCTGCATATTAACCTTATCGCACAACGCCATGTCACTTCGCATATGCGCCATTTTGCATATGTATTCACACATACATGCAGAGGTACAAATAAATTTATAAATTTAGCATTCAAAACCAATGAACGTCACACGAAAGTCAGCAATAAGTCGAGGCATTGAAGTTGAATTCTAAAGCAAACATTGCATTCAAGCCAACGACGACAGACGGCGGCGTGTTTGCACTGGTATAAAGTGCATATGTATGTATAAAATATACGTACGTATGTGTGCACAGACAGCCATGCAGTTTGGCTGCGTGGAAACTGAAGGCAAATTCATATTGCTGTCATCCTGTCGGTTGGACAAAGGCACATTTACACACACAAATGCATATGTGTTGCTTACATATATGCGTATGTGTGTCTGTATATGTAGGAAAAAGTGAGCATTAAGTGTAGAGGCAATCATATCTATACAAATGTCTATGTATGGATACACACTTGGTAGCTTATACACTCGTTCATTTGGCATCGCACACACATTCGCGCAGAAATGCTTTTCGTATTGGACGATTTTAACAGATTTTGTTTGTGAAATTTCCATAGTTGGAATTTCAAATGAAGTTGAAAATTGCTTAAAACCATTGAAACGCTTTTCAATGTATAATAACTCGATACCTCGGCGTATGAAGAGATATATTCATACAAATATAGCGAACTATAGCCAGACAAATAGCGACTTTACATATGTATGTATGTGTGATCTGCATAATCTTCATGCATGTATTTATGCATTTCAGTTTGTAGACAAACTTATGCATATGAAAACACACAGATACATACTCACACACATACATTGTTAATTTTATGTCTACACATGTTTCTCACTCGCCTATTTGCATTGATTTGAGCGCCAAATCAGCTTGTCAAGGTGCGCTAAACTTTCCATATGCGCACACACACTTTCGCAAAACACGAACCGTTTTTTGTACACATGTGTTTGGCAATCATATTTGCGCTAACAGGATATTAGGTCAGTTCAAATGCCATGCAATCGTGAAAGAGCATGAAAATGTAAATAAATAATATAATTTATGTACATATTTGTTTAGGGAAACAGCGAAAGTAAATGCTAATTTGCATATTCAAAGTAATTGAAATCACTACAAATTCGAAATATATTACTCGTATAAACAGAGAATATTTCTACAAATATGCAAGAAAATAAAAATATACAGAGTGTTTTTATTATTTATGCTCTTTTTAATGCACCTAGAGCCAAAAAAGGAGCTTGAAGACTGAAAAATAAAATTTTTCTCCCATTTTAAGAGCTAAAAATTTCTAAAAATCAAAAAAAAAATGTAAAAGCGTAAATAAGAAAACTAGTTTTTTGTAATTTTTTGACAACATTAAATTATAAAGCATTATAATTAATATTTATCAGAAATATAATGTCTTCCAAAATTTTAAACTGCATTTTTTTTAATTTTTTGACATCTGAAAAAATGGTTTTTAATTACAAAATAATAAAAACAGAAATAAATTATGATTACAATACAATAAATTTATATCTGAAATAAATTTTAAAATTTTTTATAAAATTAAATTTTTAATGAAAAAAATTCGAATTTTTTTAATAAATTATAATGTACACACATACATACATACATAATTATCATAATTTTTTGAATAAAAAACTGCTTTAATGCATAAACACGAAAACTATGTTCTTTTGATATTATATTATACATTAACTTGTATGGTATATAAATAAATAAAAATCAAATATTTTTTGTTTTGGAAAATTATTAATTTTTAATTCCAAAATAGTGCTTAATTAATTTTAACTTAGTTATTTATAATTAACTCTTTGTATTATAATTAAATTAATTTTATATTAATTAATTATTTAACATGCAATAAATGATAATTATTATATAATTAATTTTTAATATACAATAAATAATAATTATTTTCACAATTATTTGTATATGAAATAATTAATTATGATTAAGTTAAAATTTTAAAATTTGTTATAAAATTAATTTAAAATTAAAATCTTAAATTTCTTAAGAAGTTTTTTTCAATTATTGTGTTAACAATTTGATTAAATTAAAATGAACAAACTAATTATTAATTTTGACAGTATAAGTAGGTTAATTTATAAAAAAATATTTCAATTCCAAAGGATTTTGGGTTACAACAAAAAAAAATAAAAAATCTTTATTGAAAAAATTAAAAAAAAATAAAATAAATTAAAAAAAAATAAAATAAATTAAAAAAAAATAAAATAAATTAAAAAATATTTGATTTTTAATGACAAAAATTTTTTGGAAAAATATTTTAAAATTTGAGCATGATTATGAAAATTTATTTGCTGAAAAACGCTCATTAATTCTTGAGGGGCGTTAATATTTTTATTTTCAATTTTTTTAAAAGCAAAAATCATTCATTTCTTGGTTTTATGTGCTGATAAAACTTTCGTTAAATGTTCTTTCAAATTTAACCAAAATAAAAAAAAAAAACGAAAAATTTATTTGTTTTTTTCGAAAAATAATTAGCGCTGTTAAGTTCGCTATTATATTTTTGTACATTTTCAAACCATTACTAATGTACATAAAATAGAATAAAGTATATAAAACTGCGAAAAAATCTGGCAACTCTAAATTTAAAAAAAAAAATGTTTAATAAAAATTTAAGAGTCAATTATTATAATGTCCAAATTTAAGTTGTCAAGGTGATTATTATAACATTTTGTGTAATGCGCCTAAATGTAGGCAATATGTTATCAAAAACTATTGCCGATAGAGGATTAGGTAACAAAGTGTTGAATAAGTTGATTACTTTTCAATTGCTTTGACTAGCAAAATCACAGTGAAAAATAGTATATTATGTACAACATAATTTTCGGCAGGTTTTCTCCCAAATGCCTCATTTAGCAGACATACATATGTGACTAGTTTCCACAAAAAAAATGCTTGAGCAATTCATTACTCCAACCTTAACTTCTAAATATAAGCACAAACCAATTAATACACATATTCACATAGTAAATCACACACGCATGACATCAGTTTGTGATCGAAAACAAATGGAAACCGTACAGACCGAGTGTAATGGCTTGTATTGAGTGCCCAAATAATTGGCAAATGGATAGCTGACATTTTATCTGTGTCTGTCACTATATACCGAGGCCTGTTAGTTGCTATCACACCAATATTACTTGCGTTAATTGCAGCTGCTAGCATGCCAGGCGGAGCAACACTCGTAACTGTCGCTCAAATTGTTATTACGCCAATAGGCAATAGCCAGTCACTCAGTGATCGGCGGCAGGAACTTGATTGTTTTAATTTTTCGGCTACACGAACGAAGGCTGTGTGATTACAGCAGGAAGCCACAAGAGTTTAGCAACAACAAAAGCAAAAACAAGCACTTAAACCATCACTGACAACACAATGATAATTACTCATATACACTCAAGTCGCGCAATCACTCGGAAATGTTTCTTATCCATCGAGAATTGTCAGCTATTCAAGTGGACGCTTTCGCAGCAGCAGCAACAACAACAGCGCAAGTGGTAGTTGCCATGCTGGGAGATTGACAGCGTGTATCAGCTGGTTGGTTGCGGGTGACTTTGGTGTGCCTATAGAAACTAACGGCGTTGTTGGTTCGTATCCACACATACACGAATGCAATACGAAGGCGAGCGCGCTGCTCGAAATGGTTGCAATAGATATATGGCAGTATTACTTTTCCTAAGTACGAGTATGCCGCAAGTAAGCCTTAGCATGCCATTACTTTCTAATGGTCGGGGGGCCCACACCCCACTATCCACAGCAATGAGAGTCTAATTAATCATGCTGCTCGGCAACGCAATTTCATGTTGCTCAAATGTTACAGCTGGGACGTGCTTGGCATCGAAGCGCCCGGAAGTCGGCAACAGAAGCTGCAATTGACGCATGCAAGCCGATGTACAGTGAGGTGATTTTGCACAAGAGGTTTATAAAAATAATTTCTGATGAAATTGTTTGATTTTTTAGTTGAAATAAAAATGTTGTTACAAAAACATAAAAGTTACAGAATAACAAAAAAATAATATTAAAGAAAAATTAAAAAAATAAAATATTATTTTTTGACTTTTTGTATTATTTTTTAACCACACAAACCAATAGCAAAATTTGTTCTATAGAGTCAAGCCAGATAGTAAAGTAATGCCAGCCATCCTTACATAACATCTTCTATATCATTGTAGATGGTGGAAAGGAAATTAGAAATTGAAGCTTGAATTCTTTTTTTGCAAAAATTCTTTCGAAATTTCAACATTTTGAATTATCTGCTGTTTTCAATTCTAATAAAGGCACCAGTGCTCTTATTATATTGAGGAAGTAATGTATCTAACGGATAGTTATGGTAGGAGGTTGACAGATTCGAATATTAATGAGTAACGAGAGAATTGTGCCACCTTTCTGGACAATTTTTTTAATACTTAAACCAAAAATGTATTAAAAAAATTGGGCGGAAACAAAAACAGGAGGATTGGGCTGGATTCTTATAGCAAAAAATGGTATACAAATATATTTTTCTTGATTTTTATCGGCATGCTGCCATACAAAAGCAATATGCTATATTAATCCGATCTGTAAACTTTCTTCACATATTGCAGTATTCTAGCGCTTAGTAATTATATGGGCCAATCGTGAAGATATCTTATCAAATGAAAAAGTTTTCCATGTAAAAACCTAATTTTTATTGCTCAGTTTGTATGGCAGCTATATGATATAGTAGTGTGATCTAAAAAATTTCTTGGGATATTTTAACGTTTACTATGGCAATAACTTGTGCCAAATTTCGTGAAGATGCCTCCTCAAATAAAAAAGTTTTCCATACAAGAACTTGATTCCAATCGTTCAGTTTGTATGGCAGCTATATTCTATAGTGGTCCAATAACAGCAGTTTCGACAAATTAACAGCTACTTTGGGAGAAAATAATGTGTGCAAAATTTCAGTTCGATATCTCTGAAACTAAGGACTAGTCGCGTATATACAGAAAAAGAGACGAACATGGCTAATCGACTCGGCTTCTCAAGCTGACCATTTATACACATATAACCTTTTAAAAGTCTCTGACGCTATAAATAAGGTAAGTTCTTGCGTTATTTATGGCTTTTGCCTTAAAATTAACCATAATTTTTCAGAAATATGCTTAACTTTTGCCCCAACCCACCCCACTGTGCACTGCCAACGCTTATGTAAGCACATAAATTAAGTAAAAGCACATCGAAAGGAGCTGCAAAGCTACGAGCAAGTTGCATGAAATTCGTATCTCCACAGGTTCTTACACGCCTAATTGATGAGCTGCTCAATAGTGCTGCCAACGAAGGTCTTGGAGGTAAAATTAAGAATATACAAATAACGGTGGTGCTGATGTTAGGGGGCAGTATGCGCTTATTGCCCTCTTCGCAGTCGATTGGCAATCGGTAACTATTACCGAATTCGTCCTTTTATTGCTGTTTTTGTGTAATGAATATTTTTGTTGTTGTTTGTGGCAAGTCGTTGTGTAACTGCGACGTCATTCCAACGTGCTCCATTGTCATTTTCAATGGTCGTTTGACAACATTGTTTACAAGAAAGTGGTTTTCGAATAGCAGAAGTGCGTGCTTGGGAGTATATACTATATATGTAAATACTTATATACATATGTATATTCTATAGATATGTGCCTTTGGTTCTCCGAAGCGCTGCTTTGCATGAATAATTTGATGAATTACATGGCATTTTGCGTAATTCAACAAGCCACGCACACATAGCAACTATTTAATGAGTGGTTGCATGCAACAACAACTATTAAAGTACAGCGTCGTCAAGTCACTGCAGCAGCGAGTCGATACACCACTTAGAAGATGTGTCTGTGCCACATAATGTGGCATGCGAAATAAAATTCTTCGAAGAAATTAAAGATTTAGTGGTTGATTGGCTCGTGGTGGCCCTAGTAAGAGCGCATGTGTGCGAGCGCCTCTTCGAGGGTGTTGTGTAAGGTATATTGTCAGCAGCGCTCAATTTGATTAATTACATTTAATGATAGTTGAATTGCTGCTGTGCTCGGTTTGGCAGTTTGAGAGCAGATTATGTAATTTTCGAAACTTATCTCATAGCAACCAATACCATTACGCTAATTACTTTCTTGTTTTGTCAGAAAACAAGGTCAATTTAAAATAGCCGTTCACAATGTAAAGCCTGATTGGGTTGACCAAAATTTTAACTGCACCGTCATAGAAGAGATGATGAGAGATTGCAGCATGTAATAAGGAGCTGTTCGAGTTTTATTTATATAATGCTCCATTATAGTTTTTTTTTACGTAAATTGGTAGTAACTGAAAAAAGTACAATCTTATTACTGGCATGCCTTGGAAGGGACCGTAGGTACATGATTGGAATACTTCACTGGAATACTTCACAGTCTAGTGGCGGCACACGCCTGCAAAATGGGGCTAACAGATCGAGAAGGCTGCAAAAAAAACAAAGAAAAGTCAAGAACAAATCACCAAGGAAACCGTGAAACAGTCCCGCTTTGTCAAGGCAACGCAGCGCCCCACAGTATAAGACACCGGAAGAGGTTTCGTTAGCGAGGCCATAGAGTCTGTTGGAATTCGAGTCATTATAAAGGATGACGTTCCTCATCGACTACGTAATGCCGCTACATCTGGTTATGCTGAGAATCAAGTTCGTGGCTTATAAGCCCATCAGTCTTATTAAACCCAACCTAACCTTACTAAGATCTCAAACGTCTCGTAGCAGATGAACTCAAAACGCATGGAAAAGAGAGAGGAAGCAAGAGTGATATTCGATATCACTGAGTTCTATTTTTAAGCCAGGAAATTTATGCGAAGAAAAACAATAAAATACACGTACATAAATCAAAAAGATCTTAGGTCTTTGAGATATTTTCATCATCTCCCAGAAATCTGAAAAGTATTTTTGAAACTGTTTAAGGAAAATCTGTTTCCTCATCTCGTAACAGATGAACTCAATGTTGAATTGAAAATGCATGGGAAAGAGAGGAAAAGAGAGAGTGATATTCGAGACTCGAAATTACACAGTTCTCTTTTTTAGTCAGGAAATTTGTGCGAAGAAAAAATAATAAAATAAATCAAAGTGATTTTAGGTCCTTGAGATATTTTCGTCATCTAACAGAAAATTTAAAAATATTTTTAAAACTGCTTACGGAAAATATATTTTTTTTTATTCATATCTGACTATTCTTGTTATTCAACCAAGGCGTACCAAGTATAATGGTTAGAGAACGGGCAAAAAGTATTTGGATGCAAGATACCAAATAAGAACTATTTAAAATCAATTCTAAAAATTCTTTTATAAAATTAATCGAACTTCTTGTTATACAAAAATAGGATTTCAAAAATACAGAAGTCATATAGGTAAAGTCTATAAAAGCTTTCTCTCAGATTGGTACTTGTGCATGTTATGTACATAATATGTTAGGTAATATAGAGTAAATGGTGTCTTCGTGTATATAACTGGAATTTAAAAGCTTTTTGAAGCATCAAAGTTATTACTAAATGTTCTCTAATATTAAAACTACATTCTAAATTAATCTGAGATGAATATACGAATTTGCCAATTTCTCTCTCTCTCTCCCTCTCTTTTCCTGCTGCAAGAACGTAATGGAACTGGTTACATGTTTCTATACAAACTTGTTTTTAAGAAAAATCCGACACACCCTAATATATAAAAATATGTACATTTACTTCACTACTAATACGAAACATACATATTTATGTAAGTAATGGTGAGTATTTGAAAATGTATTCATGTACATATGTATGTACATACATATAAAAATATATATCTACTCATGTGTGCCCTAATCTCAATGTAAATTTTTTCTCTGTTTGTTTGTGATTTCCTTTCGCAGATAAGATAAGGAAATATTTACTTGATTGTTATGTCGATTACTTGCAGACACACACATACCGACATACACACCCAAACATTTACATTTATATAGTTTTTTTGATGTTTGAACTTTGCTGAGTGTTCTTTGTCACTTTGTCATTAGACAAAGCCGATTTGTTTTTTGAGCTGTTGTTATGTGCCACGCTGTAGTTGTGATGTAAATGGCGATAATGTGTTATGTAGATTTATTCACATACATACACATGTATATATAAATAAAGAAAATAGAAATATGTACATAATATATGTATATAAAGTAATAACGCTACAAAATTTAGGTTTTTTTGTGTGCTAAAGTCTCAAAGGTTGCTTGAGCGCAATATCGGTTCTTCAGGCTGATAGTGAGAGTTGGACTCTGTCAGAATTCTCTATAGTGAATATTTTTTTTCGAATTATAGAGAAATGTATGTAAATATGTATATACATATATTATGTATGAATAATTGAGTGTTTGTTTGATAAAATTAATGCCTTGAGTATCCACTTACTGACACCATATGCTTAGGTAGATAAGATAGCATATTTATCTGCGCACGATAAATGGAAATTTTCTGAGGCTTCATTGGCAATATTAGCTATATAAATTTAAACGTATTTACATACATATATGTATATGTTCTTTTCCAAATTTATTTATCGATATCATATTTGGTTGCACTGTGTTAAGAGTGACTCACACAAAACCAAAAAAAAAGCACAAAAATTAAAAAAAAATTATAAAATTTCATCTATATTTTTAATAAAATAAAAAATGTTTCTGTAGTTATAAACCCTTCACTTAAGTCGAGCTCATTATTGCAGCAGATCAAAACTTCAATTTTCTGAAAAAAGAGTTGATATTTCTGTCCGGTATATTTTAACCGAAATGTGATTTATTTATTTATTTTATTTATGCCAGTTTATGAGACTTATACCAGTTGCTTATTCGATTCGTTCTCCGTACCAGTATTATATTTTTCTGAGCGATACATTTTACTCGAAATGTGATTGATTTATTTTTTTTATTTATGCCAGTTTATGAGACTTATACCAGTTTATTGTCCGATTAATTGTTCGCAAAATCTTTGCAAATCGAAAAAGCAACTTGTTTAAGTCTCGTGTACTGTTCTCAAGGTCTTTGCCAATCGAACAGCCAACTGGTATAAATCTCATAAACTGGTATAAACAAACGAACATTGTAAATCAAGCTTTTGTTTTACTTTTGAGTAGTATCCTAATAAGAGAGCAACACTTTTGTTGTTTTGAAATGCATTTATTACATTTAACAAAAGAGAAAATAAGTGAAAGATAAGCGTGAACAGAAGCAGTGATGTCTAGGAATGCTAGTTCCTTACATGTACAAACCACTAGTGATTAATGGAATTAGCAATTTCTCCCAGTTCTAAAGTGATTTACAGCGAATTCATTTTACTCATAACTGTTTGTATGAGTAATGCCTAAATTTATTATAATTTCAAAATTATAAAACTAAAAATAAATAGTTTCCAATATACTACATGTTTCTCCTACAAATCCAAAAATATTTCACAAATAACAAGCCTTCAAAAACGTAAATAATAAATATCAATTTTAATTATTTCAAAAAATATTTTTAAACTAAAACTTTCCACTTCAACACTTTGAAATATTACCCCTCATTCATCAACTTGGGGCATATTGAACTAATTATATTCATTACGGTACGGTATGAAACGGCTATAAATTCTTCACAATTGAAAATGCCACATCAAAGGCGAACCATAAAACCAACCGCAATTGTTCACAGCTTCCAAGTGGAATCACTTGAAATCCCAACAAACCATATGTTTGCGTTTGTATGTAAGTATGTGTGGGTAGAAATAATGCATAAATTTATGAAGAACGAAAAAAAACAAATATTAATAAAAATACGTAAAATAAACAATCAAATTTGATGTGGCTACAAAGTATCAGAAACGCAGCGGAGCAGACTGGCGGTGGAGGACGAGCTGGGGCAACGAGCAATTGAAAAGTGACGGCGATAATTGCAAACAAAGGCAGCAGCAAATAAACATTGCAGAGCTATTAAGTAATATACGAAGGGGCACATATGGTATTCGATATGGACACTCATACGATATGCTAGCAGCAGTGACGTTGCTGGGGGCAACATTGAAGTGCTGCGTGGAAACGTGCTGCAAATAGCCAGTGGCGGTGTGTGTGCTGCCAGCGAAAGGCGGACACAAAATAAATAAATGCAAGAGAGGCCACGAGCAATTGCAAGACAGCCGGAGAGGCAAATGAGCGGGCTAATAGACTGTGAATTAAATGCCTGCTTGTGTGCGTGTCGCTTGGTTGGGCTATGAGCCGCCAATCAAGCAACCAACTGTTGCGCGTCTGTCAATGGAGTTTAATGTTGCAAGTGCGGCATAAATATGCCAGGAGGCATCAAAATAGTGCCAGCAAAGCGTTGGCACACATACTTAACACATACTTTTATGGAAATGTGAAAATTCATATACAAATGTACATACACATGTACATGAATGTATGTATGTATGTATGTATGTATATGTTATTTATGTGATTTCATAGGTGGAACTCTGGTGGGTTCGCCAGCAAATTTTTAAAAGGAAGTATTAAAGGCATAAGCACTTCAATTTTAAACAAAAAAGTAAATAATTGCTTATTATTGAATTAAATTCACATAATTATATAATTTAAATGAAAGGTAAGTTATATTGTAAGCCGTTTTCGGCTTGCCAACTTATTTGCTTGTTTATGTGTATACGATTATTAGAGTTTGTCGTATTTATACCAGTTCATTAAATTTATACCAGTTTAAGATTATTGTAATTTTTTAAATTTATATCGGTTTACGGCATTAATGTCAATATATGAGTTTTATACCAGTTTATGATTTTTATGCCAGTTTATGAAATGTATACTAGTTTATTAGATTTGTACCAGTTTATGATATTTATATAATTTGTGATATGTATGTCAGTTTAATAATTTTATACCAGTTTATAGGTTTTGCACCAGCTGATTTTACATTTTCTTGCTCTACAAAGGTAGAAAATCAAAATACTGTGTGAATTTATTCCAGTATTCTGCTTTTTCTGTTCGATATTACACTATATGTAGTTTTGAGACCGATTATGCCAGTGTTTGAGATTTATACCAATATTTGTTCGATTCGCCATTAACTGGTGAATGGAAGATAAACTTTTAATGATTTCAATGTTGAAAGAGGAGTTTTGATGGCTTAATTTCAGTTATTAAAACAATTTTTTAAAGGCTCGGAATCTTAATAGTTTCAACTATAGGGTATAACTAGATTCAAAATCATCAGAAATGTATACATGTACGTTTGTACAATACATACATATGTATGTATATATGGCGAGTGATTTTGCTAGTAAAAGATACGTCTCAATAGACCTTTGTGAAATTCGACTTCCCAATATCTGATTATGACTATGAATTGGTGTAAATCGACATACGCACTTTTATCATGTCTTTTAGTAAAATATACATACAAACAATTTATATATAGGCTTAATTGTGTTGGAAAAAATGCTTTCTATGGGCTCTAAGATACAGAGTGGCCATCAGAAAATAGCTTAAAGTCCATAAAGAATATATTGAGCAATAAATTTGTCGATGGAATTGTATGTATTAACTTTTCAAAAATTGTCATTGGCTCTGAAGATCGAAGGGAAAATACCCATGTATAGTAAAGAAATATTGTCTATCCATTTTTGCTTTGATTTCCATAAACTATTTTACTGTTGACACACAGATATATACTTATACATACCTACACCAGCAATAGTTGACACCATAAGGGTCCCTATATAACATATACTTACATATGTATGTATGTATGTATATAAATATATGCAGCTATGCGCGCAAACGGTAATCATATGTATATACGTATATTCATACATATGTTTGTATGTTTTTGTATTTAACTATACAAATTTATGTGTCCAGCAAGTGAGGTCACTGGCGTTGGCCCCGCTAAAAATGGAAGCATGATTGCGGTGTCGCGTATGTGTGGCGACTTTAACTGTTCACTTCCTGAATACGATGGCCCGCATAAGTAATAGATCGCTGAATTAAATATAAACACAAAATGTACATATGTGTGTTGTAGTTTTTGAGTATATGTATGTGTGTGGCTGATTAGACTTTGACAGGCATGGATAGAGAATACACAGCTCTAATACTTTAAGTATATTTATTGCAACTTATATACATACATATGTACATATATTGAAGTGCTATTTTGCCATATCGGTCAACATTTATGTACATAGTATATACATTGTATGTATGTAGCTATTTTCTTAAGCGGCGTTGCTCAACACAGTGTCGTTGAGTTAGAATTTCCATTTCAATTAGCATTTTGGCGGTATACAAAGTATACTAGCAGACTTACAAATGCATGGTTGTATGTGTATATATATGCAACATATATGTACACGTATGCCATGAATTACCACAAATTTATTCTCTTTCCGTCATTTCACTGCCTTAAGTGGAAGTACTTTCGAATGTCTATCAATAAAATTATGGATTTTTGCCTTACGACTGTTGTTAGTGTTGTTGTGGAGTATACACAAATAATAATTATAACATAGTGCAAACGGTTATACGCATAAAAAGTTAACATAATCAATTTTAAGTTAAGTTATGGGCGTTAAGTTGTGATTACATGCATACATATACAATAATTACACATGTACATACATGTATTGGTGCATTCTCAATTACGGTTCCGCTGCTATCAAGCAGAATTCTTAGCTGCCTGATCACGTTTAAATGTACATACACTGCGTTTATGGATATAATTAAATCTGAAACACAGTATATTTACTTACATATGTATGTATATATATACATATTTGTACCAACCACTTCAACGTATGTATGTGCATACATAAGCATAGTTGTAATTATGTATGGGACAATTTGATTTGTTTATTTGTACACGTAGGCGTATCGTATGGATACCATGTAAGTATGTATGTATGTGTATATTATTGAAGATATGTAAGATTGATAGCTGTCTTTTAAATTCGGTATGATTTGTTTATATTTCGTAAATACGTTTTATGCAAAAATATTTTCCAAAAAAAAAATAAATTATTGCCAAAGGAAATCACGAACGTACTTATGTAAAATATAAGGCAGATGAAAAAAAATATTTTTTTTTAAGTAAATTATTATATATAATGAAAAAAAGTTGTTCAATAATAAATATTGAGTAATTATTCCGTCCATTCTAAATGAAGTTTGATCATAAGCGTAGGAATAAACCCACTCTCTGTAAAGTAATTGTTCTGTTGGAGTCAAAAATCTTACGCTTAAAGATTGGGAATACCTGGTTTATTTTCGTTTTTCAAAGAGATGTCAAGTCTTGCACGAAATTATGGTCCTGCAGAAGGTAAATTGCATGCTATAAACTAAATTTAAGGAAAAATTAAAATATCACCTAGGCAAAAACTTAAATTAATAAAATATTTTGAAACTAGGTCGCAACCCCTAAAGGAATTTTTTCATGATAATTAAATTACGGTATGATCTTGCCCATAAATACATATGTTTCTCATTCATGGTTGCCACCTTGTTCTGAGAAAATAAATGCACATAAAAGCTTTAACATTTTGAACAAAGAAAGCTTTTATTGTTTATATTACTAAAATCAAAGGAAAGATGCTTAATTTTGAACTTCAAAAATTCAAAATTAATCAATATGAGTACACCAACAATTATACAATTATATAAAGAAAAAGCCAAGAAAAGCCATCATAACAGTTTAGAACCAAGTTAGTTTTTAATATATTTTTAAATCGATAAAAAATATTGCAAGAAAAACTTAATATTAATTAATATTATATATAATATAATAATATTAAATTTTAAAAACTCAAAAAACAATCACAAATGGCCACTAATAACTGTAAATTGGAATTAAGTAAAATAACGAATAATTTTATTATACTTGTATAAGCAAAACATAATAAATTGGTCATAATTAAACACCATTGTGACAAAAAAGTATCCGTAAGTTTTAAATAAGAAAAATTATCTTCAATTAGGGTTGCCACTTCGTGCCGAGAAAATAAAAGTCTAGCAAGAATTCACTTTTTTTATAATTAGGTACTTATAAATTTTAAAAATTTATTGCCCTGACTTTGGATATCGAGTTTAGAATTTCGAAATCTTCAGTTTTGTAATAAAGAAGTTACCAATTATTGAACCTTGAATATAAGTTAAATTACTGTGTATAACTATGTTAAAACATGTGGCGCTAAAATTACCTTCCGATGTTTTTTTGGAAAATGAAAAACTTTTTTAAAAAATTTTGATTCTGCTTGTGGATTATTTTTATTTGTTCTTTGAAATTTTTTTACATCAAGTCTAGAACATGATATCATGTAAATGACCACCGCCACAGTTCATTGTCATTTGAGCCCTTTTTATGGCATTTTCCATCACTTTGGCCAGAACATCCGGCGATAGGTCCTCAAATTCTTGACGGATATTGTCTTTAAGAGCTGCAAGAGTCTGAGTCTTGTTGACATAAAGCCGCGACTTCAAAAAGCCCCATTTTGCATTTCTAACCAAATTTGGTGTGCGTAATCATTGCGAAACGTAAGCCTACAGAGCCTTCAAGGACGGTCGACAGATCGTCGAATCGTTGAAGACATGGCGACTGGACGACCTTCGACCTCTTCAACTGATGAAAATATTAAAAAAGGTGAAGGATATGGTACTTGAAAATCGTCAAGCAAATGCTGGAGAGATGTCAAGAAAGCTCGACATCTCTCGCCAGCCCGTGTAAATGATTTTGGTGGACATGTCCTTGCTCGACTTGTCCCGATAAAGCTGATTTTTTTCTTTTTTCAAAAAGAGTGCTCCTTGGACTAGCTTGGTTGTGCAAATTCCTGTCCCACATTCATGGACAGCATTATAACTGCCGATAAGACATGGGTTTATGAGTTTGGCATGCAAAGAAGTCAACAATTTATCGGAATGTAGAAAAAAAGGCGAGCCGAAACCCAAAAAAAAACCACGCCAAAGCCGCTTAAAAATCATGGTAATACTTATTATTATTTTTTCGATGGTTTGGTGAATCATAAATAAGTTTCGGAGGGACAGACAATCAACAAGGATTCATGAGAATATCCGTCGAAAGCGACCGTTACTGTGGAAGAACAATTCATGGATTTTACACAATGATAATGAACCATCGTTTCGAGCCACGAATGTGAACAAATTTAAAGTCAAAAACGCAATGAATACCATCGATTAACCATCGTATGCACCAGATTTGGCTCTGTGTAATTTTTTTTTGTTCCCCAAACTAAAATTGCCGCTGCATGGAATCTGTTTTCAGTCAATCGAAGATATAAACAAAATTCGCTGAAGGAACTAAATACCATTCCAAAAAGTGCTTATAAAAAGTGTTTCGATGACTGGAAAAATCGTTGGCATGAGTATGTTAAATCTGGTGAGGATTACGTTGACAGCAACAAAATAAATATTGATGAATAATTAAATATTTTGCGATTTATTTCCAATTTCCGGGTAATTTTTGCTACAAATGTACATACATATGCATATACATATCTAATTTAGAATTTCGAAATCCTAAGTTATTAATAAAGACATTAGCAAGTGTTGAAATTTGAATTGAATTAAAGAAAACACATTTTATTTGGGACATGCTAACAACAGTTATCGATCTTTACATTGTTAACAATTTTACCATATAACTGTTTTTATAGGACTCGTAATCTTATCATAGGACTCGTAGTTCTACTATAAATCGATATAAACCGTTTTGAGCGCTTAAAAATTTAACCACTCTCCTCCCCTTTCTATTTCCAATGGATGTTTTGCTATCATAATTTTACCATCGGAAGTATGGAAACATGAAATTGTAAAAATAAGAATCAAGTTTGCCGGGTAAAGTCACCTTTGTAGTACTTAAGGTCACAAAAAACAGCTGAGGAAAGTTTGGCAAGAGCTTCAAAACTTGAACAAGTGTGCTATGATATGCTCAGAAACTTAAATACATCAAAAAACTAAATATGTAAGTAATGCACAAATTTGAAAGTTATGGGCTCAAATCACTTTACCTAAAAAATTACTTACAAGCAACTTCAAGGCAGCTTCTTCTATTGACAATACCACGAAAGACTATTATATTTCAAACCCACAAACAAACCAGCTTCAACCCGCCAATAAACTTTTTGTTTAGTCAATTAATTCCGTTTGGTAGTTTTGACTGCCACAAAATCATGCACACACCAACACAAAACCATAAGCACCTCAAGCAACTGCTGGCAGTCAAATAGTGTTGGCAACGCGGTAAATGAAACAAAAGCTTAAACGCAAGCAATACATCATTTTGAGGAAGTGACGGTGAGTAAAGCTAACAAAATCCACAAAAGGATTAAAAGCGCGCGCAGAAAATTTACGAAAACCTGTGCGAGCGCACACACACATATACATACCAATGCAAGCGCTTTACAGTGCAAACCAAATGACTATGCTGACGGTAGTTGCGGCAGTTTTGTGTTGTTTGTAAAACACCGAAAATTTGTCGCCAACCAGAGACGCCCGAGTTGGTGTTGCAAGTGAGCTGAAGCTTAAGCGCAACAGCAACCAAATAGCAACAGCAGCTGAGCCAGGCAACAGCTGGTTCACAACACACATACAGTTAGATGGTATATATGTATGTATGTATGTAATATAAGGCTAGATACCCAGCAAGTTGGCAAGCGGCGGCATTGGCAAGCGCGTTGACATCGCCATTTAAATAGCGTTTCCCTTGCGTGTGAGTATGTGTGTGTGTGGATATGTATGGCTGAGTGCTACTAGAGCACTATGAAGCCACAGAAACCCAGTTGGAAGACAGCGATCCGCGCGGAGACAGCATGACAAGGGGCGAGATATGCAAAGAGCACTTTCGAGCGCACACACACACACAAAACTACCAATACAGATACAGATATAACCGCCGTGTGGCAGGATGACAGTGTCTGTGGCGCACATGCAACAGGAAAATCCCTTAATTGGAATAAATTAACTATTATGTGTGTTGTACGCAATGAAGGTGTTGTTGGCGCTGTTGTTTTTATTATTGTTGCTGTTGTTATTGTTATTATTACTACTGCTGCCTTAGTTTGCTGACTGCATGCAGGCGAAGAAGATTTTGTTGTCACTGTTGCTGGGCGCTTTATTGGCATTTATAATTGTTGCTGTTTTGTTGTTGATTGCGCACATTTACACAACTATAGCTGATGGTATGTGTGTGTTTGTATATATTATACTAGTGTGTGTGCGCATTATTTGTAATTTTTTGACTAAAAGCGTGTTTTATTGCCTTTGTAGCTTTTTGAGCTCGCTTTGGCGAAAATATGCGTAAGGATGTGCAAATACACTGAGAAAAATTTGTGAAAGAATTTTTGTTTTATAAAATTTAATTTTTTTTGTAAAAGTTTACGTTTAAATGTTAGTTAATGTGAGTATATATAAATTTTGGTTATAATTTTTTTTTGAATTTTGTGTGGTGTAGCCGGTCAGTTCAATTTTCTGAGCTTTAAGTTGAAACTTTTTGAAACAAAATTGGTTTAAATATCAATTGCTTACAAAAATTTGTTAAAAATAAGAAAACATGTAAACTTTAGTTTTATAGAAGCTAGAATATGTTCATATATGAAGAAATTTCAATGGAATTTTGAGTTTAATCGTCTAATATTAATGGCAGCTATATAATACAGTGCTCCCATTCGGAAAATTTTTTCGAAATTTGTAGTCTTGCCTTGGATAATAATACATACCAAATTTCGAGGAGATTTCTCGTCAAATAAAAAAGTTTGCCATACAAGAACTTAATTCCGAGCGTTCAGTTTGTATGGCAAGTATATGCTATCGTATTCCGATTTGTTAAAGTTTTTCGAAATTTATAGTGCTGCCTCAGAAAAGAACATACTAAATTTCGTGAAGATATCTCGACAAATAAAGAAGTGTTCCATATAAGAACTTGATTCAGTTCGTTCAATTTGTATGGCAGCTATATGATATAGTAAACCGATTTGAAAATTTTTTTCGAAATTTATAATGTTGCTTTAGGAAATAAAATATACCAGTTTTCGTACAGATATCTCGCCAAACAAAAAAGTTTTTCAAATAAGGACATGAGTTTGTATAACAAATTGTAAAATAATTCCACATAAATTTTTCTCAGTGTATGCTATTTGTAATTAAAAGAGAATAGATACCATATGGCAAACAGAGAACACATGGTTTCGTAAATCAAGCTAAAATCTACCATATGGATTCGTATTTTCATTAAGCACAAAAGACAGGAAGGAACACAGCACACATAGGAAAGAACATAGCATAGCGTAACACAGCATAACACATAAGTAGCTGCGCATATTTTACAAACATACTCATACATATCTACAGTTTTATTTACCACAGCGTTATGAGTAAGAAATAACGTCTGTAGTATGTTTGCCTGGCTACTCTGGGAATATTGGTTTTTGTATTTCAAAAAGCATGAAATGAAAATTAATGCACTCGCCCAACAACAACACGGCAGCGCGTCTTTGCAACGTCGACAAAAAATTCAAAAATGTGTAAGAAACCAACGCAGAAACACAAGCACCGCCATACACATTGCGGCAAACTCAACTGAGATATGGAAAACAACACCGAGTTGCGCAAAAACACTATGGCAGAGAACAACAACAACAACACCATGGAAAATGTTGTGGGTTATTGCCAATATAATCACACATGAAATTTCTCACACACACACAGGAGAGTCACCGAAGTCGAGCGATAAGACCTTGGTTGCGAAGGCACACATGGGAGCTATACTCATATGTATGTACATATGTATGTAAATGGGACCAACTAATGAGCATGAACTTGTAACTAAATTGGTGTTTATGTAGGTGGTTCTTAAATGTAGGAATAAAACTTTTATTCGGGTTTGTAAAAAATTCTATGTTGATGCAGTTGTAACCGAAAATACTAGATGAATTTAAATTCTATACCTAGCGATTTTAGGTATAAAAGACCAAGTCATGCAAGATAAAAATTCCTCACAAGTACCTCTGAGCATAACTCAATAAACAGGGAGTTGGTGGATAAAATAGAGCACATAACCTCACGACGTACTTATTTGGGACGAATGGATGCCGCAGGAGCCTGCGACTCGCCAGCGGAACTTACAACGTATTGGGAGCATAAATCTATTGCTCGGAGCTGGATCTCGGCTTCCCAAATACTGCAGTATCTTTCAGGCGAAAGTCTCTATCGTTAGGGAAGCGGCTGAGAAGAAGATCAATATGTGCGTCGATCGATAGCTAAGCGCCAATTAAAGCAATAATCTCAGATAGCATTACATAAGATAATCTCTTTAGTAGCGGCTGCCGGAAAGCAGCTGCTTATATATTGGTCGGGAAACGAAATAGCTGATGATATTGACAAATGCCAGTACAGGAAATACATAAGCCACAATAGGCCTTAAGGTCATGCATGATCGTTGAGATTATGTGCAAGAACCTTGAAGAAAAATTGGCATGATTTTAACTTACTGCAGGAAGGTTGTTCGCCTAAAGACAGGTCACAACTTACTGGCATCACATGCGAGTTAGATGGGCATAAGCATCGATGATACATCCAGAAAGTGTAAAGAAGTCATGAGAGAGACGATGGAACACCTTCTATGATTATGTTTAGCTTTATCTAGAACTACAAAAGTAGGTTTTTTCACATTTACACAGTCGGAAATTAATTTACGAGTCATTAACATTATAGCCTTTGAAAATAAACTAAACAAAGCTTTACAGGTTTGTTATTATTTATAACTGTGAGAAGGAGATAGAGAAATAGAAGGAGGAGAGCGAAAGAAACAGAGTCGGAAATTATGCATTTTTGATTTGTAAATGATAAAAAAACTAGCCTCGAGAGCAACGTTAAAAGATCAGAAAAACTTTAGGCGGATACACTATCGAATTTTGCCGAATTATGCCTACAGATCACTTTCTTAAATGTATAAAGTAATGAAGAGGGTTTTGGTAATTAAAATTTGATTTACTTGTACAAGGAAACATAGTTCTGATTGAAAACTTTATCAGGTTTGATTCGTATTATCTCGAACGTCGTACAATGACAGATTGTCATGTTTTCGCCGACCACCTCACTTGCAGGGCATTGACGAAACGATACATTTTCTAAGTAAATTCCTATAAACCAGGGTAAAAACCTCAAAATTCATTTCATATAAACAACATAAATAAGTTTGGTCAAGCTTGCAAAAGCGATGGATGATTTATCCATAGAACTAACTAGGTTAGATTTCCTCAACTATAGGTTTCATTTGCTTAAAGGACTGTATTTAGAAAAAGGAAGAGAAAAAAATGTTTTGTCGATTTTTACTGGGAGGCTACAATTCAAGCCGGACTGAAAACGACAGTAAAAAGGGAAATTATTTTCAATAATAGGTAATATTAAGTAATTTGAGGTAAATACGGCAGTAACGCATGAAAGATCCACCAATGAAAGCTTTATCCATGTGTGAAAGCTCTACTCATCTTCTTCTGAAAGCATAAAATATTTGAGGTAAATGCGTAGATCGAGCAAAATTGATCACAATCGTAGAAGACTATATCAGACATCAAAAATAATTGAGAAAGTAGCGAATGAAGCGAATGAAGCAGTAACGCATGAAACATCCAACAATGAAAGCTTTAATCATATGTGAAAGCTCTACTCGTGCGCAAAAGCTTTGTTTTTCTTCAGAAGGCATAAAATATTCAGCTTCTTACTGAACGCTTTTTTGCACTATTTATGACCTTTTATATCATTACTGCTACTGTGAGCAGAAAAAAATAATTACAAAATTTAACCCTTTTTGTTTCTGCTGTACATAAATCGCTCTTATACAGTGGACGTGTCCCTTTTACAAAATGTTTGTTTGCCAAAAGTGCTCACACATAAATTACAACTAATTAAAAAGGGATACACTAAAGGGTATTTCATGCAAATAAAGGATTAACTCAAGGAAAATGGTGTAAACTTACATGATATGTTCGAGCTTACATACATATTGACATAATAGTAAGTATGTTTGAGGATTATTTGTAGCAACAGGGCAGCAAGTCAATTGAGCTAAAAATAAAAGCAAAAAAGAAATGAGAATTGTAATTAGGTTATGGGGTATTCGTAAGAGAGAGTGTAAATAATAATGGATACTTGTACAAGCATATACTTGTATGTATGCATATATGGAAATAACAATATAGTATACAATAAAAAAGTAAAGTTAATATAATTAAAAAATAAATAATTATTATTTGTGACTGTATATTAAATAATATAACATTTCAAATTTAAAAGTAATAAAATTTTACAATTATTTTTTTTTATTTAAATAAGCTTATAATTATTTTGCAAATATTCTAAGGAGCAGATAATTGTAACGAAATCTTTAAAAATAATCTCAAACTCATCTACAAATTTATTTCAGCCTCAGTAGCACGTCTTTATATATTTTATTTATAATGACTTCAATTATTTCACTCTTCCACATTTTTCACCAGCAAAGTATACTATAAATGGTCACGCATTCATTTCGAAAGGTTAAGTTTAACCGTTTTTCATTTCCTTTTTGTTTTTGCCTTTTTTTTTGTGTTTGAAGTCTTATCAGCGAATGCGGTGTGAAGCGTACAAATATAACATAGATAAGGCCAGCTGCCGTTGAGTGAACCGACATTTTCGAATGTGGAACGCTAGTTGTTTATGTGTGTGTCAGTTTCAGCTTTCGTGAAATATATATAAGAATTTATGTTATAAAAATACAAATGTTTGCATTGATATGGAAATATTTAGTTATCGCTTTCAGGGCGCATAACCGCAAATATCCGTTCTAATGAAAAGGAAAGTATTTATTTGAAAAAGAGTTTTCAAAGGAATTGAGATATGGTGTTATGTGCATAGATTTTTTATGAAGTATATATACAAGTATAACTTATATACACATAAATATTATTTAAAATATTTAGAGTCATCGGCAGAAAATTTAACTTCAGTGGGGAAAAATATCAAAAATGTTAATACAGAAAGCATTGTGGACAGATATTTCAAAATTGAGTGAATTAAAGCATGGTGAAAATTTAATTTGAAGTCATATAAAATTTTTTGAATTAACCTTTTTAATTTTTTACATATAATTTAAGAAGTTTTTATGGCCGGAGCTTACTTCTGTAGAACCCTCCGGACGGATGCCCAGAGAATACTGAAACACTTCTCCATTCTGCTGAATGGCAGTGAAAGCACCAGTGAAAACACCAGGAGATGGTGAATCCGATTCCCCAATCGATGACGCTAGAGCCGACGTTCCATTGCCCGACCATGAAGAAGTTTGAATAGCAATTACCCGTCTGAAGAACAACAAAGCAGTAGGGCCGATGGATTGCCGGCCGAGCTATTCAAATACGGCGGAGAAGAATTGCTAAAGAGCATGCATCAGTTTCTTTGTAGAATATGGTCAGACGAAAGTAGGCCCGACGATTGAAATTTAAGTGTGCTCTGTCCAATCTGCAAAAATGGAGACCTCGCAATCTGCTCCAACTACCGTGGGAGAAGCCTCTTCAAAATCGCATATAAGGTTCTATCGAGTGAAAGGGCTGAAGGCCACCGTCAACAAACTGATTGGACTTTGAAATGTGGCTTTAGGTCTGGAAAATCAACAACTGATCTGATATTCTCCATGCTTCAAATCTTGGAAAAGTCCCATTAAAAGAGGATGGACGCCAACACCTATTGTCTGAATTTGGTATCCGCGCAAAACTAATCAACTGTGTAAACTGACGTTGGGCAGTACTAAAACCTCCATCAGGAACGGTAAGGACCTCTTTCAGACAAGGCAACTCCCTATTTTGCGTTTTCAATAGGAAGGAGAGGGGCGTGGCGGAATTTTTAAGGGCTAGGCATGGCTTATCTCTACTTCCGGCGAAACTATGCGTCCTATACAAAAAAGTTATATGGAAAATTCGTAGATAATGAAAAGATCTTTAACTTCTGTTGAGAAACTTTTTTTACATAACCTCAGAATTTATGTGAAAATGTCATATAAACAAATTTTTGGGTATTTTTTTATCTTGTGCAAAACGAAATTTTCTTTCACGAAATTTGGTGGAAATCTATCTTCTTATGTCCCAAACATAGAGTATTTTTTATCTAAAATATTTATTTTTTATCCTTTATGGAACAAATTAAGACAAGAAATTATATTTTTTTAGCAAAAACTTTCAAGTTTAAATAAGAATTGTTGAAATAAAAATTTTCAACTCTTAAAAATTTAACCATATGCCTCTTCTATCTTTTTCCGATCACATATCACCCTTAAATGGTCAGTAGGGTAATCTGGCCTGCTTTCTTGACATTTTTTTTCATAGTAATTTTTATTCTACAATAGAACTTTTTTCAAATATCATGAGGTATGTATATCGTGGAGTATATAAACAAATTTTTTCGGAATTTTTTGATGACATCTATCAGAGAAATGGTTGGGTGAATGAGATGCGTTTTTTCACTGGCGGACACGATTTCTCATGTTTCGATCATCTGAAACACAAAAACCCAATTTTTTTATTATTCTTAAAAAGTACATTAATGGTTATTGTCCGTACTAGAATCACGAAAAAATGTTGATAAATAAAAAAGTAATTAAACTTTTTTTTTAATTTTTCTTCATGTGTTTTACATAAATTTTATCATAACATTGTCAATAAATTATAAAAAATAAGAAAATCGGTTGAGTAGTTCGACCGGAATCATGTCCGCCAGTTTAAAAACTTGTGTTTTGAGAAAAGCGCGTTTAAAGTTTGTGGTACTGAAAAGGCATACAAAAAAGGACATAAACGTTGAAAAAAAAGTCGAGCGGTATTATTATTTTTGGGCCTTTTTGGAAACCTTCCAATAGTAAAGTGGGTTTCTACATTAATTCTAAGGGTATAAGAGAACAGAATACGCAAAAAAAAAATACAAATTTTTTTTAAAAGTAGATTACCCTACTGACCCCTTAAATTATTTTTTCCTCAATGTTTGTTATTTTACCTTTCATTTCCGATGAGTTTCAATCCACTATGAATTTCTTTTTTTTCAAAAATTATTTACTCTGATCTATTAAAACTAATTAATTTAAAAAAATTTAATATTTTAATTAAAAAATAATTTTTCCAAAATATTTTCTACTTTTCAAACATTTTTCTACAACCAACTACATATTTATATTTAATACATGTCCTCTAACACCCATTTATCTGTTGACACTTATTAATTTTTGTGACAATATTAACTGTTCGTTGGCCAAACAGTTTTTCACACTTTCATTTAGTTAATAAAAATATGTCATTTCCAAATGAAATGCCAGCAAAGCAATCAAATGTGATCAAATAGCACAGCAGCGGCAAACACGCTAACCGCCAAAAATTCACAATTTTTCAATTCATTTCAATTTAGGGCAAGCACGCACACAAGCACACTTACACACACACATACTGCCAACTAGAAGTACAAATGCGTTTAATATAGATAAATAGAAATTGTGATAAATAATAAAAATTGTACCAAAAACGACAAACCGAACGCGAGGAATAGGCAACCCCTTTTTCGCCAAGCGCTCGGCGACACAAACATGCATACTCATTCATACTCGTTTAGTTTGTATGTATGTATGTACATACACACAAGTGTAAAAAGCGAGCCTCGTCTCTTCGCCATCATAAGCCAACGCAAATGAATTTATTCGTTTAACGATTTCGGAATCAATTTGAATTCCATTTGAACGTTGTCAACGCCAAACAGTGGCGCGGCAAGACAAAACTGTAATCATACGGGCTGAGCACTTGTGTTGTTGTAATGTACATACATACATATGTATGTATGTATGTTGTGAAAAGCAACAGTTCGTCGCGCAAATTTGGAATGTGGCGGCGTACAAGCACGCTCGCCTTTCAATTAAATTCTATTGAAGACAATTAAAAGTATCTCGCAGATACCTCAGCCGGCGGCAACAATTTGAATGCGATACATGCATATATACAGATGTACAAGTATGTATGCATGTACGTGAACTTTTAGCAGGCACAGTAGTAGCGCGCCACATGTATCTGCATGTCACAGAGTAACCGTTAAACCGACACACTCAGCCAAATAAAGATGCCAGGCTGCAGCGCCTGTGCATATGTATGTATGTATGGATAGATATGTACATACATATGTATATGTAGATATGTTTGTCTATACATATGTATATATGTTTGTTGCTATACTACAGCTAGGAATATACATTGAGGATTTCTTAATTACCGTTACTTGCAGGACGCACTGTTGCGCTATCGATGACGAAGCCTGTGAAGTCAACGCCGTCGTCGTCGTCGTCAAGGGCGTGTATATTTGTAAATATACATAAGTACATGTATCCACGGATTTTGAACTTTGCTGTTGCTTGCGTGTCATGGCGCACATATGCGAGTATCCTTCGTGGTTGTCCTTTCCCCCACATACAATAGACACAACTACTCACATGCTTACATACACACGTGTGTGATTTCATTGTTTGTTATTTGTTACTATATTTTGCACAACCGCATTGCATTTTACATTATTTTCTAACAATTTTACTCACTCGCGTCAGAAAACGCTTATCAGTGTTGTTGTTGCATTTTGCACGCTTCTGTTTATTTTCACTACAAAATTAATGTTCGTTTTTGTAATATTTCAACACCCATTTTATACACTAATCGCGCATTTATTTATGTCCTCCCTTCGGCACACGAAAACCCAAATAGCATTTGCCAATGTCAAAATTATTTCTCGTTGTGATTCACTCGCAACGCTCACAGTATTGCACTTATTATTCCTTTCGCCACCGCTGCACGCGCACGACTGTCCACAGAATTCGTGTCTGGCACTCGAAACGCAAGCGAAAAACAAAAACTCCTCTTTTATTTTCTCATTCACAAAGGAAAGCCGTGATCCACAAAAATAATACAATAACAAAAGCACAAGTACAGAGAAAAATTTAGCTCATTATTCGCTATCGTAGAACGCAGCGATAGTGTCGTCGTCATCGTCATCGTCGCTGGCGCGGTCGCAGTTGATTGCCTCTATCGCTGGCGTTGCGAAGTGCGAGCGCAACGAACCCAGTGAGAATTGTAATGACAATAGGGCGTGCTATTCACAATGGATATGATCTTCAGCTATAACTTTGGGATCTTAAATTTTTGTCATTATAATAATATAGAACAATAGTTAGTTAGTCAAAATCCTTTAATGTTCTTTTAAAGATTTTTGGTATAAGCAGCCTTTTTATAGACATTTTATATAAAGTATTACTGAAGCGACGTAATAAAAATATTTTTTTATTAAAAATAGGTTATTTATAGGTTATTTTTTGTATTAGTCTGAAGTGTTTTCCTCACTTTTACCTTAAGCAATGATATTAATAGTAATATTTGTATTATAAATGAACGAAAGTATTAAAGCTTGTCGTAATACATACTTTGAAAACGACAATGGAAACACCTATTGTTCCATAATAAAAATTAACGAGTTAGAAGTCGAAATGTTCAAAAGATTTCTCTTTCGTTCTTGCCTAAATATTAGTTATACTTGGTGTCTAAGCGAAAAGTGTATCTTGAAATCTTCAGTTTGAAACTATTTATGTATTCTTTATCTCAAATATGTAAATTTAAAGTTCAAGGTTACTAATATAAAAGTTGACTCACTTGTGAAATTTTTATAAAATTCTCAATAATTTTTTAGAAAAGTGATTTTTAATAAAATAGTCCTTCGTTCCGAGTTGTTCCTTTTGCAGCTTGACTTAATTTATACTCAGTTTTCTTTGTCATTTCATAATGAGTAGACTTATACTGGAATGACTTGTGAAAATCGTGCAAATAGATTATCAAAATAATGACTCGGTTTGCGCGACACGTAGTGCGCTACGTCCAGTATTCGGTGTATATAATCGCCCAGCAGATTCGGTAATTCGAGCAACCATGGATCCGTTTCACACTACGTTTACTCTAGTGGATAATGCGTATCCTCAGGTGTGATCTATCGGGTGTGATCTATCAGAAGTGGGAACTATTGGTCCATATTCTTGATAGATGTCGCTACATTTATTGAAAAAAACTGTGGGTGAGCGCATTATACCGGATAGTGAGCCTGTGGCTTATCCTCCAAGATCACGGGGTTTTACACTGATTGTATGGGGTCATGCGAAGTCGCTTTTCAGGTAAGCCAGAGACTTTAATGGATAATGAGTCTCGCTACTGGAATTTAATCGAGACAGACGCGGCGGCCGTTTGCCCGAAATCATTTTTAAAATATTAATTTATCTTTATCTATATAAAAATAAGATCTTGATCATAACATTAAATTATTATGTGCGATTTAGTTCTTCTTGAAAACCACGTGTCGAGATATTTTGTCATAATTACTATAATTTATTAATTATACTATTTTTGGTTAGCAGTAATGTTTATTTCTTTTCTTTTGATCGTGTTTTAAAAATAGCTGTTTTATATGAAAAAAAATGTAGAAATTTAATTATTTTTCTTTTATTATTTTTTTTATTTTTGTACTTTGTTAGTTGTGGAAAATATTAGTAAGATTCCGTGTCCAAATTTTGTAATATTGATTTAATAGTGCTTCACATATTTTCTTATATGCTCTTTAAACCCTATTAGTGAGGAATATCCTCGATATTTTCGCAGCATCGGTTCGAACATTTCATATCAAGTAGATGCGTTTCACTGAATTAATACTTGCAGGTAAATAAGAATCGTAGAAAGACTAATATGGCAAGGGACAATTTTGTTTTCGGTTAAGTGGTGAGATTTTTGACTAATTCTCGTTATGAATCTTCATTTTACAAACATGCAGTTTAACTCCAATCTGCTTACAAAAATGGAAATAAGTTAAGTCGGATCTTACTACTAGCTTAGACTAGATTTATTAAAATAAATAATAATAATAAATTCGCTTGCTAAGAAAACTCAGTACCTACTTTCCGCCCCATTTCCTACTGGGCCATCACACTGAATCTTCGTGTCATGTTCGTTTCCGATTCTCATTCACTATTGCGCTTCTTTGTTCCGTTCGTGCGGGGCGAGTACGAATGTTCTGTATGAATATGCGATTGTGCTTATCTCAAATAAGGCATTGTGGTTGCTGTGCGCGTGTGTGCGCTATGCGCATTCAAATTGGAAACGCACAAACGACGCAGCGCGTCACTGCCGGCGTTGTAGCTATCGCGCGCTGACGTCGCCGTCGCTTTTGCGTTACTTGGCAGCGAATCGCAATGCTTCGGTTACGCCACTGCCAACGGTCGATTCGCTTGTTGCTTCATGTCTTTCGTTGTTTTTGTTTTCTTTGTTTGTTTGTCGTTCATGTCTGCCCTTCTTCTTGGCTGAGTTTTCATTACGTTTATGCATTCGTAACATTTCTTCCTGTGTATGAATTTGATTTATTTGCAACGGCTTTTGTCGAGTCATGTTTTTTCATGATTAGAGTGCATACATACATATGTACATATTTTATGTACATACATACATATGTACATGCATGTCCATGTTAATAGCTATCTAAGTGTATATGAGGATATACATAAGTTTGTACTAGTTTGTATGTACATACATACATACATACATACATACATACATGTGTGTATATAAGTATGTATTTATGTGTATTTAATAAATTTCTGAAATATTTCTGGTTGAAGTCAACAGCATTTGAGCTTCATTGTAACTGCAACTGATCTGCAGCAATTTTTTTGCAATTATTCTAAGTGGTATTTTGTCCGTTAGGGCGGTTCTTAATGTTACAGAATAGTTTTATATCGAATGTTATAAACCTCAACGTATAAGTCATATTATCAACCATTGTCGAGGAAGTTACAAATAATTAAATAAATAATTGTCTCATATACATACATACAAAAGGGAGATTCAGTTAGATTCCTCTACGGAGTCTCTGGAAAAAATAATTAATTTGACTTTTACGTACCACCCTTGTGCATAAGCACGATCTTTCATTTGCTTTTCCAAAAATTACGTAAGCAAGGGCATACGTTTAGATATTTACAAATGCACATGCACATTTAAATTTCCATTCGAAAATTTGAATAATAAACAAGCTGATCATATGAGATGCAGTATTTTTCCAAATTTCGAATAAATTTATATGTGTACCTTTAGTAAGGCAACTATTTTGATTTTAGCAAGTAATTTATTTACTAACATTTTTTTTCTTTGACTGTCTCAGATTTGGATACAAAAATTCGTGAATCTCCAATTCGTCTTAAAATCGATGCAATAATTTAGCACAGGAAAGCCCTGCCTTGTGAATTCCAAAAAACTTTAGCTATGACTAACATGTGGGACCGATAGAATAGTCTTCAACTTTTTAGGAACAGTTGCGCGGGGTGAAGCCCACCGTACTGACTGTTTCTTGATTTATTGTCGGCTCTAATGGATCCATGCTTCTTCGATGGTCACAAAAATTTTAAAAATATCTTTCAGAATGCGCTTAAATATCTTAATCTCACTGTAAGGCTTCCCGTCCGATGCGAGCAAAGGTGCCCCACAGTTTTCCCATAAACAATATTTCATGGCAGCAATGACTTACAGCATCTTTTGAGATGCCTACTGTCCCAGCTAGCTTGCGAATCTTCAATTGGCGGCCTACTTCTATGTATATGATGGTGAACTTTTGTCATCTTTTCCTGTGTGTTTTGCGGCATCTGGCTTCGGTTTATCAAAACCACATTGAAACTCGTTAAATCAATTTTTGAAGGTCGTCAAAGGAGAAACATCACATAAAATGATAATAAAAAAAACCCACCGATTATGCTCTTTTTCCATTATTCAACAATCCACGGCTATGTCTGGTTCCAAATGTAATAAAAAAAAAGAACCTACCATTTCCTTTCGGCAGAAATTTCGATAGTAACCTTTTACGAGAGCCTGATAATAAATTTCTCCGTCGGCAGCTGACGGTAAGCACTTATCGGACCGTCCTCGTATGCATCATTCAGGCCAATTATTATATCATAAATGTATGTAAGTATGTATGTATACTTATGTACTATATTGGTTTATAAAATTATTTTTGTGCATTTCGGTCTTCCATGAGTTATGCAAATATGGCTTTGGTTTTATGGGTTTTTCCTTAAAGGTAAGCTATACCCAATTTCGTATTGCAAATTCAGCTAAACAATCTCAAAAAATGAGAGAAAAAAGCCAATATTAGATATCAAATACATAAGGGCAAAAACATACATATGTGTGTATCCCGCAGTGGTATCAACTAGTTACAAACTACTTTAGAACTAGTAAAAATCACAAGCGGAACTGGTACCAGCTAATATTTATTTTATTTTTTCAATCCAAGAAACTGGTCTTTTTACTTATTGGTGATCAACACGTCAGTAAAATAAAGAATTTGTGCTTGAGAATCAACAATTAACAGTCAGGGATCTTACTGAGATTAATTGAATACGGGAAGAATCATTGGAAACCTGTGATTATAATGCCTGTGAAATAATGTTTTCCAACTACCAGAAAGTCATAAAACGTACTACTGCTGGCGATGAATCTTAAATCTGTGCTTACGACCCGGAAATAAATGATCAGTTGGCCGAATATCGTGGCAAAGGTAAGCCGAAATCGAAAAACCACGTCAAAGCAAGTCAAAATCAAGGTTATGTTGACATACTTATGTATATCTTCGATTATCAAGATGTGGTGCACTCCGCCTTCCTTTCGACCGGCCAAACTGTCAACAAGGAATACTATTGGAGTGTTATGCGTCGTTTGTATGAAACTTTTCGTAAAAAGAGACCGAAATTATGGGCGGACAACTCTTGGTTTTTGCACCGCAATAATGCACCGTCACATATTGCATTGATTCTCTGTGAGTTTTTCGCCAAATTTTCAACAAGTATCGTGCCACAACCACCGTACTTGCCTGAGTTGGCTCCGTATGACTTCTGGCTATTTACCGAACTCAAACAACCGCTCCGGGAAACCGTTCAATTATAGATATTAGACATGAGTAATTGCGCGCCATGAAAACTATTCCGGAAATTGACCTTAACAATTGTTTCGAAGATTGCAAAAACCGATGGCACAAGTGTATTGGGGCCAAGGGGGATTACTTGGTTTGTTTCAAAGCCGATTTTGCTCATTGGATCCATAACACTTTTGTTCAATACGTATATTTAAGAACTGCTCTAATCCGGGTTTTTGTTCAGATCCTCTATGTTTTTCTAGGAAAATACTTATTCGCCGCCGTAACAATGCTCTCTTTCTGCTTAAACTTTTCAAAAACCTGCTTTGGTTCTCGTGTCCTTCTCGCTACTTCGATTTAAGCCAAAAATATTCTAGTTGCAAACTAGTACCCTACGTAACTGGTTTGAAATTTCACTGCTGGGTAATTGACATGTTGTGTAAATCCAACTTTTAGCTGCTTTTATGGTCAACATACAGTATACACATGCATAGATACATACATATGCACACATACACGTACATGCGTTAGCATTACAACAACAGCATGTCAACAACATGTGCTGTCCAAATGTTTTTGCTCCTGTCACACACTTGGTATGTGAAATTTCTATAAATATATGCACACACATGCAAATATATACATGTACATATGTACGTATGTATATGTATGCGTGTATCTATGCATCTTAGTTACGGCAATCAGTTTCGCACATAATTCTCACACATGTTGACAAATAAATATCTGCTTTTACTCATGCGTAGCACAAATACAAAAAAACATGCCTTCAAACATACATACATACATACATTCATATGTAATAATTAAACTGCAACTTGTGTCGAATGCCAGCTTATCCTTGGGAGTGTTTAATTTAATTGTTGCTTAATTCGAAGATTTAATAAAATCTTAAAATGTGCTTTTTCATTTCCCGTTAGCAATCATGTGGTCTCTCAAATCGTTTTAGCTTACCGCAGGCAAATACGCATATAAATATGTACATATACACACATATAATATTTTATGTGCTTGTGTGTGTTTGTAAGGACAATCTATATTTAGTAACATACATATTTATTTTGGAATTCAAACGTCAATTTCGTAATTGCTGAGAAAGTAATTAAAAATTGATATAAATTGAGTTAACAATTGTGCTTACAGCGAACACATATGTATGTATGTACATATGTATGTTTGTATATATGTATGTACATAAATTTGCAAATATACACATGGAGAGACATTGGATTAAACACTATTTGCTGTTTTACAGTTTTTCCAAAAATATTTGCTTACTTGTAAACACAAAAGCCTTTATGTACTTATACATACACATGTAAATACATCGAGATGCAAAAGAAAAAAATCCGAATTTATTTATTGTAATAATATAAAACATTGTTTACATTAAAATTAAACTGCTTACATGGCTAAGGTCAATAAATAAGAACAGTTCAAAAGCATTTTTGCTCTCATTTATTTCGGTCGTTTGAGACAGCTCTTAAATTTAGTCGATTAACATATTCTCCATGCCTTTAACAAGTACGAACGGGTAGATTAAGTGAGGCTAAATTAAGGTAGTGCTATAAAATATCGTAAGCAATTAAGTTATTTATTGACTCATGCTAATTGCTATTCAAACATACTCAATTAAGCGTAAACAATTAGCATCTGACAGCTGACCGAAATGGCTTTCGTCACTTTTTTGATGCTTTCTCGGTGTTCCATGAAGTATTGAACATTCCTTTATTGTTAATTAAGTAGTTACATGGGTTTACTCATATAAAAAATGAAATGTTTTATTAGAACTTTTTATTATTACAAACATACAATATTAGATTATAAATACTGAAATTTTTGGAAAAAAATATTTTCAACTCTGCAATTGTGACACCATTACCGGTGACCTCTCGGAAAAAAGATGCGCCCGCGTTGTTAGGATTAAAAAATACATGTTTTAGTTAAACCCGTAGGTTAGAACTGGACGAAGGAAAAAACAAATAAAAATTGGATTTTTGCCAGACATTTTTACACAAAAATGAAAATTTCGCGACATTTTTCCTTCACCCAAGTCTCAAAGACCTGTGTCAAATTTCATGATTCATCGATTGAGTAGTTTTCAAGAAATTATGCCAACCAACTTCAAAAACACATTTTCGAGAAGAACACGTTTAATGACAGTGCACTTTGCCTAACTAGCCTCGAGCGCACAAGTACTCAAGGCTGTATCTCCGAAACTATCACTCGGATCAAATTGCAAATTTAGGACAATATTCTAGAGGTGTTGTAGGATTTAATAAGATAATAAAACAAGTAAGGAAGGGCTAAGTTCGGGTGTCACCGAACATTTTATACTCTCGCATGATAAAGTGATAATCGAGATTTCATTATACGTCATTTACATATTTTTCAAATACCGTATTTTTGTAAAGTTTTATTCCGCTATCATCATTGATTCCTAATGTTTATACTCGTATTATACAGAAAAGGCATCAGATGGAATTCAAAATAGCGTTATATTGGAAGAAGGCGTGGTTGTGAACCGATTTCACCCATATTTCGTACATGTCATTAGGGTGTTAAGAAAATATTATATACCGAATTTCATTGAAATCGGTCTAGTAGTTCCTGAGATATGGTTTTTGGTCCATAAGTGGGCGAAACCACGCCCATTTTCAATTTTTAAAAAAGGCCTGGGTGCAGCTTCTTTTTGCAATTTCTTCCATAAAATTTAGTGTTTCTGACGTTTTTTGTTAGTCAGTTAACGCACTTTTAGTGATTTTCAACATAACCTTTGTATGGGAGGTGGGCGTGGTTATTATCCGATTTCTTCTATTTTTGAACTGTATATGGAAATACTTGAAGAAAACGACTGTGTCGAGTTTGGTTGACATAGCTTTAGTGGTTTCCGAGATATGTGCAAAAGACTTAGTAGGGGGCGGGGCCACGCCCACTTTTCCACAAAAATTGCGTACAAATATGCCCCTCCCTAATGCGATCCTTTGTGCCAAATTTCACTTTTATATGTTTAATTATGGCTTAGTTATGACACTTTATAGGTTTTCGGTTTCCGCCATTTTGTGGGCGTGGCAGTGGGCCGATTTTGCCCATCTTCGAACTTAACCTTCTTATGGAGCCAAGGAATACGTGTACCAAGTTTCATCATGATATCTCAATTTTTACTCAAGTTACAGCTTGCACGGACGCACGGACGGACAGACGGACGAACGGACAGACAGACATCCGGATTTCGACTCTACTCGTCACCCTGATCACTTTGGTATATATAACCCTATATCTGACTCTTTTAGTTTTAGGACTTACAAACAACCGTTATGTGAACAAAACTATAATACTCTCGTTAGCAACATTGTTGCGAGAGTATAAAAAGTTGATTTTTTGAAACCCCTAAACCCACGTAACCCCTTAAGTGCCAGTTGCATAATTATAAAATCCCTCTGTGTATTCTTAATTAAGAACAATTAGCGAACATTGCTGTATTTAACTTAAGAAGCTCGATGTAAATTAACTTATGCTATTTGTGCTCAAACACAGTCAATTAAGCATAATGAATTAGTTTCAGTAAATGTTCTGTTTTGGCTTCCCTTCTCTCAATGAATGCACTTTACAGGTTTGCTTTGATAATCTATCAATAATCCTTGCTGTGACTCTCTTAGCTAAACATTTAGTGCTAGTTTTGCATAATAGTATATTTTACAGACCGAAGCTATTAATATTTATTTATTTTTATATAACGTTTACAGTTTTAATTGCAAGTATTTCTAAGTAAATTTAAGAGGATTATTCTCATATAATAGGTCAATTGACAGATCATTAGTTTGTGAATTACATACAAATATAATTTTGAGTGAAGCAACAATAGTTATGAAAAAATGTACAAAACGGAATTTTTCGTGTTGATAAAAGTTAGCTTTATGAAGGGAAAAATGCAACTGAAGCAAATAATTGGCTTGATGACGAGTTTCCGGACACTGCTCCAGGAAAATCAACCATCACGGCTCGATATGCTTAGTTTAGACGTGGTGAAATAAGCACCGAAAACGGTGAACGCAGTGGACGCACAAAAGGGGTTGTTCCTGACAAAGCCATTAAAAAAGTCCGCAAAAAATTTTGGATGACCGAAAAGGGAAGTTGTTCGTTACAGCAGGGATTCTAAAGATATCAACTGAACGTGTACATCATATCCTTGACGAACATTTGGGTATGAGAAAGCTCTATGCAAAGTGGGAACCGCGCAAGCTCACTTTTGACTAAAAACAACGACAAGTTCATAATTTCGAACACTATTTGGAGATGTTCAAGCGTAATAAACCATAGCTTTTGCGTCCATATGTGACGTGGAACGTGGTTCTATCATTTCATTGATTTCATTCCGAAGTCCAATTGACAGTTACCCAAGTTAACGGCACACCATGACCGCACCAAAGCATAGAAAAACATAACAGTCGGATGGAAAGGTATTTTCGGATGAGCATAGAATAATTTTCGTTGAGTAACTTGAAAAAAGAAGAACTATTAACAGTGAATACTACATAACGTTATTGGAACGTTTGATAGGCGAAATCAGGTAAAATGGTCGCTTTTCAAGAAAAAGGAAGCGCTGCTTCACGAAGACAATGGACCATATGACAAGTCAGTGAAAACTATGGAAAAAATCCATGTATTGGGCTTCGAATTGCTTCCGCATTCACCGTATTCTTCAGATCTGGCTTCCAGTGACTATTCTATGTTCTCAGATCTCAAGAGAATGATCGCTGGGAAGAACTTGTCGTCGAATGAATTGGTGATCGCCGAAACTGAGGCTTATTTTGAAGCAACGAACATATCGTAGTATAATAAAATAAAAAAGCTTTGTCGAAAAGTTGAAGGGTCGCCATAAACAGTGTATGAAGGGAACTATGTTGAATTAAAAATAAAAAACGAATTTTGCCAAGAGAATGTACTATTGTGATAGGTCGTGGCCTTATCATACGAGGCCGTTTTGGGGTTTCTTATTAAGTGTTTGTTTATTAGATCTGGGTTTCAATATTAATAAACATATGTACATACATATACATATACCCTTTAACATATTCAGTTTTTCATACAAAGAGGCTTGATTTCGGGATTAAAATTCAAAAGATAAATAAATGTGAAATGAAGTTAAGAAACAAAAAGATTAAATAAATATTTTTTTAGCTTACCTGGGTTGCATCTGGTTTAACAAGTCTGAAAAGATAAAATTGTACTATTACCATAACAATGTCAAAATATTTATCTATAAACTAATTTATGAATAAATATACTATTTGTACATACTTATGTATTATATGTGCATATATATGTAACTCCTATATTCGCACAGATTGGCAAGAGATTACGTAACTTGATAATTATTCTACTGTTTCAATATGTTAAACATGTGTTCAACATTTTTTTTTTTTCACTCAAATAAGTTCGTCGAACTTTGTACTTAAAGGAATGGAGTTCTTCTTCGCTTTAATATGAGGAAAATCTGAGCCGGAATCAACGAATATTGATGGAAGTTTATGGAGAATAAGCTCTGGCTGAGCAAAAGGTGCTCTGTAAATTGAAGCCAAGAAACCTTGAAACACCAGTTTGTATGTCAGAATTACTGTTTGAATGCTACTGAAAGAGGTGATTTTTACATCGGCTTGTGACTGGTGAAAGAATGGATGCGACAACTCTAAATGCAAAAATCATATATGTATGAAGCTTAGCCTACCAGCAAAATCAACGGTAGAGCAGAATATCCATGACTCATCTAATTGTAATAAAAAAATGGCGAAAAATATCAAAACTTCGCGATTAGACACGTGGCAATAATTTTCTGTTACAATAACGCTCGACCTCATATTGCAAGATACGTTAAAAGTATTAGGAAAATAGTAATTGGTCTGATTCATTTCGTATCCTCACTAAGTTTTGTACGAGCCCTACTGAATGGGAGCATATTTTACAAGGAAACAAGAAATCATTTTATTAACCAAACAAAATCTAGTGCATTTTAAAGTGAAAATATTTAAAGAAGTAGATATTATTTGTTCTTCTGTTTTAAGCAGGTAATTCACCTTATCCTTCCACTCTTTCTTGGGGTGTCGACGAAAACGAGAGAATATCACCTGTTTCCTTTAAAAACCCATAGATACAAGTCACTATCATTTAAGCAATTCTAAGAAATTTATTTAAAAATTGCAAAAAATTACATCAAACCCACATTAGGAGAAAACAGCAATTGAATATAATTCAAATAACAATAATAAAGTACCATAAATCTCTTATAAAAAAGGACGACGAACCCTTTTCTGCAAACGCATTGCGCCGGAGTGAGTGAGTACAAGGAGAACACAAAAGCCCGCCAAATGAGGCGTAACACCCGAGATGCGTATCAACCATGAAATTGTGCGATAATTAATTTTTTGAGCACACATACACACAGAGGCATTCTCATAAAATAAAACAATGAAAGAAGGATGCGAGTGAAGCCACAGCAAGAAGCAAAGCAGGGATAAGAAGGAGCAGATTGCAAAGCCAAAGCGAAAATATAAATTAAAAGGGATGGGACCAGCAGCAGTGAACTGCCTAGTTGTTGTTGGATATAAGGGTAGCATGACTCTCGCGGTTATTTTTTTTTTTATTGATACGCGCTGGCTTTTTATTGCATATTTTCACTTTTTTCATTTTTTTTGCCTTTTTATTTTTTTAATTATTTTTCTTTTATTTTTTTTTTCATTCGATATGCGTTTGCATTGTTATTCTGTGGCACTCGGTGCTGAATGCGTTTCACGAAATGCATTAATAAACCGACTGCATTCGCGATAATCATTTGTGCTAACGCAGCATTTTAGCAAAGCGGCCCTTTAAGCGATGAAGTCCTTCAACGTCATTGAGCTGTCAACCGTCCTCTTTTCGCGCATTTTTTTCCCATTATTATTACCGTTTTTTTGCGCGATATTTGTTCTATTGCATTTTAGCGAAGTGCCAAGTCAGCGAACCAAAGCGACGCTGTTCGGCTAACGAGTGTGCATAGTGACGCAGGCTGGATGGCTGGCTGTTTGGCGGGACGGCCGACGAACGCTGGGAGGATACGCGCTGTGCATGTGCAGTGGACTGGAAAGAAATGGAACGCAAGGACAAGCGACGGCAAACAAGGTTGCATGCATTGGGCATGTGTCTGGCTGTGCGCTATGTTAAATATATGCATAAGTGTGTGTGCTTGTGAGTAGCAATGAAATTCGCCTATAGTGCGCCTTAAAGTAGGCTAAGGTGCGGTGTTTTGAGTTTGAAGAGAGTGTTTTAAAGCGTTTCAAGTAATAAAATGTAGATTATTTGGGTTTAATTGATTAATTTCTTATGAAATAGATATATACTTTTTTTTTGAATATTAAAATTTTTTAAGAAAACACCTTTTTGAAAAAATATAATATTTTATTGAAAAAAATATATGTATATAAAGAAATTAAATTAAAAAAACTGCTATTTTTTGGCTAATACTATTTCTTTTAAAAAAATTTTATTTGTTTTTATAGAAAAAAATTAAGTTAAAAAAAATGTTTTATTTTAAAATTAAGGACTTCTAAAATCAGTTTCATTGAATTTTTTTGGTTAAAATAAAAAAAAATTGTTTACTGTTATTTTTTTTTTATATTTTGTTTGTTTAATTTTTTAATATTCGTAAGAAATAAAATACTTATATGTGACCTGGTCTACGAAAAGGTAGCTAAGGTGCGAAAACTAGTTTTCTGGGAAAAGCTGTTAAAAATAATCGTCAGTTTCTCCTTTTTTTTGACACCTAAGCCCCCTTTCCGTAGACCAGGTCACATAAAACAAAAAAATTATTATATTTTTTCTTAAATAAAAATTTATACAATTTTTTGTTTTCTTTTTTTTTCATGAAAAAAAACTTTTGAAAAAAGCTAATGTAAAAAAAAATAATAGTTTTTTTTTAATTATTAAAATTAGTTTTATGTATTTTTAATCAAATTTATATTGAAAGACAAACAAATATTATTTTTGTTTAATAAAATTTAATAATTTTTGCATAAATTTTTCATTTCGGTTTTATTTCCAGATTTTTTAATAAATAAAAATGAAATTGTTTTTTGATTTTCAAAGAAAAGGAAAGTTAAACAAATAAAATGTTTTTGTTTTCGTTGAAAAACTTTTGAAAACAATTGATATAAAAAAATAATAATTTTCTTTTTAAAAGTAAAATAGAAAAATTGTTTTTTGTTAAATAAAATTTAATTCTTGAACAAATTTTTTCTTTCGATTTAAATTTGCGACTTTTATGTAAAGAAACCTATTTTGTTTTGTACTTTCAAAAAAATTTGAAAATTTGCTTATGATTGTCTCAGAAAAACTTAAAACAAATTAATATAAAATTTAATAATTTTTTTTTTAACTTAGTTGCATTTGGGTATGATTTCACGTTGTTTTACGAAATAATTTTTTTTCCAAAATATTTGTTTTAGTTAAGTATTTGTTTTAGTTAAATTATTTTATTTTTTTTTCCGAAAAGTTAGAATTTATTAATTTATTTTTTTTATTTTATTAAATAAAAATTATTTTTTTGCAAAATATATTTTTACTTTTATTTTAAAACTAAAAAAATTGTTATTAAAATTAATTTAATTTTTAAAATTAGTAATAAAATTATTTTATTATTGTATTTTTTTGCAAACTAGAATTGAAATATTTTGTTTTATCAAATAAAATAACTTTTTTTGGCACAAATTTTGTCACTGCGCCACAACTACAACAATAATTAAACATCTGTCCCATTTTTGTACTTTTTTATGATTGTTGTTCGCAGCTTTTTTTCTTTTTTCACTTTTTTTTTTATTTTTACTTTTTGCCTTCGCTAAAACAAAAGCCTCTTCATTGCTATTGTGTAGGATTTGTGTTGTTGTTATTTCTTTTTGGCTTGTCTACATGTCGTCGTATATTGTTTGCCCAAGAGCACATTGAAGGACTTTGCAAGCAGCACAAGAGTGCTTTTGTCTTTATCACATACACAAACAGGCGAACATTGTATGAGTATGAGTTGCTAAAGCGAATGGGAAACTAAAAAAAATCAGCAAAAACGGTTGTGATTTTGTAGACACATACATCTGTATTTATTTGCCTTTGATTCACAAACGAATATTACACATTTACACTGTATAAAAAATAAAAAAAGTTCAGAAAATAAAAAAAATATATATCTGCTGGGCGAAACAACCAAAGCAGCCACGAAAAGCCAAAGGCAAATACTTGAGTTTTGTGCTGATAGTCATTTGATCAGCAACAGCGTTTTTTAAAAATGTATATGCTTATTATACATACATATATGCCCACATGGTCACACACACACACGCACATGTACACAAAAAAACATTTGGTTTCGCAAAAAGGACATCAGCGCGAAGAAAGCGCACACATAGCGGCCTAAGAGCACTTCACTTTCAACGCGACTTGAAGACGTAAACAGCAGCAAACGACATAAGAAAGGGATCACAATTTGAATGGCAGAGAGCGTGATCCCGAGGCAGGCCTTGTACTCATGTAAATGTGTGTGTTTGATTGTCGTCGCCTTCAGCTGCCTACGCCACTGGCCTCATTCGCATTGTCTTTTGTGCATGCATTATGCAGATAATTCATATTTTGCACATATGCACTCACACAGTTACACTTTGTGAACAGACACATATAAATGCATATGTGGGTATTTATTTGGCTCACGTTCATATTTTAGGCTTATATGGTTGCCTTGATTTGTCTTTTGCAGGGATTTTTGCATATTTACACTTACATTCATATATTTACCATGTGTACTTATATATGTATATAGACACATATGTATGCATATACCTAAATACATTTTCATATGTCAATTTTGTTAAACTAATCCAGCCTTAAGTATTTATGTACATATGTAAATATTTACAAAGCCTCACATATTTCGGAAATGATCAACACTCATCTTCTTTGTAAGCTTTAGGTGTGCCATCATTTCACTCTACCCTAACTCGTTCTCCCGCCACAAACTCTAATTTGTTTGAAAAGTGTTTTTGTTTCCCCCTTTTCATTTTTCTTTGTTTGCCTTTCTGTCAAAGTTCTGCGGCAGCAACTCGCGTTTTGCCCCCAAGCGCTTGAAAATTAAGAAGATTTCACGGCATTTCGCTGTTGCATGTGCCTGTTTCTGTCACGTGACATTCCTTTTAATGAAATGTTTACTAAGGAAAGTGGGAGCTTTCAATTTTTAATCTGATGTGTGCTTAGGTAAAGTTTAAAATGGTTGATAGATTATATCTAAGAGAGGAAATCGATTTTAAAGTAATTAGTACTTGTTGTTTTAGGTGGTTTTAATTCTTTAAGTAAAAATATTTGACAAAAGTCAGCATCATATAATTACTCCTCCCATTTTCGTCTTAGACGTCTACCATTTGTGGCGCCTTCGAAATTGATTAGATGAATCGAACACACAACTGGTATAAATGCAATAAACTGGCATAATTTAATTACGACAGTCTTGCAAGTAGTTATGACACTTTAAATAAGGTTCAACAAACGAGGTATAGCCAGCAGAAAAGTGGTGAACATGAAGATATTTCGAAGTGTTCAGGGAGATTCAGGACTCCTTGAATTTGTCTCTCTTTTGAACATTTCTATTAGTTGACAAACTCACAATGTATAAAAAAGTTCAAAAAGTTCTGGAAAAGAGTTTTCAAATACTGTACTATTTGGACTGCAAGTCCATTAATATAACAATCCAACCCAACTCCAGTAACATACAGTGGTACTGTTAATTGAAAGCCTTACCATGTTTGTGATATAAGGTACGTCGCCTGCGCGTGATTTATAATGGCTAACGCTAAAGGAGCTGTCATTCACGGCCTGTGAAAACTGCTAACGGACCTGACCTCGCATTCGATTTGGACTGTGGATTTCAGGACTGAAGCTTTTTTATATTTGGTTGAACCCTGGGCTGTTAGTCGAGATATTCCCTCACCTGAGTATTTGGGAGTGACAATGAGCAACACTAGCCAGGGACACATTGAAATTCTTCACTGCTTTGATTCTATTCCTTAAAATCAATATAACTGCATTGCAGAACGTTCTCTTGGTGGTTCCTTTTCAGCATACACAACTACAAGGCATTTGTGGGTGGGTCGTTAAATCGAAATTAAAAGGGAGAGTAGGTGATGGAGTCTTCTGTTGGGAACTCTTTATCACCTCTAGTTTCAGGCATTGCAGCATCTTTCAAGGGGAGTTGGCTGCCATCATAGGAGTATTAAATGTACGGCTCCGCAGTTTAGCTATTTTCAGAGTGGTGTACATATGTACATATTCTACGATAGCCAAGCAACTGGGTTTTAACTTCTTGACTGTGCGCTCAAAACTAGTCAAAGAGTGCATGACCTCATTTGCAAAAGCTTCAAACTTCTTTCATATTAGACTGGAGCACAGTCTTAATGGAACCGCCAAGAATGGCAAGCTGATGAGTATGCTAAGAAAGGAACCCTTTTCCCAATTTTACGCGTTTAAAAACGAGTCGGCGTTGAACCTTTAGACCTTATGGGAGCTCATCAAGGACAGTTCAACAACCAGAACTTGTGCGACTTAATTCTGGCTGAGAGTGAACCGTAAGAGGTTCTTCGAACTTGTGGCTTTTAGCCAATCTCGCCGCAATTGTGGGTGTTCTGACTGAGGGAGGAAGGTGAGGTAGAATCATATTGCCATTTCCATTTCTATTGCCAGACTGTCTTTGGCAAACCTAGGCCAGTGAGGATCTATGAGGATCGGGTGACTCATTTTTAGGAGTTTATGCGTGTGATCTACCCTACGACCCAACCTATCCTATGTCCTGTCGATAAAAATAATTCCATGTGAGCTTCAAAAATACTTCTAAAAAATATTGTCGGTATGTTTACCGTGAGCGTAAAGGTGATTGAACACGGCATCCGACCAAAGATCAAAGATTTTTTCAGACTGTTATTTTCTTGGAAATTCAACATAGAATCTAACCTAATCTAGTATTTCAGTGTATATTAGAACTAGGACTTTTATGGACGTTGCCAAAGCTTATAAAGCGTGTTGAGAATATTCTTAAAATTCCATGAGAATAATGAGGTGATTAAGAAATATTTTTTGGTGGATTTTTAAGGTTGTTTGGAGAAAAAACTGTCATAAAAAGGTTATATGAAGTAAACAAATACATACGGAATACATATATTTCCTTAATTAACATATGATAAAAGCATATTTGCCACAACCTGCATAGGTTTCTAAAGCAACGAAGGTTAAATAAGAGTAACTTTTGCATAAATGACTTATTTTTCAACTTTTTTGCTGCATATACTTGCATATGGTTTCTTAGAAGAAGTAAACCACCTACGCTTGAATGGCGACAGCAGTACATATTTTCTATTCATATGCAACACCGACGTGACGCACAATGCCGCACTCAACAAGGTGGCAAGCAACTGTTTGCAATATGAAGTGCAAAAATGCTTCTAATAGGGTCGACGTGCGTAAAGGACGGGGTAGGAAGCGTCAAGAAAATTGCTTGCATTTCTATTTGCATTCTTCGGTGGGAGGTTAGCCGCTGTTAGCTTTTTGTCCAGTTTTCTTGGGATAAATGCAGCTTGTTGGCGCCAAGTACAAATGGGTGCACAGTGGATTTGTGTGTTGAAAAGTTGAATAAAATTTTTGTTGGGTCTAGGGAGGGTGTTCTGAATAATACGAGTATTCACGTGTGGGTTTAATTTCATCTTAACAAAAAAATATTGTTTATTTTTTGGTAAGAAAAAAAAGCAAGCAGACAGTTGATTACGACTTGATTGAGATTTGATGCAATTATTTCTGGAAATATAAAAGATTTTTTCAAATGTATTTTTTGAGTTCAATTAAATAAAAAAAATTATTTTAAATAAATTTTGTCTAACTTGCAACCTTTGAGAACATTTCTGAGCATTTATTAAATTTTTTTTCCTGTTTTAATCCACCAATTTTCAAAATATTTTTCTATAAGCTTTGCTTCTAAAAGCAAAAAAGTTTAATTTTTTCTTTATTTTTATTTTTATTTTTATTTTTTTTTGCATTGAAAAAAATCGAAAAAAAATATTTGAACTAAATTTTAACTAAAAACTGTCTGCTTAAGTCCCACTGTGCATGTCTTGAATATTTTTTCATTCTTCTACTTCTCCATGCTTCCCACATATTTTACCAGACGCCTTGCTTCTACAAAAATTCCTTACTTTTGCCACAAAAATGTGCTTCTTTGCAGCTTTAGCTAACCCGCCTCAGTCCCCCGTCATGTGTCTCGGGTAACAACGGAGTCAGCGTGAATTTACGTGCTAGTCGCTTGACTCAGTGACTTCTTTACCCAGTCAACGACACGGTGGCTTGTTGCTAACACTGATAGCAGCATCCTGACTACATATTCCTACTTCATACTTATTTGTGGTGTTTGTTGTTGTTGACAGCCACCCGCATGTTGCTACGCTTTTGTTGTGCCTTACTGCACTTATTTTGCATTTCATTGTAATGTTTTTTTGTTCTTGTTTTTTGCTGCTCTGCTCGTGTTTTCTATGAAGTCATAGCGTGCGGGTAGCTCAACTTCAGGCGCATACATGCACGCACACCATCTAACGGTACGTTTGTGCGTTTCCTTTCCGCTGCTATGAAATATTTACCATTCAACTTAAAAACCGAGCAACTTTTGTGCTAAATTTGTGTCTTGATCATATATTTGTTTTTGTGCGGTGCATTCTTTTTTGTGTTTTTGCGATTCTCTAGCTCGGCGATGATTTATTTTCACTTTTGTCGAAAAGTTTTTCCCGCAACGCGCAGCCACAATGGCAACTGTGTTAGGGTGTGCAATGCGGCTCAGTGATTTTTGCTCGTTAGTTGCGCTCGAGTCAATTTGGTTAGCATTTTTTGCCGCTTTCTTTTCTCTCAGTGTAACTGGAAGGTATTATGTGCTAACAGTTTGAGTATTTGAGCATAGTATATATTTGCTTGTATTATATTTTAATGGAAATCGGAAGTTGTGTTTGAGGATTTTTTTATATTTTTTTATGGTATTTTTAATCAAAAACCAATAACCAATATCATCTTAAGAAAACGTTCCCAAACTCAAAGGCTTAGAACCTATTTTTTAAATTTTGTTTCTTAAAAAGTGTCAAGGATTGCGCACACCAGCCTCTAATGATCTCTAACGGGAGTACGAAAGATTTATTGTGTGCCATGTAGAACGTAAAAACAATTTAAACTCTTTTCGGACAATAAATTGCAAATATGTTTCATGAAATCTGCTTTTTAACTTTTGGAAAACGTTTGGAACTATGTACATCCGAACTGAAGGCAGTAAGATCAAGAGTATTGAAAGCCAAGTCCTGAATTAAGAGAATATTACAAAGTACCAAAAGCCAAGTGCTAAATAAGGCGAGTGGTTAAAGTACTATGACAAGATGGAAACTCTCGACATCCATCTAGTGATTAACTTATCATGAATCCCATATAAAAGATTTTGAAGCAATCCGCTTATTATCGGCTTTTAATATTTTCTTAATAATTTCTAAAGCGTTCTGGCCGAGATCATATATCATCTTCAAGTAAGTTCGTGTATTTTTTAAATACTCTTTGCTGCTGGTCAAACATGGGTTTCTTCGAGTAAAGGATTAAGTTAAGATATTTTTGGGACTATGCGCCAACTCAAACCCCGAAGCCATTTGAAGTAATGAATATGTCGATTGAGGAACTAAAAATATTTACAAATTTCTTTTCAGCTGAATACAAGAGTGTTTTTTTAGACGTGACGTTTTCAATGAGGCAATACTTTTTCCGTAATTGGTGTTTTTTATCAAGCGTGTAGCACGTTCGGTGAATGGGCCCATAACTAGATGGCCAACGTTCTTATTTTTCAGAAGAAAAATTTGTTCAGCGATGAAGCTTTAGATGAACGTTAATAACGAAATTGTTCATTTATGTTGATGATAATCCACAAGCCTTTTTGGAAACCCTATAAGATTATTAAAAAGTTGCTCTTTTGCTTGTCCTAACGGCAAAAAGTATTAATGCTTCATATTTCTTCAAAATTGAAGGCATCTATAATATTACAGTCAATGGGAAGAATGTTGATGTGCACGACATTTGGTTTTAACAAGATCATACTACATTTATGCCATACAGCCAACGGAACAATCAATGGATTGCAGGCGTGGCTTCCAGGATTGTGAGATTTAACAGCGCTGGACTATTAATTGTAGAGTCGTTTGTCAACGCAGATAAGCCCGAGATCACTGACGTCTGGGAATAGAATATTCGGCGCATTATTGCTGAACTATCTCTCGATATTCGGCGAATTCGGCAGTCACTTGCTCAAGATCGTTATTAAAACTTAATTAAAAAAAAAAACACATATATTAAAAAAAACCCTTTCTGAAAAAAAATATCAAACAAAGTAAAAGAAGCAAGAAGATGTGCTCTAGAACTTTACTCTTGGTTTCAATTTTTTCGGCCATATTATTTTGCAATGTCGAATTATATAGTATTTTATAAGAGTCGTAAGGTTCTAATGGCATCCGCCCAGGTGAAGTGTCTAGTAGTGTGCTGGCTATTTCTTATAACGGCAGCACTTCGGCAGTCGATTATTGTTAAATATAAAGCAATGTTAAATAATATGCACAAATATAAAACTCAACTAACTTCAACTAGTCTACGCCACTGTAGTAGTTGTTATCAGATAAAGGTTAACTTAACCAAAACTCTTATAAATTAACCTTAACAATATAAAAATAGAAATAATAAATATTTGTTAATTCCATTTTCTATGAAAAATGTCATTCTCTTAACATATCAAACACAACAAGAACAACAAGAACTCGCAAAAACACCAATAGCCTATAGATTTATAAATACATGGCAATCAATCACTCAATTACTTAGAATCGCTCAAAACGCCTAATGAAAAGCAAATTGACCGCTTCAGCCAACATTTGGACAAAAAACTTAAAAACTTTTTAATGGCTGACGAAAAAACTCAACAAATGTGTCAATAAAGTAAAATGTAGTGCCACATTGCCATATGTTTGCACTCTAATTTTATTTTGCTCCTTTTAATTTTTGCAGCGAAAAAGCCGGAAATGAAGGCGAGCTGTGTGGGGTGGAGAGAGAGAGGGGCACGGAGTTTAATATAAAAATCGCTGTGTGCACGAAAGTCTTTCTAAAAATTCAATTTAGTCATTATACGAAATACAAAACAACAGCAACAACAACAAAGCGAAACTCGCATATTTTGCATGTAAAAAGTGCGCCGAATAGAAAAAAGGAGGGCGGGAGGGCAGTGAGTTGCAGGCGGCGGGGCACAGCTGCGGGCGAAATCAAAGCTAAATCAATTCGTTAGCTGACAGATTCGAATGAAACGTTTGACGGCGTAAACGCGTTGGCGGTGATGGCAGCAACAGCAGTAGCGGCGCGCATGCCAGACAGATAAACAGACAGACGGCGAGATATATAGTACACAGAGCGAGAGTTAGAGCGCCGCTGGCGCAAAGAGTGGGTGCTGACGCCGCGCCGATGATATTGGCAACAGCTGCCAGTTGGCTGCCAAAAGCAACAACAGCGAAAACAACATGAATAACAATTTAGTAGCAGCAGCAAAGAAGAAGCAGAAAAAAAATATAAAAAACAAACGTAAAGCGGGTGTTTGGGGTGGCGGCAGCTGTGCTAATGTCACAACGGTGTATATTTTTTTTGTATGTATGTATGTGCTTGCTTCTATGTGTGTATGTGTGAGCGTACATTTGGCTGCGGGCGCCAGCAAAGCCTAATCAATAACGTTTCACGCTGTTTTTGGTGTTGAAAAACCATTTAACCAAAGGTTGCACGGCGCGAGGGAGCGAGAGCGGGTGTGATAGCGCTCCTGGCAATCCCCGCGGTGACAAGGGCAACTTTAAAACATAGCAAATATGGGAAATAAAGCTGGTAGAACACAAAGCGCAAACCAATTGAGTTGATAAAAAAATTTGATATACGAGCTGGCTGAGGGCAGAGCATGTGCCACAGCATGCTGCAAGTTAAAGTACACAAAATGCGAAAAGCAAGAAATGTATTGAAGCCAAATATATTTTATAGCACGTGAATATGTGGCGGCAGAGTTGCCGCTTTGTGGCCGAAAATGTAATAATTTGGCGCAAAATCGAAAATTTCGCTGGCGTAAGCGCGGGTGCGGGGAGTGTGCGTGGGAAAAAAAGCGTGTGCTTGCATGTTTGCAGAAGATAAATGGCTATTTAGTGGCAAATAAAACGATTTTCAAGTTGCAAATGAAAATTTCAATAATATCAGATGCGATAAAAATGTTGAGATTATTTACTAGGCAGCTGGTAGTGTACATATGTGTGTGTGCGTGTTGGTATATTACGTGCTTCGGGCAAGACTTACGTTGACAAGCAGTACATAAAATTTTCAATTTGGCCGAAAAATATTAGCTATATGATTTCTAAAATATGCAGGTACATATGTACATATGTCCATATGTATTCAGAATTATCGTATAATTTCAAAACAAGACTTAAATTTTGTATATAAAACAATATTTGGTGTATTTATTTAAAAAAATATATAAAATAGTATAATTTATAGCTTTGAACTAGACCAATTATTTCGTATTATTTTGACTTTTTGGTTTAATCTGAAGTTTCAACGCTGTTGATGGTTTATTAGGAAGATTAATAAAAAGAGTTGCCACATGTATTTTACTATTAAATTTTAAATAACGTAAATATTTCATCCAATTGGGCAATATGCGTCTTCAGAAATGCCCTTATATATATAAGTTAACGTTTTTATAGAAATATATATTTTTGGAGTTGCCACCTGACTAAAGTTTTTCAAAAATAATAATATCTTTACCATTGAACTTGAACAATTATAACCTGATGTTTTGACTCCTTGGTTTAATTTGAAGTTTTAACGCTGTTGAAGATTTATTAGAAAAAATAGTAGAAAGTTGCCACTTGTTTTTTACTATTAAACTAAAAGAAAAAAAAAAACAAATGTTTCATACAATTTGGCAATATGTGTGCTCAGGAATGCCATTATATATATGTTTATAACGTAATTTTTTTAGAAATATGTGTTTTGGAGTTGCCACCTGACTAATTTTTTTTTTAAATAATACAATTTTGCAGCACCACGTGGAAATATACATATACTGTTATGAATTCAATGACTTAATTTGAAAGGCAAATTTATACAGTGTTGCCGCATATTTTTAATTTTTACCTAAGTCTAAATTGAAAGTTAGCAAAAAAACTGACTATAGAAATAAATAGATGTAATTTTAAGATAGTGGTCCCACGAAAACATTTTTTAATCGAATAAATATAGAGATGGGCGTCCGTCAGGATCGTGTTTTGTCACCGCTTTTGTTTAACATCATATTGAATATAGTAATAAAAAAGGGTACGCGTGAAAAGAATGATAGCTTTTCTGCAAGAAACTCCAGCGGAAGTAGGTCTCAGAAGTAACTTCGGCAAACCTATACACGCAGAATTTTCAAGTCGATGGTATAGTACTTGAAAATGTTAAAGCCTTTAGAGACTTGGGCGGTATTATATGCCTAATTGGGGAATCAAAATGAGACATTAGCAACCATATAAAGAAGGCCAAAGGCCAGACCGAATGCTTGCGGTGCTCTCAACGTGGTTGGGATCTCCTCGATTATTACGCGGCGTACCAAAAAAAATATTAATTTTCAATATTAGGTCTACACTTCTACACGACTTTGAAGCACGAAATCCCGTAGCTTCTGACATCCAAAAGCTGCAAGTTTTCATAAATCGATGTCTGCGAAATATTTGTTGCATTCTCTGGCTCGTCGCCGTCTCAAAAACGGACTTATGAGCGCGCTAAAATATGGCACGCCAATGAGGCGACTACTCAAAAGATAATGAACGAGATTACTTGAAACGTAGCCGATGGAAATACCGATTCCCTCTAACCTGGACTTTTATCATATCTAAGGTCCAAAAAATTGAAGTCAAATAAAGAGGCTAACACATGACTGGAATAAATGGAAGAGTTTCATTGCGGTCCTTGGCTCGAACGCGGAGCATTAGTATATTAAGTTTAATGGTATTGGTACTTGATTGAGAGTATTTCCATAGATATGAGAGTAATAACATAATAGGAGAAAAAATAAATATTTATTTAGGCAGTCAGAGAGCCTTGCCACTGAGTTTACACAGACAAACTACAGAGAAAATAGTGGATAATTGCTAAAGAAGTAACGTTTGTTAACCCATTTATCTGATACTGTCGCTAAGAGAATATAAAAATAAAAAGAATAAGTCATATGTTAGAGATATCTTCAGGTGAATAGAATTATGGTAATATATTCACATATGTGAAAAAAATCGACGTATTTGCTTATATATCTAACGAGCATATTTATGTTTGAGCATATTCTCCACAAATTTCAAATTTATCTGGAAAAGAGTTTCGGTGACATTAGCGTATATTTGGACACAATAGACCTAAGGTCGCGGTGCAATACTCGTCTATTTATCTAGCGTATATTTTAGGGATTTCTAACGTAATGTAATTGGCTCCCAAAACATTAAATGCTTTTTTTGGCGGTCGGTTTTCAGAATCGGTGATCAAATTTTTTCCGAAATGTTAGGACCGTTGTGTGAAAGTCTGAAGCGATTTTCTTAGATATATTTTTCGGGTAATAATTTGAAGGAATACAATTTTTGATAACTGTTTGGAATGTTTAAGCTGCTTTAAAATATACAAATTTTTAGGAAAAACTTTTCATATTTTCTTGGGAAACTTCTTTTTTTTTATCAAAAACCTGATTTTGGCTGGTACTTCGATTATTACCTATATTCACTTAGAATAATAATTTTTTCTCATTTTTTTGGATATCAAAAAAATTTTAAGCATGAAAATTTTGCTCATCGCAGACATCTTGTTTCGGAGGACCTCCTGCAGATTTGGCCTGATTTCGACAAAGCAAAGGAAGTTGCTGTGTTAAATAAATTTGAAAGCAGTATAATATGTGATCTGATTTGAATGCTTGAATTATTCATACTACAATAGAATCTTCACCATATTTACTGTCTTTAGATGCGAAAATACAGACTAATAACAGAAAATGGCATAGAGAGCTAATTAAGGGCCTAGGAAATATAAAAAAATCAGCTGTAATCACTTCAAATATGGTCAGAAGATACGAAATTTCTGTAAAAAACTGATTTAAGGCTACTTTAACTGCTAACTTAGTAACAATAGCAAAGCCACATTGCTGTATTGCCATTAATAAAAGCAAAATAGCAGGAAAATGCGCGTATATGGGTATGTGTGTGTACTCATCAACGCAAAATTCACATAAAACTTTACAAATTAAACAATACTGCGCAGGAATTTAAATTAAAACGTCAAGATTTTCGAATTTTCTAAATTCAAGAGCCAATTGTAGCATACTTTAAGGCGTCATTGAAAACAATCACCACACACTGACAAAGTACAAGCTAAGCAAATTCCGATTTAATAATTTATAGTAAAATTAATTTCCATAAAGCACAAAACAACAACAAATTCAATACTTTTGCAGTAGTTTTCGCTCAAAGCAGCTGGACACCGTGGCGTATGAGTGACTTCATTTAACGCAATGTCATAGAGTTGAAGTCAGCTGTCAAAAACAGCAAACAATGAGTAAGTTGCAAAATCAAAGCAAAGATTGTAAGCAGCAAGCGGCAGCAACAAAACAGTTGCCAGTGATACACACACATACACACACACTTACATAAACAACTAATCAGTCATCTAGATCAACCAGAGCACACAAATTGAATATTTTCAATTTGAAGAATGGCAACTTTTAGTGCAATCTTTTGCAACACCACAACTCCTCCACTCAAATCAAATCGTTTGTGACTAATGCAGGCAGTGATTTAGAAAACAACAACAATAACATTGATTTAGCCGCAGTTAGCAGCTGGTTGCTACAAATAACCTCAAAGCCATTTAAACACTCCGCTCGCACCACTCACCGCTCACTCACCGCTCACTCACTCATTGTGTTGTTCGCATAAATCCCTCAACGCTAAGCACTTTACAGCGGAAAACATTTGCCAAACCGCTACGCAAGGATAATAACCGATGTGCCACAAACAAATGTATCAATATGCAACCAAATGTTGGCGATAGGAGCTACCTATACACGCAGTACTATATACATACAAACACACACAAGCATTTGTGTGGATTTTGGTTGGCAGCATGCCGTTGCTCCATTTGCGCCAGGTTGTGAGCACGCAGCGTCGCTTGTATCGATATCCTGCCCCAATTCGATATCTATATATATTTGTATGCTTTTATCTGTATATGTACTTTATATGTATGCGTATGAAGCATGTACAAATCCCACTTAATACCTACACATGTACGGCTTTGCATGTGTATTAGCGCGCTTTCCGTTTGTATTTTAGTTGGCAAATCAAGCGATATGAAAATGCCATTTAAAAAGCCGGAACCAGTTCATTTGGAAAATTAATGCAATCAAAAGTGGTTTTGTGTGACAAAGTTTGGAATTCCAATTTTTTTAAAGCTCTGTGTTTGACGCGCTCTTTTCATGCTTATTATTAACTTTTTGTTAAGAAAAATTGGTTAGAAAATGCCACAAATCGTTTGATGAATGATTGTCTGCTGAAATTCGAAGGGATTTGCTTTAGAGGATGTTTATTGGCTAAGAAAACTACACTTTTTTCAGAACTACGCCATTTTGTTAGTTTTAGGTATTTTTCAAAAATCTTGAGACATTGTATAGGAAATACCTTCAGTAGGAAATTTCGCAGATCTTACATAATATATAATATACAGTACAAAGAATCAACATGACAAGATGTGAGATCTGGCGATCTACTCAAGTCCCTCTGTATATTCGTGAACTAGTGCCTCAGCTTTTGAGATATTGATCTGAAATTTGACGTACGTGCTTTTTGCCCCAAGAAGCTGCTAATTTGTCGGAATCGCTAAAAACGGACCGCTATAGTATATAACTGCTATACAAGCTGCTCGTTTCATATGTGTTTTTACGGCGAACATCTTTACTTGACAAAATATCTATTAGAAATTGGGCACAGGATTTTTCCAAGATAAGGTTGCAATGGCCGAACGAATTTTTTACATCGGATCAATACAGCATACAGCTGCTATACAAACTGACTGATCAAAATCAAAATATGGACCTTTTTTACCATATAATGTTATAAAAAATGTTCTCTGTAAAGTGTACTACAGACTCCAGGCAGTAAATTTTTTTCTTGTTTATATGTCCAGGCAGCTGAAGTTAATTTTTTTCTTGTCTCCTGTATATGTTATAACTTTTTGAATTACTTTTTGATTGCATGGATAATATATTTTAACCTTCATCTTCATATATTTCAAACATTTTAAGAACTTCAGTTTTACAGCAACAAAATTTCTTTGAAATTGGCTCGCTTATACATAACCATACTTTCAGACAGCTGCAACACATTTTAGGCATCTTTTCATAATTCTGAATACGCAGTTGTGTGTGTGTGCGTCTCGGGCAAAAATATGGAAAAACCACTTATTACAGAAGCTTTTTTTCGCATAAATATTCCAACTAAATTGTTTCTGGTCATGTTCGTTGGGGTTAACAATTGCAAATGTACAACATGGCCGCATTACATAACAGTGCATGCATATGTTGGCGTTGTTCAAAAACAATTGAAGCAACCAATGCGCACAATAAAGCATTTCCGGTTTAAAAGAAATTCTCACCAAATAACTATAAACATTTTTTATGAGCACACATTATTATAATATGCAATGTAAATTCATGTAATGTTGGCAATTGTACGCACACATGTATACATGTGTTTGTGTGCATCTGCGTTTCATTCAATCATATATGTATTTATTAATAAAAATGCCTTTTTGTATAATATTTGAACAGCTGCGCGTTTGATAAGTAGTACAGTGAAGTGTAAAAAAGTTGACACCCTTTTGTGTGCATTTTAATTAAAAGCGTTGAGTTTTTCTTGTTTTTGTAATTACGCGTAAGCGTGTGAAAATAAATATTTAAAGCATTAAATGGCTAGGAAAATGCACTTATATAAAATGGGCGTTTGTATGCAATTAATTATGTAATTGATGCCGTTTTTTTTAATTTTTTCTAAACCGATTGAATTAAAGTTTTTGTGAAAGGGTTTGAGTGAACGGTATGTATCGGTTACCTATGTATGTGTCTACGTACATACGTGGGTGCAAGTATGACAATATGACAATACGCAAATAAGTTTTACAGTTTTCAGTAATTTTTTGTGGACGAAAATAAGATTATTTCATTTTCAAGCTATTACATTTTTTCGCGCCGAAAGGTAGGCAATATTTTTTGGAATACATACATATATGTGCAATCGATTCCCTTCGCCTTAATAAGCAATGAGTTCTCATTACAGCATCAAAAAGTCAGTGTATGGGGGCTCTATAAACAGAGTGAATATTCTATAAATTTTTAAACATTAAGCCAGCTCTAACAATATGACTTTTTCGTATCTGAAGTTGGGTACGTTGATGAGGACGACCTTTACTTTGTAAGGAAAACCACATTTTATAAAACTGTAGCTTACTTTTCTGCACCATGGTAAAGGTATTTAGCTACGTGGAAAATAAAATATAGCAAAAATTCATTGAAAGATTTTTGTAATTTTTGTAAATTTAAATATTCGTTTTGTTTGAATAAAATTAAGGTTTACTGAGATTAACATATTACATACATAAATTATATGTATATTTATATATTTTTTGCACTACAGCTATTATTGCAAGCTGAAATGTCTTATTTTTCAATATATTCGCATGGCTCCTAAATGTAGGCAACACATTTAATGCTAGCGAATTTCCTTTAATGACAACGAGAGTGAAGAAAAATTTACCATATGCAGAAAATTATTTATATTTAGCGTAATAGAGCTCGCATGCTTTCATTGCTGTTTCGCTTAACGCCTAAATGTAGGCAAACATTTTCTTAATATATTTGTTTAATTAAAATAACTGCCTAATTTGATAAAATACAATTTATTGTCAATGATTATTTCGTAATTTAAAATTTAACATACCGTAATATCACTTTTCATAAGTTTACAGACGAAGGAAAAACGATATAAAGAAACCGCTCATATTGAATGAAAATTTATGTTTTTGTTAAAAAATGGTTGTACAGTGATTATATTTTTTCCAATACTATATGGTATGACACAATGTGATTGGTAGCACTGGAGATACACGACTGCAACGACATCTATTTAATAGAAAATCAAAAAATCCGAAAAGACTTTTGCGACTACCCAATATATTGGTTATATGTGGTGCTTAAATGTAGGCAATGATTTCCTTATAATATGTTTTTGTTATAATATACACTTTTTCGGTCGAAATGCACATAACTGTTTTAAATTGTTTGCATATGTCTTAATTTTTCAGAGGAATAGATGTTTCTGAATATTTTCAAAGCACTATTTCTTATGCGTTAAAATTTTAAATTATAAAGCAGAAGGTATGAAAAAATAAATGTATTCCACTTTCGGCTAAATAATTTAAATTTTAACGCATTATCGTATGCGTGTAAATATTTTCCCCATTAATTTTTGTTTCATTTATTCTATTCACGCCATTTTATGAAGCAAACAAATGTGATTTATTCACTGCCACACCGAGGAGTCCATTTCTAATATGCAGCCTACAATTATGCTGAAATAAATTGCCTTTGAGGCATCAATAACCTTCTGCTCGATGACTTTTCATTGTTATGCAAAACAAGTTCAGAGTATTTAAAAAATACACCCACAAATAAGCACACCAAGCTCCAACTACTTGGTACGGCTGTGGGTAGAAGAATGAATAACAATTTCAAAAGTAAAGTGAGAAATAAAAATAAAATTAACAAAAGAATTTGCGGCACAAGAAAAACAGCAAAACATTTAAATTTATGTCACAGGACCAACACTTTGTTGTTGTGGTGTAGAGGAAGCGAAGAATACCACACAACAGGCAGGAGGTGGTGAGAATATATTGAAGTGAGAATAGAATTGATGACAGGAGCGTCAAATGAATATAAAAATCGCAAATAAATAGAGCAAACACACAATAAAAAATATAAAAAAGCTAGTTGAGCTCAAAAACCTGGAAGAATGCAGAGAGCACGAAAACGAAACAAAAAAAAATACGATAAATACAATTTATTGAGTGGATAGGCCTTCGCCTATATAAAGTGCTCAAGTTGATGCTGTGGCTTAATGGTAGACACGGGTGAAGGCAGGTTATGTTGAAAGGAGGAGGTGGTGTTGAAGCTTGAACTCTGTCTAATATAAAAATAGAAACATATGTATATAAATGACTGCACTTTGAGATAAATCGATAGCAAATATAAGGACTGAAGAGCATACATATATGCATAAAAACGGTAGCGAGAAATGGCAAAAGCACGTGTGGCAAATTTATATATGTATAACAGGAATTTCCAGCAACAAGTAAAAAATACAGTTCGTCGAATTCTCTAAGAAGTTTTATGAGTAATATCTTAGTTCTTCTGATGGATCGATCGATACAAAATATTAATTCCGAAGGCAAAGTGAATATACATTTTTTTTAATATGTTTAAACGTATATATTTAGAAGATGTATTCGAAAAATGTTTAGAAGTTCCCATATTAGATAATTAAACTGAGTTTTCTTATCTTACTCTGATTTAAGCATAACCGAGCAATATTTTTGAAAACAAAATATTGAGAGATTCGATGGATTTCAACTGAGGTTCTTCGACATATCCACCACAGTATTCTGAGTTGGTTGAGACTTTTATTTGAGAGACTCGGTGAACCAGCTAGATAACGTTTTTTCGTTATAAGAGTCTCCAATTAAAACAAGCACAGTGCATGGAAGAAGCTCTCTACGTGCCTAAAGACACGTCCGTGAAATGTGCAACGTCTCAAGGAGACAGCCAACTCTAAGTAGATTACTTACGTATGCCTAAAAATCATGTGACCGGTGTTGTCTTTATCAACAGACCTCAATATACTGTGATAAATCATCCAATGGAGACTAAACTTATCACCTTTTGATGTAATTTCGAGGAATGGTGTCGAGCTAACAGTTTTTGTGCGGATAATAATCCAGGTTCGTTCCAATTACTTAGATCCGACCGTCGTGGAAACGGTACCATTCCTAGAAATTACTTCAAGAATGCCGCTACAATAAAAACAACCACTTTTCGATGAACCAGTGTAACAGTGTATTAAATGACGCCATATTCCGATCACTGAACTTAATTTGCCAACGCTATAACGCCAATGATGTGCCGGTTTCGGTTGTAGTATAGACGGGTATAGCTGGAACAAAAATCGTTGGGCAGTATCAAGCGGACTAAAGTTGAATGCTAGAAAGACAGAGCTAGAATATGGTTCGGTAGGAAACACAGATTCCAGAGGTTATATTCCATCAATAAATGGCAATAGGCTAACATTAGGAGAGAAGACAAGCTTTTGGGACTAATTTTAGATAGGAAGTTTTCATGGAAACCAAACTTAGATGCTAAGGTAAATAAAGTGTGGGAAAGGAGTGAGGTGGAAACGGATACAGTGATAAGATCTGTAAGAATGGATCCTAACTAGATAATCGAGTAGAAGTTATGATCTTTTCAACAAAATTAGATGCCAGAATCGCCTTTCGACTATCAGATCAATACAAGCGGAGATCAGAGCAATTAAAGGAAGACTGACAAAAAGTGACACCACAAGAAATATATATTACCATATGTCATACCACATCAAACGTCTTTGAAATCACTAAAGTCTCCCAGTGATTCGTCAAAGTTAGTGAATGAATGGCTTGATCTCTTAGTCGATCTAGCAACTTTTTTCACGATAAATCTGTAATGAGAAACATATGAACTAGTCAGAGCGGGCGCCACCTTACAATTAGACTCCAAAAAAGAAGGAATATATGACTCTTGGTACATATTTAATTAACAAAACTGCTATACTAGATTTAGCTGAGTATCGGTGGAGTCAATGACTAACTTGCTCAAACAGGTAAACATTCTATGAATGGAATATGGACCGCACTCTAGTAACAAAGCTTTCAGGCCTCTGTCCAATAACTAATATCATACAATGACTACTGATAGAAGCTGTCAAGAGGTAGAAGAAAAAAATACCAAAGAATATCTTCTATGCGAGGCTTTGTATGGGAAAAAAATCGCAAGTTTCGGCCGTGAGTTTCTCTATAATGTCTCGGATTACACAAATAAATCTTTTTAAATTGATGAACTTCATTAGAAGCACAGGGTGTTTCAGAAAGTGCATAATAGAAAGGATTTTAGTACAGAAGGTTTCAGAATAGGCGCCCTAAAGACCTAGATGCGTCGTCAGACATTCGCTATACCTACTTGCCGACCAACTAACACTACGTAATGTGTGGATGGAAATACTACGGGCTTCTTGTTGGACACCAAGTGTCTGGAAAAGGTACAGAGTTATCTACATATATAAGCGAGCGTCACAGAAGCCTTGACATCCAAATGAAAACAGACTATCTTAAGATGTGAATTATATGCGAATCTCGACGATAATAAATAGCAAGAGCATTGAAAGATTTGATTATCTATTGTCAGGCATGTTTTCTTCCTTTCATACATCAGGAAAGTAAAATCAGATAAATGGCAATTTAAGCAAATTTTCCAAAAAGAAAAACTCAAGTGTAAACAATAAACAAATGGAAGTCGGAAATATGCGCAAATATTTTAATATTCATTTTATGTAAACGCTTCTTTTTATTTCACTTCAAATCGTGTGCGCTTTTGTAGCTCAGCATGTTAAAGATGTTTCCTATTTATTGCATACTTTTCCGCTTGCTGCAAATTTATGACCTTTTGCTTATCAAGCCAACGAGAGTTGCCAGAAAGTACACGCACATTTATGTAACTAGATCATTTCGCACATTTACGAAGCTGTAAACAATAAAATTCGGCATCACATGCGTGTTTACGATGTCATTGGGTCTACGAAATGTTGATGAACTCATAAGAATATGGTTACGGCAATAATGCTGACCCCTGCTGAATGCGAAATGTGTTGGAAATGTATAAATTTAAGCGAGAAATCGGGTAATGATTGAGTGGAAATTTTGTATACTTACATAAGATTTTGTTAAAGTTCGAAAACTTGTTGGTTCGAACTTGTTGATTTTTTGGTAATTTTTCTAATTATACTATAAATAACTTAAAGTATTGGTGTTTTCTTACTTTCTAGATGATATGATGAGATGATCAAATATATGTATATGGATTTTGAAGTCACGAGAGGAATTATAATGATTGTGGAAAGCTTTCATGACAAATATCAGATAAATTGTAGAAAGTTTCCGCATGATGGCGCTGAGGTTGAAAGATTCAGAAACTTAAAAGTTTGCACCAATAAAGTTTCTTGATATAAAATATACATCTATATTTAAACACTATCGCGGAAGCTTCGAAACTCAGTCGGCCAATAAGTGCTGGTTTAGTCTTCTAGGCCCTCAGAAAGCTGATAAAGAAAGATTTGGTATGTATATTGTACCATTATTCAGTTAGTCAAAACGGTAATATCCGGTTGAGGTATGTAGAAAAGTGGTTAAGTTTGAGTGGTCTTGAAATCTCGCTTTGTTGCTCATGAACCTCCCAAAAAGAAGGCAAGAAAAAGGTTTGAAATGAATAAGCTTTTGTTTCAGTTTTTGCATTAAAAGTTGCGAGTTCTTCGGGCCTCATAAAATGGCACACCGTTATAATACAGATACATTTTTATATGGTTCAGAAATGCAGCCAAGAAAGCTTATTTGAAACACTGTTAAATAGAACATTGTGCTGAAACTCATTTCAGTCGATTTGAGGTCTGATGAGCTAAGCTTAAAATAGCTTGAGGTTTTTCTTGCCATTCTCAGTGATAGTCAAATGGTCCTCTATTCCATTCTATATCCTACTAGAATGTATCCTTAGGTATAGAGGCATTAAATGAAATGAACTAGCCGATCTGACCGACTGGTGAAAGAACCCGCAAAAAACAGTCCGTCAAGAACCTTTCTGCGCTGTAGCTCCCCATATTTTACGACAGGAGTTATGGTAAGGGGAAAGAGCCCGTAGAAAACGCCACTGGCAAAAAGTGTCTGGTCTTCAACAGTCGAGCTGTTTCTGGAAGAGTTCAATATAAAATGGTTCACTAAACTAACCGTTCTCCTCAGAAACAAATTATGAAAGCTTTTGGGATTTTATACTGGTCACTATAGACTGTGGTGTCATCTGCATAGATTAAGGTACTGCTCCAAAAAGTGATCTGAAGGTATGAACTAATTATAAGTGAAAGCTCCTGAAGACAAACCTTGTAGTGCTAACTCTGAAAAGCTTCAAAAACTTTTGCAAATTTGGTTGTCTCGCATATATACAAAATCATAATGCCTACACTAACCTAAATTTATACCTTATTGTTTCTAGAATTTTTTCCCCGACTCTTTACATCCACTCACGCCAGCTCGGCACAAGTAAGACGAAAAACTGCGACATTACCTCCGGTAGAATGCCGCGATTATCTGCAGCAACAGTCAAGGGCCACTTGCCTTCAACTGTTTATTGCATAATTAAGGAGTCTCGAATTACCAACTTTTAACCCGGCATTACTACTTAAATGTTAAGCGACAATAGTCGACCGAATCGGCAACGAGCGAGATAAGGCAGAATAAACAACAAAATAGCAACTTCAAGCTGCACTAGGCGCACCACTTCAACGCAAGCAAATAAGGTTAAGACAAGTGCAGCAAGGAGAGAGGAGAAGCCACCAGCAGAGCTAACGGTAATTTAAGTAACTCACAAGCCGAAAAGGGACAAAAGTGAAGCAGAGCGCAAGCAACAGCAGCCAGCCAAAGGACAATGGCGAAGAGGCAGGGCAGCACAGGTGCTTGTTGCTAACTACGAGTGCATAGCAAATTGAACGGGCAAACATGCAACTTGGACCACCGCATAGCGAGGAGTGGGTTAGTTGGCCACCGTGCGCCTTTGCTTAGACAACAACACACTCAGCTTGCACTCAGGCGGCAACAACAACACTCGACACCGGCAAAGATCAGCGAAAGGCGAAGCTCCATTCGTTTGCGTGTGGATGGCTGGAAGGCGAAGGAAGATATGATAAAGAAGAGCTAAGTGGAGAGCGCATAAGCAGTTGTGTGTGTATGTGTAGGTAAGTATTCGTCGTAGTTGCGACTAAAAGCATAGACAATATAAACTACAAACGACTTTGTCGATGGAACTCGAATGCAAAAGGCAAAAGTCGATAGCGCAGAGAGGAGGTGAAGCAGAACTTGAGATATGTAGTATTGATAGCGACTTTTTTGCGCCAACCTATAGTAGTTAAAGGGATCCGAGAAAAAAATTGTTAATAGTACGAGTAGCATACTCAACCGTTATACTAACTGATGAGTACAACCTACTTATAAATATATTTAGAGAGACACGAGCTAAAGGGAACAATTGAATATATTCAATAAATTGCATTGCACACGTACACACACACACTTCTATATATATATATATATATATATATATATACATTTATATATATACATTTGTGTATTTGCAATATATGTTCACATTTAAATTTTAGTTTTGCAAAACTTTTTCCATGTCATTTTGATTTGTACGGGCATGCAAATGTAAAAAAAGTGTATGATGAGCAATTCAAGAGTTAAAGGCAGAGAATAAATCATAGAGTTAGCTGGAGCGCATATTATATGGTGACATGATAACAACCTCACTTCACAGATCGTAGATTATGCAATGGCGGTGGACAGTGTATACTTTAAGTGGCAGATAAGCAGTAAGATAATACTGAATGAGGCAAAAAAAAATTAAATTGGAGAGCTGCAAATGAATTCAGTAATTCGCTGAACTAAATGAGCACCCTTAACAATGCATCATATGTTAAACAGCTGTGAAAGAGCATTTTGAGCGATGCAACCAGCCTTATTAATGCTTCAAAGCGTTTAAGTTGAAAATTGTTATTAATGATTTTTAGAAAGAAATTTAAATTAAGGGTTGGTCGAGGAATGCCTAATATCGCTATAAAAGGCATCGGGTTACTTTGTGATAAGACTTATATGGGTATCAGGCCACCTAAAAATCGCTGACAAGTCTGAAGTTGATAAACTGGCAAAGAATGGTCCATGCTCTCCTCTAATCACGTGTTCTGCCACTAAATAGCTGGCTGTTGCGAGATATCTTTGGTTCAAGATTGATCGTAAGAGACCCAATATGAGCTCTTTGCACTCAGTAAGTCTATCCTCTCACTAGTGATGTGAGATCTAAGAGGCCATTGCCCTATCGGTGTCCGTGTTATACGATTGAGAATCTTACCGGGCGCCAGGTGCAAAAGAAGAAGACGACGAAGAAGATAAATATTTTACCCAGGACTTAAGTGTGCGATACCAATATATCAAGAAAATTTTAACCAAGAATAGGCGACGAAAGCTACAGTTATAAATTATGATGTCCGATATTTCCTACCTTAAAAGATTTTGCCAAATAATGAAAGTATCAAGTTTCAACAAAATTGCTTAATTATTAGCAGTGGGCAGCGGAAAATAATTAGAGATTCACATAATTATTTTATGGTCTTCATATCGAAAAATCATCAGTTATCGATTTTAATAATCGATTATTATATTATATCGATAAATAGTTAAATGTACGAAAATGCGATAATTTGTCAAGACATATGTATAATTTTTACTAGATTTATCAGCATTCGAGTCGCTAAAAAAATATTTGAAAGTGAAAAACGGTTTTTAAAAAAATACCAAAATTTTGCATATTAAAAAAAAACTTTTTTTTTACAATTTTGTGAGGTTAACTGTTTAAAAAATTTAGTTAGCGGTCCAAGTAATAATATCTGTGGAAATATTTCAAACAAATATTCTGGACTTAGCATTTTTGTCTATCAATCTCTAAATGTTAGTTCATATAACATTTTTGAACAATTAGATCAGTAAATTAGAGACAGTATTCCTAAAAGATATAATTAAAATACAAATTTATTATCTAAAGTTCGATATTTCTAAACATAATAGAATTAAAAACTTAACCTCGAATATCAAACCATTGGAAACTATTCCTTTAAATATAATTCTTGTATAAAATGTCCTTTCTGAAATATAAACTATTGATTCAAACATACTAAACTTCAAATTAAAACTTATAAAATCGAAATTCATAAAACATAATTTTAAACCCCAAAGTGAACCCTACAACTTCCCCCTTCACAATTTCACAAAATTTGATCTGTCACGCCTCATAACCATTAATATTGTATGTGGTAATGCATAAATGTGGCATAAAATAAAGCCAGCACTGCAACTGCAAGGGCTACCAGAATAGTATAAATGCGCTGAGAAGTATGCCATCGTATAGACGTAAAGGCTGGCAAACTCAAATTGATTGTGATTACATTGCAGTGAGCGTGCGCTGAAGCTGTCGCCGCTGCCTGACTGACATGGAAATGTATATAGTATAACGGTGACGTGGTTGACAGCGCAAAAGTGGCACCCGCACACAGTCATCAGAGCCAACATTCGCAATTGACACGCTGCAGCTGCACTCGAAGCGAATGTTTTAGATGCCACTGCCTCTCATTTGCGCCGATTGCTCTGATTCTCAGCAATTACTGCTGCCGTCGCAGTTCGCTGGAGGCTGTTGATGACTTGCATGTCTGATGCCTAACTATCCATGCACTTACACTAACTAGTATGCTGGTCATATTGGCGTAATGTTAATTCAAGGAACTATCGGAATAAGGGTAGAGATAGTACACACATTCTTAAATATGTATGTATACATAAGTTTATACAAATGTACGTTTTTATAGAAATTTGTAGAAAAAAAATTTATCGAAAAAAGTCTTTGTTGATAGAAATCAGCTGGACCGACTGTAAATACTTTGAAATATTATCAGTTCGTCCATAGAAGAACTCTTTCAGCGCTATTAAAAGTTTAGTTTGATTCATCTGACAAGTTTTTTTTTTACAAATAATAAAATAAATTTAAATGGATGAGCCAAATTATCCTCAAAGCTATTTAAGTTAAAACCAAATAGAGTCTGATTGGAATTCTGAATTGTTTCATTGGCTCCAAAAGGTATGCTACGCCTAAATTACCATAAATTATGGTAAATTTTACTCGATGGGTCTTAAAAAGTGGCTTGTAAAAGTTTATCAAAAGTATAAAATAGATAAGAGTGTAGGAAAAAATGGGTGGAAAAATAAATGGGCGTTTTTTGAAGAAAAAGAAAGTGCTGTTTCAACAAGACAATGCCCTGTGTCACAAGTCAGTGAAAACGATGGCAAAAATCTATGAATTGGGCTTTGATTTGTTTTCACTTCCACCGTGTTCTCTAGATCTGGCCCTCAGCTACTATTTCCTGAACTCAAATCCCAAAATAATGCTCGTTGGGAAACATTTTTCGTAGAATAAAGAGATGATTGCTGAAACTGAGGCCTATTTTGAAGCAAAAGTTAAGTCGCACTACCAAAATGGTATCGAAGAGTTGGAGGGTTGCTAAAAAAGTGTGTTACCCGAAACTTTGTTGAATAAAAAAACGAGTTCTGCCTAAAAAAGCGTGTTGAAAAGCTGTAGCTGTAACTTGATAGTGCAAGATCGTTGCATAGATGGATAACTGTTCGAAATATTTTAAAAGATAGTTCAAAAACCTCCTTTCTACCGAAGCGGTGAGGGAATTACAATAGTTCTAGAAGTAATTTAGCCATCAGCGGATGAATGTTTTCAGATTCAATTGTCAGAGAGTGACAATTACTGATATACATATTGAATATTAATTTTCGATATACATACATATAAACATATAGCAGGCACATACACCTTAAGTTGTAGAAAGAGTCTACTCCAGCTACATATCTGTCACCTTTCTCCTTAGAGGTGCGCTTTACAAAGGCAAATCGCTTTCAAAGTGCACTTACTCATACATATTTATATTTAAATAAAAGTTGGTAGGATAAGTATGTAGTTGCATATAGAATATTATGAGTCCAGATGTACGTGCTTGGTTTCGGCGAAACAAGTTATTCAGCGCATATTTACTTCTTTTATATGAAGTTCTACTATATATTATATACAAATATATTCATACCCTAAATAATGCATAAAAAAAATGTCAGAGACCTTAAAAAATCTATATGTATGTATATACTGATTGTGACAAGCTGACTCGATTTAGTCATGTCCCTCTCTGTGTTTAGCTGCCCGTCTGTCTATATACATATACACTGAATAGTCCCTTAGTTTTTGAGATATTGATCTGAAATTTTGTACACGTTCTTTTCTCTCAAACATGCCTCTTATTTGTCGGAAATACCGATATCGGACTATTATAGCATATAGCCGTCATACAAATTGAACGATGAAAATCTAGTTCTTATAAGAAAAAGTTTTTATTTGACAAGATTTTTTTTTCGAAATTTGTCATATATTATTTTCTAAGACAATGCTATAATATCTGCAGGAAGTTTTTAGATCGGATCAGTATATCATATAGCTGCCATACAAACCGAACGATAAAAGTCAGATTCTTTTATGAATTTTTTTTTTTTTTTTATTTTCTAAAACAATGTTATAATATCTGAAGAAATTTTCCAGATCGGGTAACTATATCATATAGCTGCCATACAAATTAAACGACAAAAATCAAGTTCTTATAAGAAAAAGTTTTTTATTTAACAAGATATCTTCACGAAATTTGGCATATATTGTTTTCTTAAACAATGCTATAATACCTGAAGAAACTTTGCTGATCGGATAACTATATCATATAGCTTTCATAGAAACTGAACGATAAAAATCAAGTTCTTATAAGAAAAAGTTTCTTATTTCACGAGATATTAACGCCTAATTTTTAAAGGAATGTTATCAATAGAAATGCTATAATCTCCGCTAAAATTTTTCAGATCAGACTACTATAGCATATAGCTGTCATACAAACTGACCCAACAAAATTAAGCTAAAGATAACTTTTGCACTTTTGTACTATAAAAAATGTAGCTGTGAAGGGTATTATAGCTACCATGTGACCGAAGTTAAGGTATTTTCTTGTTTTTATACTTATTTTTACTTTTTTCCTACCCTTTTATCATAATTTCATTGCTTTTTGCACCACATTTGCCGCTCATACACGATTTTCCTTTCTTTACTTTCATTCCAATTTAGTTTATTTCGTTTATCTTATTCATCTGCTTCATCTTTTCAACTGCACAAAGTGTACTATTAGTGTGGGAGTGTGTGCAAGTAACAGAGCACAGGGGCCATCACACACACACATACGCACACACGAGCAGATTCATTTATTTATGCATGCTTAACAATTGTACCGACAACAGAGAGTTGCTGCCCGCCGCGCCGCGTACGCCCTACAACTGCACGCCCCCAAACAAATTGAAGCAATGACTGTCGGCAGACAGTCGAAGTGAAGTGAATATACTCACACGAGTGTGCGTGTGTGTGTGAGCGCATTGTAGTAAATGGGGGGATAAATTTCTGTGCACTTAAGTGTATTTGCATACTCGCATAGTGAGCGGCACAAATATTCATACGATTGCACACACTCAAACACACACACATGTATATATTTTTGTATTTATGTGTGTATGTGTATGCATATAAGTAAGTGGCTGTCTGGAGAGATACGTTCCGAGATATTCGCCTGCAATTTGCTTGTCGGCATTCAGTGCACTTACTAAATAATCAAACAATCATACTGGTGGGCGCACACACACATGCGCATACATACGTTGCTGCATATACAAATGGCAGCGTAGTACAACATTATTTATTTATGATTATTTTATTACATTTATGCGTGTACGTGCAAATTGTGGGTCCCAAATATGAATGTTACTTCGTCGACAAGCACACATGCAAATAAATATACATATATCTATCATATATAGGTAAATATAGTATATAAATGCCAGCTGAGCTACTTGACTGCTCTTGTGTGTGGAATCCTCGTCATGCAATTGAATAATATGAGCACACACATGCACTAATACATACATACATATTTGCTTACACCCTAGTATTTACCATATATACATATGTATATATATACATATTAATAGCGAATAAGTCGTTTTGTGTGCGTTCGCTAAAAGCCGTAGCGATTTGCTGTTCACGTGTTCGGCCTCCATTCTCTCCACTTCACTTACTGACGGCCACATTTTTATTGCCTGTGCTTTTCGCTTAGTTTAGTTGTGTATTTGTCAATCTCTAGCTTGCTTGGTCCTCTATTCAGTAAGTTATGACAAGGCATTTGATTTGCGTGTTTATAGCAACAACAACTTCATCGCTAAACCAGTCCGTCCAGCAATGGTTTGGATTGTGCGAACGTCGTTAGGTCGGTTGGTCGCATAAGAAGCGTGTGTTTCTTGGAAAAATTAAGATGCTTCTTAATATTTTTCCTATTAATAATAACTTTTTGTTTTGTTAATTATATTATAGTGAAAATCAATGTTTCGAGGTCTCTTGAATAGAACTTGTTATAAGGATATAGAAATGTATTTCTTTCTTTCTTATAATTTACAGCTTATTAAAATCTTTGCTCGAAAACTCTTGGAAAACTTAACAATAAAGAATTGTCATAATTTAATTTATAAAATAATTCTTTTCAACTCTACGAAGTCTCGTAAAGTTATAGAGACCTTGCAGCTTTTGAACATATTTTTCTTAGTTAACAGTGACGTTTGTTGGTAATTATTATTTGATTTTGCCAAAATTTTGAAATTGATTTGAATAGAAAAATCTATTTTTTCGCAGGAAGAATTTGGTTATTATATTTATGATTTATTTCGTATTTTTTGCAGAAATTTGCGCCTATTTTTCTTAATCAAATGAAATCTGTTCGAATAAAACTTTCGGGCGTAACTGAACTTTTCATACACTTGCAACCTCTAAAGCCAGGAAAAATATCTTCAAATGCATAAAGTTTGTAAAATACATGGGATCTAAGGCAAGTTTTCATTATTATACTATTCATTCTCAGCACAAAACAATTAGAAGTTATTAAAAAAAATACGGTCTCTCAATTTTATTAAGCTAGCTCACATATTAGCCGATGTTTGCGACATAAAGTCACCCAGTAATTTGAAAAACTATATGTCAGTTATATAAGGGCTAAGAGCAGAATTGATCCAATTCAAACCATTTTCAATAAAAAGACAGTGAAAATAATTATTTCCAAATTTCAATTATACATTATGACAAAAAAGTAAAAGCAAATTGTATATTCAATTCTACGGGTAACTGATATTTCAAAAATTGTATTTTTCAAAGTTGGTATGACTGTCCTTAATCACTATGGCAATTATGAGCACGATCTGTTTGTCTACAGCAGCTGCTTAAGTCGGTACACCACACTAGTGCGTTGCGAATTTTACAATAGATAAAAATCTCGTACAAAGAATTTGTCTCAAATTTTTCAATTCTAACCAAATGTTTGTATGCGGAATCGTTTCGAATGTTAAAAAGGCCTATGGTTATTCAGTTTTATGAAAAACACAAGCCTACGAGTGGTACAAAGCTCTCAAAGACGGTAGAAGACATGCTTCGTTCTGGACGACCTTCGACCTCTTCAACTGATGAAAATATCAAAACAACGAAGGAAGTGGTGCTCAAGCAAATGATAGAGATATGGCAACATAGCTCAAAACCTTTCGCGAGTTCGTTCGAGTGAATATGGTGGATATTTTGGATATGTAATGCGTTCCTGTTCGACTCGTTCCGATAAAGCTCATTTTTTTCAAAGAGAGTACCTTGGACAGGTCTCCTTGGACATGCTTGATCGTGCGAATTCTGATTTCACATTCATGGAAAGCATTACAACTGCCGACGAGACATGAGTTTATGAGTTTGACATGCAAACAAGTCAACAATCAACGGAATGGAAGGAAAAAAATGAGCCGAAACCATAAAAACCACGCCAAAGCCGTTCAAAAATTAAGGTGATGCTCATTGTTTTTTAAGTATGAATAAGTTCCAGGGGGACAGACGGTCAATAAGGAATTATATTTGGCAGTCGTGAGGTGTTTGCCTGAGAACATCCATCGTAAACGGCCGGTATTGTGGAAGAACAATTCACGGATTTTACATGATGATAATGCAACATCGCATCGAGCAACGATTGTGACAGAATTTAAAGCCCAAAACGCAATTAATACCATTAGTCAATCACCGTATTCATCAGATTTGTTTCCGAGTGATTTTTTCTTGTTCCCCAAACTGAAATTGCCGCTGCGTGGTATCCGTTTTCGGTCAATCGAAGAGATAAAACAAAATTCGCTGAATGAGCTGAAGGCCATCATCAAAGTGCTCATAAAAAGTGTTTCGAGGACTGGAAAAATCGTTCGCATAAAGATATTACATCATACTTTGAGAGCGACAAAGCAAATATTGATGAATAATTAAATATTTTGCGTTTTATTTACAATTTACACTTTAAATGCAAACATTTCCCTGAAGCTTTTGCCAGATCAGCTTCGAATTTTCAGAGAATATTCTTAACTATTTGTACCTTTGTTATATGCGTATATGCATGTCAAGGAAAAATCGATTTTTTGAAATTTGATAGTGGATATAATACCTAATACCTTTTCAATTTAAAATTATTATTTTATATCTTGTTTTTTTCAAGTATTGGTTATATTCTGGTAAAATTAGTTTCCGGTATAGTCAGCTTTGGTTCAAAATATTGGTTTTGGCTAGCATTTCCCTAGTTTTCTTCTATAGATCTTTGATTTACACACATGATTGCTAAGAAAATTTAAAAAAATCTACTTGTTATCTTTTTCAATCTGTAAGATTTTATACAATATTATATATAAAAGTATAATAAGAATAGTGTTTTCAAAGTTTTTTGAAGTTTACTTGGTTACGGTTTTTGATGCAAGTTATTATTTTTCATTAATTTTGCCTATAGAACAAGATATAGATTATGAATAACCGAAAAAAGTTGTATTTAGAATTCAAAAAAATGCAACAAAATTTACACCAACAAAATCGAGTAAAAATCTTCATCCATCAAGAGATTTACAGCAAAACCAAAATTGTTACATAATTGCCAAGCACATTTTTCATGCCACTAAATCCGCACACTGCCACATATCAACGAAAAAAAAGGAAATGAAAAATCCACTCTGGTTGATCATCAAACACAGATTTGAATCTTTCTAATCAAATGTAATGCCACAAGTAATGCGAGAAATTAGTTCAACATTATAAGCGGCGGCGTTAAATGAAATGAACATAAATTAAGGAAGTGCAAAAACTGCCAACTAACTAAATTAGGTGTGATTGGGAGTGTGAATATATGTATATGTGAGCGTGCGTGCGTGGGTGTTTGTGAATCGTTAAAATCATTTATTTACTTTTACGTTTGCCTTACTTGTCAAATGTGCACGCCAACGACATAATCCCGCCGCTACTCTGTGGCAGCAACGAGGGCGGCGCACACACACCCCCACATGAGGAGGGGAGTTGGTCCATGATGGCGCAACGTATAAAATAGGAAGTATACGGCGTAAAAAAGTCAGCAGTTGGCAGACGTGGCGGCTAATATGTGGGTGTGTGTATGTGCGTGTAGTTGTGTGTGGTCCCGTATACATTTCCAATTTCCGTAACAGCTTCCTGCCGCGCAACGCGCAAGCAACAAGAGAGCGAAGCACACGGAGCATGAGGGCGGTTAAACAGCCGCCTCACTTGTAAATGGCACATCTATTCAACGCGATTTTAATGCAAGTCATTGGCAGGCAGCTCCAGCTAGCAACTAGCAACTGACAGTTCTGGCAGTCAGCAGCCACTAAACTCAGCGCAAACAGGCGCGACCAGGCAGACAGTGCGAGAGTGCTCAGTGCCGAGCAGTCAGATAGTCATGCTGGCTGGCTGGCTGGTGGTTTGGCGTGCGTATGGGTGGACGGACGCATGCACGAACGGACGGACGGACAGCTGGGCTGTGAGTGTGGGCAACTAGCGGCAGCATCATTAACGGAACAGACACACACGCACACATACATTGCTACAACGAGTTGTGTGCGTGCGTTCGTGCGCGCGCTGAATGAGCTTTTTTATTGCTTACAACAGCAATAGCAGCAACAACAGCAGGCATATACATTCGCCGCGTCGGCCGTAATAATATGAACAGCGAATTACCGCAATTGTGCGGCTGATTTTCAACAAAGTGCCTGGTGGCGGCAGCTGCTGCTGTAACCGGCTGGAGCCCCTCTAAGTAGTGCGCCCACATCGGCACTGTGCTGCCGCGGGATGCGCTGCAGGTGGCGGCAGGCGTTGATGAGTACTGCTGATGTAGGCGCGTAAGTGGCAATGTGGCGGCAACCCACGGTGTGCGGCAGGCAGCGGTGCGGCGCGGATTCACATGTCGTTCGACACATTCGGCAGCTGTGTGTGAGCGTGTGTATATGTGTATGTGTAAGATTCAAAGTATGCCAAACGTAAGCATGCAGGTTTGCAAATTTGTTGTTATATTTATATATTTGCTTTAAATGCGGCAGTGTGTTGCAAGTTGTTGTTTTTTACCTTATACCTTATATATAATATATAATATACATAACATGTGATTGTGTGTAAATACATATGTTTATAATATACAAATTTATTACTGTAAATTGAATGTGCATATACTTCAGCAGCAAAATGCGTGCAGAATTTAAAAAACCGTTACTTATGTGCGCTTAGTTACTCTCACTCACACATAAGTGCATACAACCGCAGCAACAGCGTGGCATACTTGAATGTAACATAGATATGTATGTATATATGTAAATATGTGGCGGAAGTGCTTAGCACTTGTTGTTGTGTACGAATAACTGTTGAAATTTTTAATCTTTTTCGTCCCAAATATCTAAGCAATTGTTGACTTGCTTGCCGCTAGTGGCAATGATCCAGCTGTTGGGGTCCCATGGCACAGAAAATATTTATAAAATCTTTTTACAAACCAATATCACTTACATTGCCCACTTTTGAGTCAAAAAATTGTAGATAGTTATAAAAGAATATATACATATACATACATACATATGTATGTATATATAAAAATTGGAAAATTCAAAAACATTTTTTAAAATTAAAAAAAAAAATTTGTTTGAAAAAAATTACAAAAAAGTTTAAAAAACTTGCAATATTTTCAAAATTTTTTGCAAATTTGCAAAAATATTTTTTTTTTTAATTTTTTGAAATATTTTTTTGATTTTTTTTTTTTTTTGATTTTTTTTTTAAGAATTTAAGAGAAATATTTAATAGAAATTAAACAAGAATTGGATATTTTCACAAAATTTATAAGGGCTCAAAATGCTTTTAAAGTCATCATACACAACCGTTAGTTTAATATTTGCCTCTAAAACTGCCACTTCAATGCAAAAACTATACAAAAATTCATAAATAAGCCGACGCCTTGCCTTTAAGTCAACCGCCTTCAATAAAATTTAATTTACCAATTTCGAGTGTCCAGCCGCTACTCCGCCGCTCCGAACGCTTAGCGCCTCCTTTCTTAGCACAAATCGTTTATAAGCATTTTTTTCATACTCAAAGTCTATTTTTGTTTGCCACATTTCCATTATTTATCACTTTAAAAGTTCACACGCAAAGTCACGATGCAAAGCAAATGTAGAAAATCGCCAACTAGACAGCCAACAACACAACTCTACACCACGCAACAACATCGGCACTTTGCTAGCCACACAACAAAAAATCATAGTCGGTTTTACAACTTCACTACTAGCTTCCCACAACAGCTTTTTCTCAAACAATTTTACTATTTTTCTACAACTTGCAAAACTATTTCTTCCGCTTGCACCAACCTCACACGAACGAATTCTGTAACTGAATGAATCTCAACGAATCGGCAATGATGCTGTGATGCTGTGATGCTCGACGGCTGGCGCATTGATGATGAACTCCCGCGAGAGTGTGGCAAGAAAAGTCAGCAAGACAACAATAAAAACGCCAGCAGCCAGCAAACGAGTTGGAGAGCGCACATAAACGCGAAGCAACAAGGAAGCGACACTGTCGCGCCGGAAGTGTGCTGAAAAGAGCAGCGCACTTACTGAGTTTGAGAGCGGGTGAGAACGCGAAAGCATCCATCGTGCTGAGTGCTGGCTGCGTAACGGAAGTGTGGGTAACAAAACTATGTTATAGCTTGCTGTCAGCGTAGGGGATGCTGTGACTCAAGTTCATCCATTTTGAAGCTGGAGAAATGCGGAGTCAAGTGTATGAGTGAGCGCACGTGAAATGGAGTAAGTTAAGGAACGAGTGAGTGCATCAGCCTCTGAGTAAATTAGTGAGTGTCCAACTTGAAGCCATACCTAGTGGGGTGGGGACATGAAGGTTGTATATTTGCAGGTGTGACTGCATTGTAATGCGGTGTAAGTGAGTGGCAGGTTGTTTCTTAATGTGACAGCAACTTTTTGGAGCGGCTTTTTTGTTTTTGGTTTCGTTTATGGAAATAAATAAATATTTTAGTGGAAAATTGAGGCAATAATTTTTTAATTATTTTTGATGACAGTAAATGAACTTTTTTTTATAGATGTAGACACTTTTCTGTCATAAGAAAAGTTCTAAAAATGAATTTCGTAATTTCGGGCAACTAGACTGAGATATTTAAATGATTCTGGTATTATAGTTAAAGTATTAAATTACAAAAATCGTTGTTTGTCACTTTTTCGATAGCTTATATCTTTAAAAATAACATACTATTCTCAAATAGTTTTTGTGTTGCAGTCTTATGAAATATAGCCGCTTGGTTTAATCAACTCTATCAGTTTATATTTACACGATTTTGATATTTTACTTCAAATATTATATTCAAAAATCGTTTGTCTTTTTTGATTTTTTTCGACAATACGGACAATATCTTCCATCAGAGAGTTCTGTTTAGGTTTCATTCACGGAGAAGGCCGGAATCACAGCAGAAGTAGCGGACATTTTTGTTAGAACTGTTGGAGATCGCAAGCAACACGAAAAATACTTAACATTTTTATTAAAAAATTTTACAGTTTTATTTTAAAAGAAGTATACCTTTGAAGGTGGCACTCAGGTTGTGTCCTTTAAACCCTCATTTAGAGAAAATGCCCAATGACCCAAACTAAGTCTTAAGCCATAAATCTATAAAGTTGTGAATCTCAATCCTGCCTAGTTTTTTAAGCTTGGTCACTTATAAGGAACTGTCTCTAGAACGGAAGTCTTGCCAGTCGTATATTTTGCATTACGATTAATAAAATTGTTTACCTCGATGCCTTGATATACACCGTGCAGGGACCGGGATCTCTGCAACTTGGGTTAGGCGATTCTTGCTTAGGGCTAGTAGAGCAACCGAGTTATTAGTTTTAAAGTCCGTAAAATCGGTTTAGTTTTTATTCTCATACTAGGTGTGCTCTTTAAAGCGTTGCAGAAATGTTGAATCCAAATATTTTCGTATTGGAAGGCTGACAAATCGAGACGGCTGCCGGAAATGACTAGAGCAAGGCACCGGGGAAACAATGGAACATCTCTTGTGCGCTTGTCCTGCATTTGAAAGACTACGCTGTAAGCATCTGGGGTCCCCGAGGCATGATACACTGAAGGTGTTATCGATAGTGAGGCCGCAGAGTCTGTTAAAATTTGCGTCAGACGCAGGCATCTTAAAGGATGGCTACTCCTCATGGACCTAGTCACTGAATTAAATCTGTTATCGCAAAGAATAAAAACTGGTATAAGCGCGGCTCATTAGCCTACCAGATTAAGCTAACCAAACCTAACATTTCGTATTGGAATATCAAGACTAAATACTTTATTGCTTGAATTTTTAATTATAGATGCGGTAGGTATTAAAAATGATGGAAATAACAGTAATTTAATAAAAAAAATGTACTTCAATTTATTAGGAAGGAATGCCTCAGCAACTGATTATAATCTCGAAATGCTAGCCAGACGAAAATAGAGTTGCCATTAAAAACTAAAAGATCGTTTCAGCTGCTGAACCAATTACAGGAATTTGAGAAAATGCTCTGAGATCTTAGAAAACTTCATTTGAAAAAAAGTTTAGAATCATAAAAACTTAAAGCTGCTAACACTATGCGAGAATAATCAGTATAAGGGCTATCGATCTATTCAAGCGGAATGTCAAACTGGAACTGTCTTCAGCTGCTGTTAAGGAATTTAGAATTATACAGGCAAAAAGCTTGAGAATATTTTAAAACACTGTATTGATGTTAAATTTGTCATCGTTGTTGTTGGATATATGTATGAACAGCATTTCCCTACACTCACTTTCCTCCTTTTGGAAATCTTCGAAAAATTGGCAAAAAGTATGAAGCTTACTATAATATTTATAGTTCAACCGGAAATCCCCCAAAAAAAAAAATTGAACAACCCAACTTTTGATAATCTCATCATCATTATACCACATTTAATCAACCCTTACAAGCTCACTTCTCCCTGCAGCCGCCGCTGAAACTCATTTGTGACACGTGTGCTGTCATAATTTTAATTAGCCACCTTTTGCATATTTGAGCAGCTCATCCAGAGAGCTTTTACTCAACCGAACTACACACAAGCGTGCTCACGAGTGGCTACAGCAAAATTTACACTCACTCACTTTTCACGCTCGAGTTGGCAATTAAATAAGCATCATTACACGTTCTACACACGCCTACTCACCCAATGACCCAAACTACGAACGCAGCCAGGGGCTGAGTTACGGGGGTGACTTGGCCAGCCGAAGGCAACATTTGCCCGACTTTTCGAACAAGTCACATGCGACACGAGCGCAACGACTTGCTGTGCACACGATGCCGCGTCGTCTGTGTTTGACAGTTCGGCACGCATTGCAAGGCTACTGACCTCGACACCACTACAATCAGATGCATACATGTGGGAGACAGAGCTATATACGCGTAGTTGGGGTGTGTGGGAGAGCGAGAGGGTATTGTGGCATGCATTCATTTGCGATTTATTGCAGGCGATTGTAGTAGTAATACGAGCGTGTAAACGAGCGCAACTATGCAGTTGATGCTGTTAATGATGACGAGCGCTAGTCATGTTGATGATGATGATGATGCTGCTGGTGAAGTTGGTGATTATGATTGCGCGGCTGCTTGTGAAGGTGATGATGTTAATTTACATTGTTTTGCACGTGTTCGGGCTGCAATTTGGCATTTCGGCAAGATTATGCTTCCTTGCGGGGAAGCGCATATATGTATATGTATGTAACTGTGTAGCCACTCAGTTGCTGTCAGCCACAGCTATTGCCAGTGAGCGACTTGATACTGTTAATTTTCATTAAAATACCAACAGCTTGCTATCATGCCTAGAATTCCGATGCGGTTTATGTTAAAATCAAAATTAATGCGCGCCTGTATGCGTGTGTATGTGCATGTGTGTGCGTGTATTTGGATAGTTAGCAAATTTTAGCAGCATAATCAATGATTTTGGAGGTGAGTAAGCAAGCAAGGAGGCCCAGAATTAAAATTCAAGCTATTTAAATATGATTAAAAGATGTATGGAGTAATCCATACTCTAAGTAAACTCTCAATTTAGCTTTGTTTAAGCAAGGTATCAAGTTTTCAAGCGTCGTTAGGCAGTTTCAACTGCGCAAAAAATCCCTTCAAGTCATATTTATCTTGCTTACATATTTACATACATTTCTGTTTAGCGAAATTACCGCCTTTTTCACAGCAACCGAAATGATTAATGAATTTCGGCAATCTTCATAAGACATTTGGGACATTTTCTTACTTCTGATGTAAGGCTGGATATTATGAAATAATAAAGGTAAAATGGGGATACACGTGTAAAGCACACTTGCTATGTACTAATTCCTCCATAGAGGAAAAAAATAATAACTCCTGTTAAGATTTAGAGCATGAAGAGATGGAACGGAAGAATAATTTCGTAATACATATACAAAATATGTATATTGCATATACTATTAAGAAAAAATAAATAAAAAGTCAACAATATATGTTCCTTCAATTGGCGGCTTAAAAAATCAGCTTTGTATATAAATATTAGGGTTCTTAAAAGTATTCCCATAACGTGAAAATCGATTATTCGTATATCCGGTTTGTAGCCGCTTGTGTGATGATAATTATTAATATTAAACGATTAATTATTTTCGAATAATCGTAACATTTCGACTCCTACCGACAGTGTGAAAATGGTTGAAATCGGATAACGGTATCGTTAAAAACTACTAAAAGCTCAATAAGTTAATAACAAACTACATTGACATTGAATTTTATCTCCGATATGGTATGAGAAGCCTTCAAGGGAACCAAGGTCAAAACTAGACATTGGGCATTTTTATGTTCGGTATGAATATGGGCGACATCAAACTATAGCCACGCTTATTTTCCATATAACACAATTTCAATTTCCATTTGAAGCTTCCATTTTCCAGTGTACAAATCAATAATCAATTAATAATATATATCAGGATAACATTTGCCACGAATATTGCCTTTGAGTTGTTCCACCTTATGTATTAAAATTCGGCTTCGGTTTTCAAGGTGATTCGGCTTTATCAAAAAAACAAGCCTGCGAGTGGTACAAAGCCTTCAAAGATGGTGAAGAGATCGTTGAATCTTTCGACCTCTTCAAATGATGAAAATATTAAACAAGTCAAAGGTATAGTGCTTAAAAATCGTCATTCAAGTGTTAGTGAGATGGCAAAAGAGCACAGAGAGACATCTTTCGTGAGTTCGTTCGAATGATTTTGGGTATGTAAAGCGTTGTTGCTCGACTCGTCCCGATAAAGCTGATTTTTTTTCCAAAAAGAGTACCGTAAAAAAGTTTTCTTGGACACGCCTGATGGTTTATGAATTTTATATTCAAACAAGTCAACAATTATCGAAATGTAGGGAATAAACGGCAGGAATAGTGGAAGAACATTTAATGGATTTTACAGGATGATAATTCACCATTGCATCGAGCAACATTATGACCGAATTTAAAGCCAAAATAACAGTGAATACCATCGATCACTACCGCATCAGATGTGGCTCTAAGTGATTTTTTGTTGTTCCCCGAACAGAAATTGACACTCCTTGGAAGCCGTTTTCAGTCGATTAAAGAGATACAATAATTGTAGCTGAAGAAGCTGAAGGCCATCCAAAAAATGGTTATAAAAAGTGTTTCAGGACTGGAAAAATCGTTGGCATAAATGTATTATATCTAGTGGTGATTACTTTGAAGGCGACAATATATATATATATGATGAATAATCAAATATTTTGCGTTTTATTTACAATAACCGCTTGCTTTTTTGTCACCATCCATCCTTTCACCAACCTTTGCTCCATGAGCTCCTGAATTGTTTTGGATTTTTTTAATCAGTGGTGACGCAATTTGGAATTATGTTGATATTAAATGCGTACCTATACACACATAGATGGATGAAATCAGATATGCACTTTTTCTTCACAGATTTTTTCGCCAGATTCTCTCATTGAAAGCCCTTCTTATCTATATATTTTTGGCCAGTAAGTAGTTAAGATTATAATTAACTTCCTTGGATGACGTTTAAAGCCAAGTTTGATAAAAATATTTGAAGAATTTTAAAATCTTTCAAATATGGAAACATAAACATATGTGTGGCAGACCCATATAGCTATAAACCCACACGTGTGCACCTTTCATAGCGTTCCTTGACCCAACTTTCAGCGCAAAATGCATGCACATTCATCTTGCTCTCCTATGCTTTTGTCAGTAAATTACATGCTTGCCACAAACTGAAGCATGCAACAACAATAAACAGTCACATAAACTTTAACAACTTGAGGGCGTACATTTGTATTTCTATATCAATTTGTTCATATGCGCACGACTGTGTGTGGTGTGTGTATGTGTGATTGCAAAGAAGCTGGCTGCCTTGGCCTGATGTGCTTTTCATGGCAGCTACGCTTTTGTGCGCTTTTTCATACAAATGCCACTTTCATTTGAGTAAAGAGACAAGCCAAGCAGACACATGCATATATATGCCACACATGTATATGTGTGGCTGTGAGTGGGTATGTGTGTGAGACCCACTCCACGTAGGAAGAGGAAAAGGTAAATGAAAGCACAGAAAAATAATCATTTATGTGCGACTATGCAGCTTGAAACTTTTTATAATGCATGTATGTGTTTGGATGAGTGTGTGTGTGTGTACGTGAGTTCACAACGTTGACACAGCATCAGCCGTAATTGTTGTCTCCGTTATTGTTGTGCCACGCATATCCTTGCGATATTTGCCTTTAAGCAAGCAAACCATAAAAAGCTTACCAAAGTTCCTTTGCACACACACCAACCACACATACAGTTATGAAATAAAGCATTGTTGCATCTTTTGCCTTACTTCTTTACTGCCACTTGCTTACTTCTAGGTAATTGCACTTAATATTTGCATAACTTTTGCGCCCTTTCTCGCACATTGTTCTTGTCCTAAAAACCTACTTTTAGGCGCGCACGCTCTTTTCTAAAATGACAATATGCGTTAAATTAAACGAAAAAAAATATTATGACCTCTCAGTAATAAAAAATAACAATGATTTCCACACTTCAGTGTAAGAGATTACAATCTCATCAGCATTTTAACACACATTTAGTGACAACATGGCAACCCTAATCAGACAGCGCTCAAACTGAACTCAGCTCTTCAACTGCGCAACATTTGCGTGTGTAAACAATTATCTGCCAACAAAAGTGTGTCGAAAGCACAAAAGAATATGTGTCATAAAAACGTAGAAGCAGTCGGGCTACTCACACGTAGTTTGCTTGAACGCCTAAATGTAGGCAAATCTTTTTATTTGTATACTCAGTGTGGCAAATTAAATATTTGCTGTGAAAATTGTTTGTAATAAAAGTGTATGAAAGTAAACACAGCGAAAGGTGCAAGCAGACAAACACAGGCTTAAAACGGGCACTTGCGCCTTAAAGAATGCTTGGCAAAGATTTGTTTTGTTAGAAAACAAGCTCAGTTTTATATTTTTAAATTTTAAGATAGAATTATATATATGTTGAAGTATTAAATAACACTTACCGCAACGTTGAATGATAGAGATCTGAAAAGAAATGGAGAAGAAGCGTTTATTAATTTGTTTCAATAATAAAAATTAAGCATGCATTTTAATCTAGAAATAAAATCAAAAATAATTTTTTCTTCATTTTCAAAGTTTAACTATTCCAGAGTATGTCAACAAGATCATTTTTCCAAATTTAAATTACTTTCGGAGATATACTAGAAGTTTTTTTTTGACTCGGCATCCAGCCGGAACTGAATGTTTAAACGCGTTTATTCGAGACTGTCTTTTTCAGAACGATACCACCATTTTATAATTTTGACTCATATATGAAAGCGAGGACTGGGAATACGATTGCCGGACTAGGTAAAATGTATTAGAAATAACAATTATGGTCATTAAGTGGCTGTACCAGTGTAACCCATGTAAAATAAGGGATTTACGTAAATTAAAAAAAAAAAATACTCGATCGAAAGTTTCAAGTCCTTTGAACATAATAAAGTATATTTTTAGCTATATTTTACTATTTTTTGTTTACAAAAATGTTGAAAAATAACGGAGTTCTGTGCTGTCTTCGGAGGTGTCAAAAAAAAAAGTTCCCCAACTGCTGATATGAGTAACTCAAACAGAAAAATTCAAACAGACTTTTAAAGATGAAGGAATTTTCTATACAATGACTTACGATTTTTGGAAAATATCAAACTAACAAAATGGCGTGGTTTTGAAAAAATGCCGTTTTTGAGGTAAACAAGTGGTCGTTTTTTAATGCCAAATTGAAAATTTTAACCAATCAGAAATATCGAAGATCATTGTATAGTAAATAAATTCAAAAATACCCAGTTTCAATTTAAAGCCGATAGGTAAATTTCTCGCTGAGTTCTGATGCCAGCAGTTTTGAAAAATGTCGTTTCGAGAAAAAACGAGCTTAAAGTTTCAACTATCCGAAATATACCTGCGAGCGGCCGCTCTTTAGAACGCTGCCATTCAAAATACGACCTTGCCACAATGTCACAGGATATTTTTAAAAATATAAACTATCGAAAAAGCAAAAAAAAAATCGATTTTTCGAAAGTGTCACACTGGTATAGCCCCTTAACTGACAGCATTCCAAAAATGCCTTCATTCAGGACGGACAGAAATTGTACTAGGAAATACATAAAAATATATGATATTATTTGCCGTTATCTGACATATAATGTGATTATATTGAACTAAAAACTGTATAAAGATTTTATCTGCAAAATATATACCTCATCGATTTAATCTTCACTTTGGAGATATCGAGGAAAAATTGCATATTTTTTTAAGCTAATACCTGTGAAATTTTTTTTTTGTCACATTTAGTGATACATGTCAAATTTATCATACTAAATCAGGACGACATAGGTTCAAATCCTTCTTAGCTGTCGCTCTTTCCTCAACTATCTAGTAGTCCTTTCGGTAAATATTTGACCAAGAGACATACATTTTCTAATATATTAAGAGTAAATGACTTGATGGAGCTAGATCGAATCGAAGCGAATAGATTGAGTGAGAACTCTCCTCTCGCTTTTAATTTATATAATTATTTCCAAAAGGTTCGCCGGCTGGTTTACACAAACATAAGCTGCCGGTCCAAAAAGCCATTAAGAATTTCAATACACACAAATAAATATGTATTTTAGAACGAGTGAAGCGGGAACTGCTCTTTTAAAAGGAAGAATTTAATGAAAAATATCCGTTTTTCATTGACAGTTAATTAACAGAAGGTTTAAAAATTATGGATTAATATTACGAACAGAAACACATCAAAGTACATGATGTTCTACTGACCTAAAAGGCATCAATAGATGGTTTTTGTTTAGTGTAGATTTCATAGATGAAAGAAGACCGCCAAAGAATATTTAATCAAAAATTAATTAGCTTGAACTTGGTAACACCCTCTCTGGTAATATGGGATAAAATGTTTGACTATACACCTATGTTTTGAGACACTTCAAAAGGAAACGAACTGAGGAAGTGAAAAAGGTATTTGGTCTCCAATATATTAATTCTAAATAGTTCTATAGAAGTTGGCTTATAAGGTTAGGTTAGAAACAACCTCTTAGTTGTTTCTAACAGGGTTCTCATTTGGTCAGCTTTTAACGCCGATCCATTGTGGTATCTAAGACTTCTATATAATCATAAGACCCTCAAAAGCCGAGGAGGCGCTTCGAATCTAGCACAAATATGTTGAGACAGGTAATGTTTCCTGTATCGACGAAAGTAAGACCGCCCGAATGTTTCAACCTCGGCCTTGCAAAGGCTGGGTATTGGAAAAAAAGTGCCTGCCTGTTTCCACCTCACATTTTTCCATAGACCTTTCACAACTAGCTTCCTACAAACTTTTTATTCTTACAGCCTGAATGTATGTTAGATCATGTCCAGCTTTGCTAAGTTCAAGTAGTTCTGTAGGTCTCCTGCATTCTATGATAGACCAAAAAGCTATCGCAACCGCGCGGGTCGTCGACCAATACATGCTAAGCGCAAGCGAAATCAATATTAACCCAAACATTAACTGAAACATTAACTGAAACATTAATTGAAATATTAACCAAAATGAGCTCTCTATGAGAAATGTTGAGATCCTCTGATATCTTACTGATGTTCACAAAAAGCTGTCACAATCGAATAGGAGCTGATCGTGATCAATACCTGCTAAGCGCAAGCGAGATCCATTAGTCCAATGCTGCAACACAAGATGCCAGTGGAGATCCAACTAATTCTCATGCCAATATGATTTACGTATTAGGAACATTTTTCATAGTCTAGTATGATTTCTCACATATTTCAACTGTTTTATTTAACGGCTCGAGCTAATAAAATAATTTCAAATAATACTGATTCCTCCACAATAGCGTTAGTTTGCCCAAGATGTTCCAGCGCTCGGAGCGACGACCACGATTTTCGCCATACTTTTTGTCTGTTTGTAATGTATGCATCGAAGCAACCTTCTGTATCCGAATGATAACCTCTCCCTGAACTTTCTTTGAAATATTTACACTTCTGTGGCCGAATAAGAAGTTCCCTAACTGCAAAAAACAACGATTTGAGACAGAATTGCTATCATCTTAATAAATTCAATAAATTGTCATAAGTAGAGGGCAGCTCTAATCAAAATGTATTTGTCTTATTACTGTTAATTTTAACTATAAACCCACACCCTCTGATTTGCAAATTATTGCCGTATTTAAAGCTCTAAATTTTCACACAGCTGTCTTTATTGTTGCTGCAACCACAAAATATTGTAAACGAACGCATTTAACCAGCCACCCTTCAACAACTCTACTTCTTTCTCACTTTGCCATAAATACGTATTTATACGAAGACATCAACTCATAAAGGTCTCATCGTCGAATTTAAAGCTCTAGGCACAAATTGCTACAACAACTGATGGCTTTTAATTATTACATTCGCACTTTGAAGTCCGCAAAATTGGCACAAAAGGCGAAATAAGAAAAGGCGCAAAAGGACCTTCATAAAATAAATTGTAAGCGTGCAATTTCCAAAGCTAACTGTAACTACCACCACCACCACCACACATACACAACTCGCTTTCTTCACTGCTTTGTATGATCGTCCAGCCAATTCGCCGGCTTACAATGCTTTCGGTGGACCCACAGTGTCCAACATACCCGTCGTAGGCATTATTGTTATGCGAGTAACTTGTGTACATTCATTCATTCATCCATCCATTCATTCACCCATTGTACATTTACTGCAAACAATTCAGTTGGCTTTCCATTATAGTTCCGCTTCTTGCTCTACTTTGCTTGAGCCACACTTGCGCGTCCAGCGCCGAACGCTCACAACAGTGCGAACTTACTCAAAAATTCATTTAAACTGATAATAAATTTGTTTCTGCAAAACAATTTAAAACTTTGTTCATTTATAAGTAATGAGCGGACAGACGGCAAAGCTAAGGCATCACACACACTTACACACACACAGCAAAGTTGTTAGTTATGGTTGTTGCTGTTTTCTTGGGTTGTTCAGTTGTGTGCGAAACGATGCGGGTCAGTCATAAATGTAATGCAATTTGTAAATGTGTATATATATTGTATTGTGTGTGCGTTAAGTTTCTAAGCGCAAAGCAATTGCAGGCGGCTACAAGAAGTTGGCGAAGCGCTAACACCACTGCAAACCTACAAAATGAAGTATGTATAAGTGCTAAAAATTAAAAATTTTGTTGATTAGTTAAAAAAATGCTTTATTTGCTTAAAGTTTGGTTTTTTTGAGTCTTCGCTACAAAATTTATCAAAAGTTACTATTAGCTTGAGGTTAAAGCTTGGTTTGACAACTAATAACTCGACGATCCCTTTAAGGGATTCTTCACCCCCACAAGCAGCACCCTATACTACCATTTATACTAAAATATGTTTTACATAAATTAAAAAAATAACTTAAGCTCGCCTTTGTTAACGGAGCTTGCTAGGTTAGGTGCCCTGCTCTAGACATTCTTACAGTCTTCTCGATCTGTCAGCCCCATCCTGCGGGCGTGTGTCGTCACCAGACCAGTGACCTGTTAGTGACCAGTGACCAGTTAGTATTCCGATCATGTTCCTACAGTATCTTCAATCGAGTGCCTTTACGCATTTTATGTACTTCCGATCTACTGTTTTGCACTTTACTTTTACAGTCTTTCACCCAGCTAGCTCATTCTATCGGGTTTTTATTTTCTTTAACATGTTTCTGTCGAGATTGTAGTATAGAAAATGCATGGGTTTCCCAATGTTGATCACGTTGTCGGGTGTTAGCCGTACACCATTCTTCGTAATCTCGTCCCCTATTTCATTGCCTTCGATGCCTTTGTGGCCTGGCACCTAGTAGAAGTGGCAACATTTACTACTACTGCCTGCTTTCCAAGACACTACTGGCCGATGTGCGATACGAGGTTACTGCCTTGATTGCTGCTTGGCTGACTACATAGATGTTGACTCTGGATTTGCTTGTGGGTGTATTAAGGGTCAGCTTCCCGGCATTCGCAATAGCAAAGAACTCAGCTTCAAGTTCAGCTGCAGTGGTTCGGCCACTTAATAGGTTAACGGAGTAAAATAAACCCAAAGTTCTAAAGAGTCATAACAACGTTAAAGACACATACAATTTCAACTATACTAAGATGGTTTTACAAAAAATTTATAATTGTCCCAATATTTACCAAATATAAGCTTTCGCCACTAGTCTGCTCTCTTAGATAGACAGAAAATAATTGATGTTTTGCATTGTGATCTTTGGTCTTCTTTAGGTACAGCACTCTGAATAATTCAGAAGCTCGCTGGGCGCGATGGTGGTGACGTGATCTGGCATCAGGAAGCTGCTCTCTTAGATTGAACGCTGTTTTCTTTTAAAATTATTACAAAAAGTTGAAAAGTTGAATTTTATTCGTGAATGTACCTCCAAACTTCTTTAAAGCGATATAACCACTTCCTAATCTACCTATTTGATTATGCCAGTTAATTTAATTTATATCGGTTGTTTATTCGTTTCGCCTCTTTGTCAACATTTCATTCATGTAGTCTACTCAAAGTATCAGCAATATTAGACATCTTATTCAGCTTTAAAAGGAGTTCTTCACGACTGAAACTGAGCCTTAGAGGGCATAAAGAAATCACGATGTCTCATAAATAACTATTTTAAGCCATTCTAGTCTTTGACTATCTTCGACTAGGTAATATATTCGACTGCCTGGCTGATCTATACAAAAATACCGACCATTGAATATGAGAAAATAGAAGTCGCGTTTTAAGATATTGTAGCTAAAATGCCTTCTAAAAATGTGAGGCGAATGTCGTTGCTGCTTACATCAGAGTTCTATAGCCTTACTAAATACACTCAACTGTCAGTTGAATCATTTAAAGTAGTAGGCACTACCATATTGAAGACTATAATATACTGAATGTTGTCTCACATAGAGGCAAAATTAGTATTATTATTTAATGAAAAGGAGAATACAATTAAACCTTAACAGTACAAAAAGTATCAGCTTCAGCGACTAAGACCATCAGCTAGAGGCAAAATAATATTATTCACAGTTAGAGAAAATGATAATAATTGGCTTTGGAAGTCCCTTTGTGGTTACTTATTGAGTAACGTTGGAGCTCTTAAAATATGAGTATGAGTAATTTTCGTTTATAAAATACAGTAAAGTTATATGAAGAACTTGTACTGATGGAAAGGCGCTAAAGCTAATAACGTGCAATAAGCAGGAGAAATGGTAGAGAAGGACTTAGCTCATACGTTTCACACAAGCGTTATGTATATAAAAGTTATTTAAAATTTAAAAGTTGCAAAAACTGATGAACGGACTGGCAAAAAACCAAAATGTTGATTTTATATAATTTTTATTTATTTTATTTTATTTTATTTTATTTTTATACAATTCTGCATTACCACCTTCGTAAAAGGCTACTTAGCTAGGACAATTGTGCCAACGCGAATAAAATTGTTTATACTAATTATAAGCCTCAGCTGAGATTTCCTTAAGTACCTTTAGCTAATTTTTGGATTTTTTAGTTTCAACCAATTTTCAGCTATATTGTTGCACAGTTTTAGTGTCATGTTCATAAAAGCACGTCTTGACACTAAAAGTAAAGCATATAATTTACATAGGATTCTCAGACAGCAAGAAATCATTTTTGGGACCTTTACTTTATGTAATTTTTTCAAAAGATTCAGGCCGTTTGGTACGAGTTTAGCATTGTTATGCTTCATACCCGAAATATTAATCGAAACATTAGCCAATATATTTACTAAAACATTAGCTAAAACGATTATTAAATTAATAATTGGCATATTCTGCCAACGAAAACATTTATAAAAAGATTAACTAAAACATTAATTGAAAGATTAAGCAACGTGAACCGATCCAAGATAGAAGTTGAAATACTCTGCTATCCTTCTGAAGCTAACAAGACGATTTTCAAGTTGTTTTATTACTTATGGTAGCATAAATTGAGTCCCAAGCCAATTTCATCATTTTTGAATGCTCTACTTCTTGGTCTATATTGTTGAAAAAAAAGTGTGCTAATGGGAAATTTAAATATTTTCCATTTCAAGGTGATGTTTTTTCGTAGCTTGAGTATTCACAATATCATTTTTCAATTCTGCAGTCAAATAAAACTCATTTATATAATATTTTTAATTTATTTATTTCTTTAATTTTTTCGAAACCTTTTGAAAGCTCAGTACCAAAATCTTTGAAACTATATTTATACCCTGAACAGGGTATATTAAGTTTGTCACGAAGTTTGTAACACCCAGAAGGAAGCGTCGGAGACCCTATAAAGTATATATATAAATGATCAGTATGTTGAGCTGAGTCGATTTAGCCATGTCCGTCTGTCTGTCTGTCCGTCTCTCTGTATATATACGAATTAGTCCCTCAGTTTTTAAGATATCCTTTTGAAATTTTGCAAACGTCATTTTCTCTTCAAGAAGCTGCTCATTTGTCGGAACGGCTGATATCGGACCACTATAACATATAGCTGCCATATAAACTGAACGATCGGAATCAAGTTCTTGTATGGAAAACTTTCACATTTGACAAGATATATTTACGAAATTTGGTACAAAATATTTTCTAAGGCACCAATGTAATCTGTGAAGGGTATATTAGCTTCGGTGCAGCCGAAGTTAACGTTTTTTCTTGTTTTTAAAAACGTTTAAACAAAATATTGAAGCCTGAGAAATGGTAAATTGAATAAAAATTAATAATTTTTGCGAAAATGTTAGGTCATAAAATTATCTATAGACAAGTGATGAAGCGCAAAGTTCCTATGTAACCGAACATTTCATACTCTTGGCCAATATTTGGGTACAAAGTCAACTGGAAGTTCGAAAATTTTTCTATTAGGTAGTATTGGCCCGACTACACACATTTTTGACGTAAGGTTATTTTAAGTATAGAAAAATGAATTTTGTATATGCCTCATAGTTAATATAAAATATTTTTTTTATATAAAAAGATTTTATTTATTCAAGAAAATATTATATATTTTATTAAAATACTCAAAAAAAATTTGTCAAAGTAAATTTGTCCTCCACCAGCTGAGCCACAAACACCACACTTCGCAACACTTATTTAAACTTTCCCACAACGCATTTACTACATTACCCTACTAATCACATTTTGTACCAAGAAAATAACAAAAACAGAAATTATCTCAAAATCCGCATACGCCACGTTGCACCGCCCTAAATATACACGGCACACACACAAGTCAACAAAAAAACGCTTATGTAGTTTGTTTGCTGTCCCAAACGCCCAAGCGTGGTCACACTTCAATCTACTTGCAACGGCGTTTTTTGTCTTCTGCCCACTGTCGACGCGCACTGCTTTCGTTTCCGCTTTAATATGCATGTTTAGACAAGTCCATCAACGCAACTACCTTTTTTACAGCGCGCACAACACGCCTACGCAGCGTTGGCTAACTTGCCCCCCTCCGCTGCTGCTTGCTTGTCCCCAAATTGCCTGTTTTCCTGCCAGCTTCTCGCCCGGCACTGCTTCTAGCGCCTCTCCGCACGCAGTTCACAGTTGTGCTCACCGTTTTGTCATTAAATTTAATGCATATAATATTGGCTAATGATGTTTACAGTGGGGATTAGGCGAGCATTAAAACTGCCATGGAATGCCACAGTGGCCACCTGCGGTGCGGTTATGCTGCCCCGCGCCACATTGCTACACATTGTGGCAACTTTGGAGCCACGATTACTGTGCATATGCCATTTTGTTGTTTTGTGTAGTCAACAGCTGCTCGACTTTAGTGGCGCGCTGTAGTTGCTGTTACTACACTCATTATTATTGTTGTTGTTATTCTTGGTGTTGTTGTTGGTGAAAGTGTTGTAGCGCGGAAATTGCGACATAACTGTTTGTAGGTTGTGCGGCATGTAACGGTGCATGCGGTTGACGGCGTCCTGTGTTGTTGCCTGCGCCCATACATATGCACACACACACACACATACTGGCAACAAATATACATTTATGCCACCACCTCACCTATGGCTCACACTTCCTTCCGCCATGCGGGGTATCGCCGCAGCTTTATTGTCACATGTTGTTGTTGTCTGTCATAAAAGTGGTGCCAACAAAGATGGCGTCCAGCGTCAGCATCACCGCAGCAACAACAATAGCAGCCAGTCACACAATTAACAGCTTCACCATTATCATCGACACCGTTATCGTCATCGCCTTCTGCTTGGCTTTTGGCTGTGCTCATCACAATGCCGTTGACGCCCTTTTTTTCCCTGAGTTGTTGGTGTTGTCTTAATTGTTTGGCTTTGCTCGACTTCCTGCCGCTCCCGCTGTTTACCGCCGGAGCTCGTATCGTATTACGTGTATTTTAATTGTTGTTGCCCACTACTTGCTTTGCCGCATTTGCCGTGTGATGCTTAATTTTTTGTGTTTGCTTCGCATTTCCTCCTTTTTTATTTGTATGTGTTTTTTTTCGTGCTATTAAATATCAGCCTATAGTTTTTAGTTTATTTTTCTATTGCTTTTGTGTTCCGCTAACAGTTACCTCACAAAAATGTATATAATATTTTATATACATACATATATTGTATAAGTTAAGAGATGAGAAGGACCAACTGATCAAATTTCATCCGGACAAAAAGAAAACTACGCGTGATGTCTGAAGCGTCATTCGATTGCGTAAGAAATCTACGTCTCTTCAGCAGCAGCGATACTCTTGTCCACAGCTACATTGTCAAACAGCTCTCTCCTGACCTCTACTCGTCTTCGGTTTGGCAAAATATTCAGGTCTTTTGAACTAATCCAGCATTAACACGCTTCATACCCAAAACATTAACCAAAATGTATTGAGTCGATTCACAAGAAATGTTGGGCGCTTTTGTATCTTTTAATGGCAACATGACCATTTAAAAGCACTAATTTGTTAAGTACCTATATCGATCTTATCGTCATTAACTGAGGTGTATGGACGACTTGATCTTACTATATAGCTGACTTCACGACCCTGGATGTGCTTTGTATTTAGGTGACATTTGCGTTCGTGATAGAGTAGACTCCCCAAAACTTCTGCAATATTTTTAACGATTTCATAACAGTGATTTGATTGGAAACGCTAAATTTTAAGAAAATTTACCGTTCATTTCGTTTTCATGGTAAAAATTGCCAGTCAAGCCTATGTAAACAAACAGCTGTCAAACACACTCTAATAGACATGTGGATTTAAAAATTCTTTTGAATAAAAAAATTGTGTTGATTGAGGAGTAAATGTTTCTCTATTAGGTGCACTGTTGTAATAGACCAGTCCGGGTCAAATTAGATCATGTCAAATATATAGTTAAAACTTTTGAGAGCTTATTTTGAAATCACTGTAGAAAAAAGTTCTTAGATGAATAATTTTATTTTACCCAATAGTTACACGAGAATATACGAATTCTATTAATCTAATATTCGAAGATCTCTGGAAAACATATGCAAACCTTATTAAGCATTTGGTATAAAAACGCGGCATTCTCATTAAGTCTCGACAGCTTTACTCGTAGATTATGAGATTGATGCTTATAGAATCTAAGTATCCATAGCTAAGTGCTTAGATATGCCCTCCTCGTAAACTAATAAAATATTTGCAAGAAAATTTTAAAATTAACGTGATTAAGGACTATGCATATCAAAGTTGGACCCGCAGAATTTTGAAATTTTATTAATAGTTACGGAAAAAGCAATTTCTTCCACAACAAAAAATCAAAAAAAAAACAATCGAAGCCAATTTCCTATATTTTAGAGCACATTTTGGCGCAATATTGCAACGCAAGTGCTGTAAGTTTGCTTTATCATTTGGCATAGTTGGTTCGATTCACTATTATTATCCAATGCTTGGCGAACCGAAGTCAGCTTATATTGTTCTTCGCTCGACCCCTGAAAAAACAATCTACTGATGCGGTACCGGAAGCCTATGAGATCAATTATTAGATAATGAAGAACTTCAGCTAAGCAAACAATTAGTCAGAACGACTTCGCTTAGGAAGTTAGTCCTCTAACAATCGTTATCAAACGAATAAATAGTTAACTATATTTCTCGTGAGAGCTCTTAACTAGACCCTAGCGCTGGACCCGTGATAAGTAAACTATCAATGGACTGCATCATATGGACTCCAACTCAGCAATATGATGGAACTGATCGTTATTTCTGAGTAAATAGAATACCACACTATCAGGAATCATAAACTCGGTAGCTTTACTTTGCCTAACTTACTAACAAGTACTAGGAAGCGAGTAATTTATAGTCAACTACGAGTAGCGAGTATATCACTGAGATTCATAAGCTCAAGAATTTTGCTTTGCTTAACTTACAAGCGAGTACTTCGTTGCGAGTAATATATAATCAACTGAACGAAATATACAAGTTCGATATACTAGTACACAAATTTATAGCTTGTTACTTATGTGAAATATATATTACAGTTATCGAAATTTCTGAAGCATAAGGCCAGTGAACGGAATATAGATCCAGAAGTCGTGCCATCAGTCTATAAAACAAGTCATACGGGCCTAAAAAGGTTAACTTTCAAATGCTCAGGTTGGTTGGTTCAAAATAAATTGATTATAAACGATTTGAAAGCAATGCTTACTATATATGGTGTCTCAAAATTAACGCAAAATATAAATTTGCCGACATTTCAAGTAATATTGACAGCTGACAAGGTTAAAACACTTTTCCGACCATTTTTGATGAAATTTTCGAATGGCTTCAATATTGCGCTAATTTTGAAACGCACTGCATTCAATTTTATATTGGAAAAATTTCATTAATTTTGGTACACCCTATGTCATTGATGATGTGGGTCCACCACCCACCCATATTTGCTATAAAATAACGCTCAATAGTTTGAGATGATCAAACTTTGTAGATGTCTGAGGATATGCGCTCCCAAGTGTTTAAGGGTTGACCCCTCGAACGCGGGACAGTCAAGAACGAAGTATTGAGATTTTTCCACCTCATCTTCTTCCATTCGGCTCCTGCAGATGGCGTGTGGACGGATACCCAAGCTTACTGTGTGGATGACAATAGGGCAATGGCCCGTTTAAAGCCCTGCAACTAGGGAGAGGTTAGCCTTAGTAAGGGCAAAGAGATCACTATATCTCTTGCGATCGACTTTTGCGACAGCGAATGTGCCGATGGTAGCCCAGCACTGGCCAAGCCTCTACGAAGCCCATCTACCTAATAGTAGAACACAAGAGGATACGGGAGCACCATTCCGCTCCCATTCTACCGATAGTGGTTCTAGGGTACCTTTTTTAGCTGGCTCATCAGCTTTACAGTTTCCTGCGATTCCGCTGTGGCCTATCACCCATACTCGGTGCCATTGTAAATCCACTCACACAAAAGCGACAATAAAAGCAAAAATTAACATCGTATACGAAGTGAGAAGGCTTCCATTCGAAGCGAACATTATGACAAGGTATTTTTAATACAAGGATTTGGAGGCCTTTGATCGAATAAAATCGTAGGCATAATAAAAATACTGGTCAGAACCAGATTATTTTCGTTCCATTGACTTTTTTCAAATTTTCATCCCACTGGGTTATGGATTTTTGGCAGTTAAATTTGTTTTTGTCTTTTGGTCTACTTAATTAAGCTTTGTTGTTAATGTGGAAGCAGTTGGCCAGCAGATTTTAATATGTTATCCACTCTATGCAACCTGTCGCAGAAATAAAGAAAATTCCTTCCGAAGGAGCCTTCCTCATATTGAGATTTTGTTTTGGAATTTCTTACGATTCCCTCCAAATATTTTGTTCGGAACTTAAAGGCTGATATTCAATTTTATATAAGATTTCGCATATCTGCGTCCATTATTTGAAAAAGTCATGACTACAAGTTTACCAATTTTGAGTTATACGTTACAAGGACAAGCTGCGAACCTCTACTAGGTCATTCACATATACACACATGAGTGACAACTCTTTCTTTTTATATATTTAAAGTTATGACTTCCCTGTGGCAAGTCTATTCATTACGAAGATTTCTGAACATTTGCCAACGTCAGGCGTACCGTTATACTATAATATTCATATAAGCTTATTAGGTATTTATGACAACGAAATTTATTACCCGCTTTAATTGCAGAAATCCAGCTAAGAGTTGCAGAGAATTAATCACACCTGTCCACAAGGAAATCCCCAGGACCGGGCATATACGGATGCTACAAGCACACATACACGCACACACATATGCACTGGTAACTGCGTTAAATTTACAGAATTTGCAAAGGAAGACATGGATCCTAAGGTAGTATCCAACGAGCTCAACAAATTGCAGTGCGACGAGTATTTGTGGCAGGCAAGCAGGCTGGCAGGCAGGCAGTTATCAAGCCACTTAGTTGAGTACACACACACACAAGTGCACAAATGTGCGCTACGGAGTTTTCTGTATGTGTGAGGTGTGTGCAGGCAATAAGCAGCGTAGCATAAAAATTTTATACTTCATTAAAGCTAAACTACGCCAGCGAGTTGTCGGCGCACACACACAGGGGACAAATAAGGGCATATAGGCATGTGTAAATACTTGGGCTGTCACGAGTTTATAGGTTTAAATAATTAAAGTGTACACACAAGCGAAGTTTAAGTATGTCAATCTGTCTTTTGCGTGTATTGGTGCATGCCACAAATATGTATATTTATATATAGTATATAAATGTGCGTTTCTGTATATGTGTATGAATGGGTATATGTGGTGTCATAAAACGCCAAATTTTCACTAATTTATTCATTAACTCGTTACGGCCATAAACAAGACGAAGTTTTGTGTCACCAATACAGGCGCAGCGCGCCAGTCATTTGTAGCATTTGTGCGTGCGACGTTTAAGCATTTATGCACTTATGGTTCATATATTTATATACATATATGTGCGTATGTATTTAGTTATAAGTTATTAGTTAGATGAAATATCAAAAAGGCTACTTTGCCACTGCGTCGAGTTTTCACGAACCAAAGCATGGGATATTTTAAATGTTTATATGTATAATATAATATACCATACATACAACGTATCATCGAAAAAATCTAAATTTAGTTTTTTATTGCTTATGATTCACTACATTATAATACATATATGCAGCATTAAATTTTCAGCTTCCGCTTTCAGATATAACCAATATATGTATAACCAATGTATAACCATTTAATAACCAAAACTCAAATTTTGTTTCAATATGAGTGATTTCTATTATACTGTGTTTCAACAGAGGAAAAGTGATGTTACGTTATTTTTCATTTTAGGTGACGATATGTATATATACATATGTACATATATGTATCTTATTTATGCCAAAACACATTTTATTTTAGCTTAGCACATATTTTTTAAAGCCTGGAGCTGAAGTCAAAATGTTTATGTAAACAACCCTGCAGATGTGAATGCAATAATGAGGTATATTATGTATTAAAAAATACGAATTTAAGCTGCTTTTAACTCGCGGGAATTTAAATTAAATCTCCTTTAAATTTAGATTAATTTTTGTTTCGAGCATATTTCAAAAACTTTTTAGAAACAACTAATATAAAAATTTAAAGCAAATTCTAGCAAATAAAATAAAAGAATAGCCTCTAAAGTATAACAAAATGTTGCTGGCGAAAGAAAATGAAAGTAAAGATGTCAAGCCATTGTTGATATTGATGTGGTCGAGGGGGCTTCAGGAAGCAGTCGATTTTTCATAAAATTGGATATTGAGCAAAATTCAAAGGTACACCGATTAAGATGGCAATATTTATTCATCTCGGATAAAACTTGTCAAACCAGCAACTCCTCTCCTTTCACCATTTCATACATATTTGTTATTATACCACCTAAGATGGACCAAAAATGCTCTTTAAGCAAAATGTATATATTTGTATTTTCTTTATGCTTCAGGTCTGTTAGAGGTAAGAATTTATAAGAATAATAGCAAGTGGTGTGTGCCTAGGGTGAAATTATCAGCTGATTTGGTTCTGAACCATACTTAATATTTTTAGCTGCACTGAAAAACAAAACAAATATACTTTTAGCTGAACTGAGAAACAAACCAAATTTTTTGAACACCTGAGGTAATAACTTTTAGGCATCATCTACGGTGATATTTCTTTCCATGACATACCAAAATAGCCTGATGACTATCGTAACCTATAAATAAAAATAAATTTTCGGAGCTCACGTTTTGAATTTTGAGAGAGTAAAGGTCAAAAACATGATTTTTTAGAAAACTTTTTTAATATTAAAATAAAAATATTTATAAAGAGGTAAAGAGAAATTTTTGGTGTAATTAAATTAATTTTTTGACGAGACGGCTAAAGGCTTATTGGCTTACCAAAAGACTGTCAGCGAAAACTACTGATTAAGCATATTGAGGATCTATATGAAAATACTGATATAGTTGTTAAGCAAAATATACACAGAAAAGGTCTATTATCAATCGGTAGTAAAAGGCATGTATTCTCATTTAGAACCAAAAATTTAGAACCAGTGGTCTAGGTAGAAATAAGTATATCGAAGTATTTTTTAACCACTTTTTGACGAACAAAGTTAGCTAAATGCGTACTGAGGTTTCTTTTTTAACACCATAAGAGGTTGCTCAGGCATTCGGAATCCATATCTATGCTACAGCGTAAAAACCAGCTTTCAAAAATTGCAACTTCTTCAACTTAAAAGTATCTCTCTATAGTCAAATCAAGTCAAACTGTTCATAGAGTCCCTAAAATTTTAGTAAACGAATTAATTTTTTCCATTGAAGCAAAAGAAAACTTAAAAAAAAATTCAATATCCAAGACATCAACCGCGTTGTCTTTGCTAACATATTCCAAAAATGTGGTCTAAGATCAAAGTTTATATTTTATCTAAGAACACACAATAAAAGAATATGGCGTTGTCTTTGCTAACATATTCCAAAAATGTGGTCTAAGATCAAAGTTTATATTTTATCTAAGAACACACAATAAAAGAATATGGTTTGTTTCAATTCTCTATAGACATCAAAACCTCTTCCAAACAACTTTGATCATTGCCTTTTTTAAGTACCACCTTAACGTCTGCATATACCAGTGTGAGTATGGAAACATAAGAACATCTGCATACGCACAATTACAAACCTTTGCCAAAATAGTCCATATTGTGAGGCGATGCTCATACCAGCACTCCAGAAACTATCAAATTGCTGTGTTTGCTTTCTTATCCTTTACACACTCAAAACAGTACAAGAAATGGTGCCCATTTAATTACTTACGAAGAACGGCAAAAGCGACCACAGCATGAAACGTAGCTGCTCTAGGTTACGCTGACGGAGGTGACACCGAAAAAAGTCTAGGGTTAAAAGCGAATGTTCGAGATAAAGGCAAACAAAGGCATGGAAATGCTACACCACTGAGCCTACAAGGCGTATGGGCGACAATTGGGCTGCTGGTCAATGGAAGGCTTTATATTGGATGCTCGGAAAAAGCACACTTGTGAATTGTAACGGTAGCATATATGTGCTAAATTCTCATATCCCGTTAAGGATCCGTTCGTTTCATTTTTTGCATGCATCCATAATCGATTTGGAAGTGCCAAGGCCTCACATATATACATGTACCCTCATCTGTAATGGGATGACTGCACCTCCACGCACACTTACACATATCTACAACTTATCACTCCAGCTCTCACTTTAATTTTGCATTTTCCTCTTCCGCACACTTAAGGCATCTCAATCGCCATCTACTCTCACTAATCCTCTTGTTCTTTACTCCACGCTGCTTTTCGTGTGTCTTGCCTTATCTGACATTGAGTTGCGTGCTAATTACCAACAATGTTTACGAAAATTCCATTTTAATTGTTCGCAATTTTGTACTTATTTCCAGTCTTCTCACCAACTATTCTACGATGCGTGATTTTATCGATTTCGATTTCACCGCAAATCCTTTTTAAACGCTGTTGCTTTAGTTGTTGTGGTGTGTTTTTTGTTCTGCGTTTTTGGCGATTGTGCAATGATCTGACATGTTGTTGGTCATTAAGGTCACACATGTGTTTTGTGGCACTTTTTAGTGGTATTTTGTGGGATTTTGCTTGTTCTTTTGCTTTCTGCTTTCCCTAACTTCCATGGTATTTGTTCGCACTGTCATTGATTAATTTTTCGGTCATTAGCACATAAATTAGAGACGTTTAGTGGTCTAAATTTGCAGCTTGGATTAATTTACTTTAGTACTCGTCCAGTGAGATAGCAATAATGTTGGTTGTTGGAAATTACAATTCAATACAAATGCAAATTCTTCGTGTTTATTGAAGAAAAAAATGTTTGGAAACAGACGCATTACCGTAAATGTATAAATGATGAAGCAGAAATTCATTTGTTAAGCTCAGAAAAGAGCTATCTTTACATCGATATGTCTGAATTTGGCAAAACTAATACGGCTGTGTAAACTGACGTTGAGTAATATCAAAAGCTCCACCAGAATCAGAAGGGGTCTCTTCGCGCCGATATCAGGCGAGATTTCAGATAAGGAGACTTCTCATCGTGAATTATTCAATCTATGGCTAGAGAACATAATACGGGCTGCAGAGATAAATAGGGAAGGTATAATATTCTACAAGAGGCTCAGGATGAGAGGATCATCTTTGGAGAGATTGGCGTCAAATAGCGAACAGAGGAAACGAAGTGCGGACCTCGTGTTGACTCGGCTTTAACAGGGTAAGTGGCGTCTTTGCCAGTAAGGATGTTTGTACCTAAAACCCGGTAGCTCAACGAATTGGAAATAAATGCTATTAGGTTTATATCCAACTGAAGACTTGTTCAAATAAAGTATATATTATTCTTTATAGCCATGAGGGATTCTCCGTGAACATTTGGAAACTACACTATATCCAGCGTAAAATTTTGAATCGTTGATGAATCATTGATAAGAGACAATGTTAGAAACTAAAATGAATTTCTATAACACAAGTGATGTCTAGAATGAGTCAATAAATATAACAGAAGAAGAAGAGTAAACTTCGGTATCGAGCTAGATTTCATATTCACGAAAGGCATGTCCTTTGAGGACAACGCACTTTAGACGGGGCTTGTTGTGGGCTTCACTGCAGCCAAGATGGAAATGGAGTTGTGGCCATATGCTATTAACCTTGAAGAATGCAAACGTGATATTTTAGTAGAACAAATGCCTGCAAAGCGAAGTTCAGGTTCTTAAAGCACAGCCTATAAGGTCCCTGAACCTGACAATGGCTGTTACGGCTTGTAGTTTAAGTTAGGTCCAATGAATCATTGTTAAATTAGGGAACACAATTGGATGACCAAAGTTAAATACTTCGAAAATTTTTGTAATTGGATTTTACAAGTCAATCACAAATCAGCATTCTCAGTTTTACTCCCATTCTCGCTGGTTCGTCCAGATGAAATGGCTGAGATTCTGAAAAGTAAGGTAGCTCTTCTTGTTCTGAACTGATTCTGCTTCGCCTTATTGCAAACAACATTTACAATTAGCAGCCGATCTGGTCTCCTAGTTAAATTGGAACCAACGCAAATCTACCAAATATCTAGAAGGAAAGGTTGGCGACCCCAAAAAGTATGTATGTATATGTAAAGATGACCAGCGTGATATATGGAGTTGATTTAGCCATGCCGTCTATGCGTCTGTTTATCTGTTCGAGTGCATAACCGGGAAGAAGTCTCTCAGTTTTTGAGATATCGGGCTGGAATTCTGTTCAAGTGATTTTCTACTAACCTGCTTACATTCAGACTAACATAATGTATATCTGCCATACAAACCTATCGATCAAAATTAAGTTTTTGGAAAATTTTTCGAATGACAAAATTGAAGCCACTAAAAGTTATTTGTTGAAGGCTATTCAAACCGAGACTTATAGCAAGTGTAGAGAAAATGCGATTAAGCAATAGCATGCTTGCTTTAGACCAAAAGAAGCGTACTTAAAAGACGGTAACAAAGTGATGTATTCGTGAAAATGTGTTTTTAGTTAGTCCGGGTCAAATTTGATCAGGTATATCATAATATAGCGTGAAAATACCAGCAAAACTTTTTCTGTCTTATACGTATTTGCTAAAAAACTAAAATGCTCCTCTGAAAGATATTATAGCTTCGGTGCCACCGAAGTTTAAGTTTCTTCTCCAATTCAGTTTTATTTAAAATTTTTTCCAAATTTTATATTTAAACTTCTCCGACCCATTAAGAGTTGCTGAGTTGCATGCAAATAGCCAAGAAGCTTCGTGGTTGACATTCGGTTTACATGTTGCCACTCAACTACCACACGTTCACACATGCAAACACACAAACACAAGCACACACACAAACGCAAACAATTGCCTGTGCTTACACACTTTCGCCCGAAGCCATAAGTTGACCTCACATATTGGCTTATTTTCACATTGTGTACGCCCGAGTGTGTGTGTTTGTGTGTGCGCTGAGGTCGGTTATGGTCATATTTTCTATGTAAATATTTTGTTTTACACATTTTGCTAATGGGCAAATTTGAGCAATTTTCTGTGGAAGGTTTTAATGTTGGCAAACAAATAATAATAATAATAACAGGGATAATAGTGGGACCAACTAACACATGCGCATATCTACCAACACATATGTGAGTGTAAATACATTTTGTGGTAGAAATTTTAAGCAATTTCCATTAGCATATGCATATCCGTAGCCAATTTGCTTTAAAGTTATGGTTATTTAAGAGATTTACATAAATATTTTCACTCTAAGCAGTTCAGTGAAATTTGGCATTTTAATTAATGTTATATAATTGCATATTAACAGAATAACGATTAATATATGCAAATTACTGTTTGAAGATTTTTGGATATAAATTCAGAGCTGGTGAAATATTTACGATTTTCAAACGAATTCGACACTGTAATTTGAGGAGCAGTGGGCTGCATCGGAAACTTCGCTCATATAGGTATAATATGTGCCTGACACGCTGAACACTTTATATCGTTTTTATGAAAGGAAGCCACAGAATTGAATACGTATCTATTGTAGTAAGACTTAGTATTCTAAATACAAATAATTTTCGCAGCGAACGAGCTGTTATTTCAAGGCATATAGTTTTTGGAGTGATACGAGATAAGAGTTTTACGGGTTCTGCGTCGGCAAAGCAACAACTGATGTATCAGACTGACGACGATAAACGCGAAACCGATTATAAGAGAAAAAATACTTCGAATGACGGTAAAATGAATTTGATCGACAAAGCTGTCACTAAAAATTTATGGACATATTGCTCATAAATATTTGGGCCTGTGAAAAATTGACCTTAACAGAGCTTCCAATTACCCAAAAACAAAAATATATTCATGAAGGCTAGCAGTGTTTGGAATTTTTCAATCGCAATGAACTCGCATTTCTGCAATGTTTGTATAAAAATATCTTTTATATGCTCAGCCGTTTTAATTAGAAATCATCCAAGTGGACTAACTGAACAGATCCGAGTCCGAAATGTGGCAAGATGAAACCGTCAACAAATTCTATTCTAAAACGTGTTTGTAACAAGTAAGGAAGGGCTAAGTTCGGGTGTCACCGAACATTTTATACTCTCGCATGATAAAGTGATAATCGAGATTTCATTATCCGTCATTTACATATTTTTCAAATACCGTATTTGTGTAAAGTTTTATTCCGCTATCATCATTGGTTCCTAATGTATATATATTATACAGAGAAGGCATCAGATGGAATTCAAAATAGCGTTATATTGGAAGAAGGCGTGGTTGTGAACCGATTTCACCCATAATTTCGTACATGTCATCAGGGTGTTAAGAAAATATTATATACCGAATTTCATTGAAATCGGTCTAGTAGTTCCTGAGATATGGTTTTTGGTCCATAAGTGGGCGACGCCACGCCCATTTTCAATTTTTAAAAAAAGCCTGGGTGCAGCTTCCTTTTGTCACTTCTTCCGTAAAATTTAGTGTTTCTGACTTTTTTGTTAGTCGGTTAACGCACTTTTAGTGATTTTCAACTTAACCTTTGTATGGGAGGTGGGCGTGGTTATTATCCGATTTCTTCCATTTTTGAACTGTATATGGGAAATGCCTGAAGAAAACGAGCTCTATAGACTGGTTGATATAGCTATAGTAGTTTCCGAGATATGTACAAAAACTTGGTAGGGCGCAAGGCCACGCCCTACTTTTCCAAAAAAGCTACGTACAAATATGCCCCTCCCTAATGCGATCCTTTGTGCCAAATTTCACTTTTAATATCTTTATTTATAAACTTAGTTATGACACTTTATAGGTTTTCGGTTTTCGCCATTTTGTGGGCGTGGCAGTGGGCCGATTTTGCCCATCTTCGAACTTAACCTTCTTATGGAGCCAAGAAATACGTGTACCAAGTTTCATCATGATAGCTCAATTTTTACTCAAGTTACAGCTTGCACGGACGGACAGACGGACGGACGGACAGACAAACATCCGGATTTCAACTCTACTCGTCACCCTGATCACTTTGGTATATATAACCCTATATCTGTCTCTTTTAGTTTTAGAACTTGCAAACAACCGTTATGTGAACAAATATATACTATAATACTCTCCTTAGCAACTTTGTTGCGAGAGTATAAAAACACGAGAAGTGGGCATATCACTGCATAAAAAAGTAGAATTTTGTCAAAATATAAAGTGTTTTTCTGTAAAAAGTTACGCACCTTTTAGACTGATATTTTTGGCCGATATATTCATTATATGGAAGCATACGAATATATATGTATAAGGAAATTCCAAATATACTTAGAGAATAAACCTGTTTTCATTGTTCATCTGAATAGCAGCAAAGGACAATGGGATGAAAAATTGTGGTTACTTGAAAAAGGCAGGTAGTTTAAATACCGTCTTCACTATTTTCATGGAATTTTTTTGGTACGAAACCTTACTGTTCTGAAGCTATACAACATAACCTGTTTCCAGTTATAAGAGCCGGGTAACAGATAAAGTCAGAATAAATATTTATGGCTTTATCTATTTCTCCCTATATTTAGAAACGGGTTTCTTGTATGGACACCATCAAAGAGAAAATTTGGCATATTTATAGTTTTCTTCGATAAAAACGAAACACGATCGAACCAGTGATATCCATTCCGGCAGAATTTTGTTCTTGTCTCATAACAAAATCGATACATTCCTGAACGAAGTCGTTACTGCTGATGAAAAGTGAGAAACACCAATAGAAAACGGTCGTGTTCGAATCGCGGTGGGATAACATAAAAGGTCGTCAAGCCAAAACAGTTTTTAACATATGTTTGATGGCATTGGCAGGGGATATTTAAAAAAATCGAGTTAGAATAGCCTGTCTGTCCATCCAACTGTCGGTCTGTCTGTCTGTGCAAGCGACAATTTGAGTAAACATTAATATATCTTGATGAAACTTAATACATCTGTTCCTTTGCAAAAAACCGAGGTTTTTCGCTTGTTTTTCGAATCAGTAAATTTTTTTCCTTAAATTGGTAGTGCTTCAACTAATATCGCGCGGCAACCACCGCATTCGCCTGATTTACCTTCGTGTAACTACTGGCTACTCAGCAAATTCACATGACCACTCCGAGGACACCGTTTTGACTCAATTGAGGATATAAAAGCTGAATCGAAAAAGGCTCTGATGGCCATCACGACGGAGGATTTTTCCAAGTGCTATGATGACTGGAAAAGTCGTTGGCGCGTTTAAATGTATTGCAGCGGAGGGGATTACTTTGAAGGAGATGAAATGGACAAAAATCACTTTTCAATTGGAACACATTAGATTATTTGGCACAGTGGATAACAGGTGCACAGGGCGTCTGCGTACTAAAAATTAAAAAAAAAAATTGGGCCCTCTAAGAAGTTAAAGTACATAGTTCTTAAACCATTCTAGCCATAATAGCTAATTCGTTCAGGACAAATCCTTTGACACTGTAGAAAATTATGATTTCGGATTGTTACCCGCCCACTCCGTATATAATAGTAATGTTAAAAACCACTAATCGCTAAACACACCTAAGGCATTAAATTTTAGACTCGATATGACGTTATAGGAGTCGGTATCAAAATAAAATGATTGGCCTGGCACCATTTATATGAAAACCCATATCTCAGGGCATAATAGTCCAATTTCAACCAACATTGATACAATTAGATTGACTATCTTATATTTGGAAAACGGACGCAATCAGTCTACAAACACGCCTAACCACCATGTAGAACAATTTTAAAATCCATATTATTATTCCTTTTTTCAGTACACAAATAAATCATCAATCAATTTTGAGGTAAGCCAGCAGGAGTCTAGAAATCGTCAAAATATGTGGACCCCAATATGAGGACCCCAGTGAGTTTAGCTGTCTTTTTGCCAAAAATATAGATACATATATCTGTGAAATATTTTATTGAAATTTTGGGAAAATGTTTTTTGATAATAAAATGTTAAAAATGGGCTGAATAGGGTCAGTACTTCCCATAGCCCCCAAATACCTAATATAAAGATTTTCGAACTTCTAGTTGACTTTATACGACATATATCGGAATACACTCGAATTCGCCCTTCCTTAAATGATATTTTTATACCCTGAACAGGGTATATTAAGTTTGTCACGAAGTTTGTAACACCCAGAAGGAAGCGTCGGAGACCCTATAAAGTACATATATAAATGATCAGTATGTCGAGATGAGTCGATTTAGCCATATCCGTCTGTCTGTCCGTCTGTATATATACGAACCAGTCCCTCAGTTTTCAAGATATCGTTTTGAAGGTTTGCAAACGACATTTTCTCTTCAAGAAACTGCTCATTTGTCGGAACTGCCGATATCGGAGCAATATAACATATAGCTGCCATATAAACTGAACGATCGGAATCAAGTTCTTGTATGGAAAACTTTCACATTTGACAAGATATATTAACGAAATTTGGCATAGATTATTTTCTAAAGCAACAATGTAATCTCCGTAGAAATTGGTCAAATCGGTTAACTATAGCATATGGCTACCATATAAACTGAACGCTCGGAGTCAAGTTCTTGTATGGAAAACTTTCACATTTGACAATGTATCTCCACGAAATTTGGTATAGATTATTTTCTAAAGCAACAATGTAATCTCCGTAGAAATTGTTCAGATCGGATTACTATAGCATATAGCTTCCATACAAACTGAGCACATAGTTACTAACAGAAATGCACCTGTGAAGGGTATTTAGCTTCGGTGCAACCGAAGTTAACGTTTTTTCTTGTTTTTGCTTACTTGACAAAGGAGAAAAATTTCTACATTTAAGTAAGCTGTGAAGAATTAGCTGCCATTGTTTAAAACTTCCCTTATAATAAATTCAAAACTAGTCTACACCTTGCAGCAAGTCGTACTTATATATGTTTTTATCGATAATTTAAGCTTTTTATTAGAAAAAATACCAAATACAAACACGATAAATGCGAAGAACATTTCAGTGCATTTTTTTGTGATTTCTACTGCGCAAATACTGCGCTTGCATAATAAATCACGTGCTTGCGCAATTAAATGCAATTTGTAAATTGAGCAAATATAAAAGAGGCACATTTAATGCTGATTAAGAATTTTTTTATAAAGCAAATAATTTTTTTCAAACAAATTCACAGCAATTTGTCACAGAGCAAGCGCAGCTAAGTGACAAACACGTGTGTGTGTGTGTGTGTGTGTGAGAAATATATTTTCATGCAATAGTGTCGGCCTGTGTGTGTGTTTGCACGGATCTATTGTAATGCATAAATTAATTTAATTTTCTTAATTGTTGTACTAAAATATTCTGCGGCACTTTATCTACAGTTTTGCACATTTGTCTCACACGCTGGCGCGGCACACACTCGCACACACGCACGTGGTTAGGCTCATCTACACCCCAGCAGCGGCTGAGGCTGGCAAAGATAGCGGTTTGTTTGCCCACATGCCAGCGTGTATGTGTATGTGTTTGCTTGCCAGCATATGTGCGGCTTCTACCTGTGCCGGCGCCGACAGCCGAAGTGCTCATATCTCAGTTGCCGAATGAGACGCAGCAGTAGGCGCGCGCACTCCGGCGCAATCTAAGCGCATTTACTAAATGAAAAGTGAATTTATTGCGCTTGCATGCAAGTGGCTAAAGGCCAGTCGGCACGTGTGTGTGTGTGTATGCAAGTGTATTTTGAAAGTGTATTTTCGTCTGTGCTGGGCGAAAACACACATACTTAGTTCAGCAGCAAAGCTCAGACAGTATTAACCTCGTCACTAACCCGTATGACTAAGGAGTGAGTCTGAGTGTGTATGTGTGTGTGAGTCCGACTGTTTATATGTATGTGTGTTTGAGGTGTGGAGGACGCAGCACATGTGAGGCGCCGTCCATTACCACTGCCTGTATGCCGTGATGGTGCCGCAAACGCACTGGCAACACTGCATGTGGCACTTTGTTGGAGCTGACGGTGCCACACACAGGTGGGTTTACGTTTTATACCCTCAACAGGGTATGTTAAGTTTGCCACGATGTTTGTACCTGTACAAAAGGAAACGTCGAGGCCCTCACCTTATATGTACTTGAATTTATAAATGTCGAGCTGAGTCGCTGAAGCCAAAACAGTATATTCCCCCTGTAAAATTACGCAGCTTTTGAGATATCGACCTGAGACTTTGCATGCGTGCTTTTCTCACCAAGAAGCTGCATATTTGTCGAAGCCAGCGATATCGGGCCACTATAGCGTATAGCTGTCATACAAACTGAGCAATCGCAATCAAGTTTTTGTATGTACAACTTTTTCATCTGTCGAGATATCTTCACGAAATTGTGTTTGTGTTATTGTCCAAAGCAACGGTATAAGAGCTGAAGAAACCATTGAGATCGGTTCTCTATAACGTATAGTTGCCATACAAACTGACCGCTGAAAACAGGTTTTTTTTTAACTTCCTTATTTGTGAAAGGTATTGTAGCTTCGGTGCAGCCGAAGTTAACGTTTTTACAAGTTCTACACTTATATGTATGCATGTGGATGTTTTGTGGCATGTGTGGCACTGTATTTGCTGGAACATGCAGCAATTTCCAGGTTGCATGTTAAATGAGCGAGAAAAAATGGAGTGAAAGAAGTTGAAGTTGAAGGTGCAGTCAACGCACAACACACCTACATGCCACACACGTAACGGTGATTGCCTATGTGTGTGCAACAACAACAACAGCAACAAAAACTGCTGCTACTGCACCTCTTGTTGGCGTTTTGTTGGCGCAATTTGGCGATAAGACTCAAGCGCAGCTCCGCAGCAAAGCAGTTTAACTACATTTATGCAACAACAACGCCAACAACTGCGCTTTAAATTTACACTAGTCACCACTAACACTGATGTGGCAGCACTCATACATGCGCTCAGCTCCAAATCCCGCAAACGCAGTCGCCGAGTGTTGGCAACCATGTGATCGTATTTGTGTGTGTGTGTGTGTGCTTAACCACACACCAACAAAAGAACTTGGTTGCGGCTGCACACGTGTGTACCTTTGCCTTTTTTGTGGTTAAGTAATTTAGAAGTTTGCAGCAGCCAATTGCCAAGTGCTGGGCACATTCATGCAGAAAGTTGACAATCTTTTGGAACTTTGTGGGCGAAAGTGGATAAATGAACTGACTTAATGCAAGGACACACACCTGCCTGCCTGCATGTGGCACTACCGTGCGAGCACACATACGCCTATGTATTATGTGTGTGATATCTGTATATGTCCGTGTGTGCTTATGTGTGATATGTATGCATGTGTGGCATCGTGGCAAAGTTCCAAGTGAAAGGCGTCGGTCGCTGCCTAATAAATGATGAAGCTCGTGATTGAATTTGAGATATTGCCAAGCAGACTCGTTTATTTTGAACTTATAACGGTTCTTTTTCTTTCATGTTCTACATGCAGTGGTGTGCCAAAAGGTCGCCTAAGCACAATGTGGTGTAGAAGGGAAAGGTGGAAATATCTTTTGATTTAATTAAACAAGTGTTTCTGGGTTGAAGGTTTAAAGGATAAACATTTTTTTTTATTTTGAAAGAGAAAAGAAAAGTTTTTCTAGTTTAAGCCGAACTAATTTAACTCTGAACAGGGTATATGTTTGCTACAGCCAGAGGAAGGAGGGTTGGATAACCTATAGAGTATATATTAATGTGTGAAGAGTATATATTAATGATCAGCGCTATGACCCGTTTCTCTGTCTATGTGTGGTACTTGCGAATCAATCCCTCGGTTTTTGAAATATAAATCTTCTATATGAAGATAGATGTTTGTCGATACCGACGATTCTGACCATGGCTGCTGTATCAGCCAGAATTTGTGAGAACATTTTTTTCTAGATTTTCATAACAAAATGTAATAATGGGTGAAATCGAATGATAACCACAACTAGTCCCCGTTTAGATAAATAAATGAGGATTGCCTCGCGGCCTAAGGTCTATTGTTCCCCCTTACAATGAACTGATTCCAAACTACTAAAGGACCAAAAAATGACTGACGAAAAAAGTCAGAAATTCTTTCTTTTTGTTTTTCCTTTCAGAACTTGGATATTGGGTCCTTTTAAGGTATCATACCTCAAAAAATGTCCAACAGATTTAAACTAAGCTTGGTCCATATCAAATATTCATTTATGATACCTTGAAGATGGTCGAAATGAACGCCACCTACAATCATATAACACAATTTAAATTCCATCAGATCTTAACAATGGAGATGCCAAGTATCAATAAAGCTATCGGAACAATTAGTACTCTTAGGGAGCGGAATCTCTCTTCTAAGGTTGATCGAAATCGTTGTCTATACTTTTCAAGCCCTCACATGTCGACCAGTGCCTATGGGTGACTTTTACTGTATGAATATTGCTTAATCTATCAAATTGTATTCAATTTAGAAGGCATTTTCTGCTGATAATAATGGTGCTCTGATGCCAATGGATGGAAGGATAAAATCTGTGAATAATCATCTCATCAAATAGTACCAGGATTTTTACAAATAAACTGTTCACAAAACCCGTATCATGTGCAAAACTGAGGATCGGAAGTACACAGAAACCTATTGGCAGAAGAGACTGTAGGAACTTGGTTGAAATACTAACTGGTCACTGTCTGGTGCCGACCACGCCAGCAGAATGGGGCTGATAGATTGAGAAGACTGCAAGATATGTCTAGGACAGGGCACCAGGGAAACAATGGAGCATCTCTTGTGCACATGTCCTGCGATAGCAAGATTACGCTGTGAGCATCTGGGGTCCCCACGGTATGATGCACTGAAACTGAACTCCAACTGTTGTCGCAAAGGACCAAAACTACTCTATACGTGGTTTATTGGTTTACCAGATTAACCTAACCTAATTTATCCTAAAAAAACTATTTCGTTTTCTTGTATGATTTTTCGTTCGAACATGGAAATTGTGTGTTGAATAACTATTACCAAGTTTTAACCGAGTTGTAGTGTTCTTTTGCAGCTAAATAGAAAATAAAAGTTAGTATTGAAATTTAACTAAATATCGACAAGTCAATATTGGAATTACCCCTATCGGATTCACTAGTTTATATTATAAACTGTGTCCTTTTATAGAAAATCTATCATCAGCAATATAAATATTTTTCCATTGCCAATCACTATAGCAATACTCAATGAAAAACTTCCTCCTTTTGTGAAAAAAAATGCTTTTCAGGATATTAAAAAATAACAGTTTACTTTTCTTTCTTTTTTCTAACCCATATTCCAATAACCATGCCAGCTTAGCTATTTGTGCGCGAATCAAAAGAATACTTTATATCTATACTTTTTTGCACACTGTTAAATTATTAGAATTCTTTGCCAAATGCAGAAACCAATTAATCAACATATTTTAGCACACACACACATACACATGCATAGATGCTTGCAATAAGCAAAAGCAGAACAATAACAGCTACTAAAAATATTTTCTTTGTTTTCATTTCTCGCTTAGAGTAGACAATATAACGGGCCAGTTAAAGTGATAGCAAACAGTGGCAAAGCAGCGAGGCATAGCCGAACATATCCGAATGCAACAACAGGATATTAAAAGTTCGACAACAAGCGGAGTCTAAATGTGTATATGTGCGTATGTATTATAATATAACGGTATAACTGTATACTATGTACATATATATGTATATATATGTACATATGTATGCGTGTGTGTGGCAGTAGTTTGTGGTCGTTTATTTAGGTAAGTGGCCATATGGGCTGGCAAGGACAATGCGAGCACAATAAACAAGCGCCAAAGAGGAGCGGACAAAATTAAAGTGGAAAAGTGAGAAAAAAGCAAAAACGTATAAATAAATAGATAAAAGCGCATGTTACCGTGACTTCCTTGTTTTTTGCAGTTTACTGCTCGCGGAGAAAAATTTTGCATTTATTAAGGGCGTCCAAATGAATTGAGGAATGCTTAGCAAAAGCAATGTACATAATTGCAGCTAAGCGGGAATGCGCTAAATGAATGAAAATTTACAAAATCAAGCAGAAACGTTGACTTTGGCTATAATATGCTTCGCAGGTGAAAATTTTATAGCATAAAATGGTTGTGATTTGGTTATTGATAGGTCAGTTTCTATGGCAGCTATAGGCTATAGTGATCTGATCTAAATAATTTCTTTGGAGGTCATAGCGTTGCCTTAGGCAATAGCTTGTGCCAATTTTATTGAGGATATCTTGTTAAATAAAAAAGTTGTTCCAATAAGGGGTTTAGTTTGATTCTTTAGTTTATATGGCAACTCTATGTTACAGTTATCCGATCAAAGTAATTTATATAGAGAATTTAGCCTAAGTGTGAACAATAATCTGTCCCAAAGTTTAGCGAAGATATCTTCTCAAATAAAAAAGTTTTCCATATAAGGACCTTATTTCAATCGATCAGTTTGTATGACAGCTTTATGTTATTGTGACCCGAACTGAACAATTTACTCGGAGCCTATAACAATGATTTGGAAAATAATCTATACCAAATTTCGTGAAGATATCTTCTCAACTAAACAAGTTTTCATAACAAGGACTTCATTATGATCGCCCAGTTAAATGGCAGCTATATGCTATTTTGATCCGATCTGAACAGTTTCTTCGGAGATTGTAGCATTTGAGTGAGAAACAATCTGCGCCAAATTTAGTGAAGATATCTTCACAAACAACAAAGTTTTCCATACAAGGATTTGATTTCAATCGGTCTGTTTGTATGGCAGCTATATGCTATAGTGACCCGATATCAATGTTCCCTTCAAAAAAGCAGCTTCTTGAGGAAAAAGCAACGTATGCAAAATTTCTTCTCGATATCGGACGGAACAACGGACTTAGTTCGTTATTTGTATATAAGCTTTATTAGGGTCGCCATTGGCTTTCTTCTGTATTACAAACTTTATGGCAAACTTAATACCTATATTCTGTTCATGATATAAAATAATGAAAGCAGTCATGGAAAAATGAACATTTGTAAGAAAAAATCAAAAAATTGTGGATTTCTACTTGAAAAGATTAAAATAAAAATTGGCAGGGTTGCCAAGGACATGCAAAAATATATAGAAACATAAACATGGTATGAAAGATAATTTACAATACATGCTCTATATAGCTATGTGAAGCTTATATAAGCATTACAGCAAAAAAATGAATTAACGGCATATTTAGTGTATAACTGTGTCACCTAACTACATATTTACTTAATCATATATAAATATAACCACTAAACAACAACTTTTTTCCAAGAAATATTTAATTTATTTTCCCAAAAAAGAACACCTCACCACCTTCACCTGCAACAACAACAACAACAGCGCAATAGTATTATATGAGACTTGCTAAGTGCCAGTAATGTGCCACATGCCACAACGTATACTAACTCAGCCAGCTGTGGCACAGCAACAGCCAGAAACACAAACAGTTGGTGAAAAAAAAGATTAAGTACGAGCGAAAATTTGGGAAACAGATGTTGCAAATGTTGAAAAGCAGCCAATTTTTGCTCGCAAGTAGCAGCAACACACCAACACATATACATGCAGATAGCAACAATTGTAGTTGAACTGGCACAGTGACAAAAGTGAAGAGTCGAAAAAAGTAGCAGTCACCTATACTCACACACACACACACACATTCATATGCGCGTTTCATTTGCTTTGGTGCGAGGTGGCGAGCACAAATCACGAAATCTCTGTGGGTCCTAGACACTCTAACTGTGTGTTCATGTGAATTTTGTAAAGTGGTGTGTGTATTTTGTAGTGGTATGTGTGGACAGAAATTTTACTAGCAAATAACGGCTGTATAATCACACATTACATTGGCCGCATGCCAAACGTGGCCACATCGAGCGAGATAGCAACAGCAATAAAGGACAAAGATAATGTTTTGGAGAAAAAAAAGGAGCGGCATTTAAGCGCAAAGTAGAACTATTTACATGCTATGATGCTATTTGTTTTTTAAAGTTTTTGAAGTAAATTTTTACCAAATATTAAATTCCTCATATGGACATTGGGCAGGACTACTAGGTTTACAAAGAAAATTAGAGAAAGTTGTCAACTGGTGAAGAGGCGAAGTTCCTGAAATTTAAGAAAAGAAAAATAAAGTCAAAGTCTCAGTCAAAATCTCATTCAGTGGTTAGGCCGACAAATGGTAAGCTTTATGACCAATGTGAGTTTCTGTGGTAATCTATTATGATATCTAATTTAACCGAACCTCGAAACCTAATTTAACCGAGTCGAAATTATTAAAATTTACTACCGAAATACGGAGTCAGTGGCCTCAACCTTAAGAGCGCTAGGTCCAATTTATGGTCGTCATAATCGTCCAGTCAGATCAAAAATTACGCGTCTTCCGTGCCAGTGAGACCAAGAGGAATTCATAGTGTCGAGAATATTGCTGCCGCTAGTGCATCAACTTAGGAAGACCCAAATTAGTCTCTCACACGTCTGTTTCAAGCGAATTTTGCGAAAAGATCTTGACCTACAGCCATACAAGATCGTATGATCGTGAATTGGGCTGAGCAAGAACTTGAAAATGATCCGGATTTTCATCGGAAAATCATCTTCAGCGAATAGGCTCATTTCGGGCTGAATGGCTTAGTCAATAAGCAAGATATGCGTTATTGAAAACGAAGTTTGGTGAATGTGTTCTCTCACGAAATGGCCTAGTCAATTGGCCGCCTCGTGCGATTTGATGCCGTTACACTATTTCCTGTGGGGCTGCGTCAAGTCTATGGTCTATGCCAACAAGCCATATACTTGAAAACCGTCGAAACCGTTCATCGTCTGGACTTCTGCTTGAGTGCTCGTGGTGGCAACGAAAAAGAATTCGAGTCTCATACATAATGGCATCGAATGTACTTTCACAGGGAAAAAGAATTTCATGGATATTCAAAAGCGTTCTTATTTCAAAAACTTTTGTAGGACTCTTGTTAAAAAGCCCTTTATTTTAGAAAAAAAATCTTACAGTGAAATCAAAGAACGATATGGATGAACCCTTTTTTCTCCATTCGTGATAGTGAAAAATTGGACTAAGTCCATGAAACTCGTCAATCATGGACTTTGTTCGGCATTACTAACACCCAGAAGCACCGAAAATGGCTACCAAGATGGTTAACATTGTCCGTTTCTTAATGGTCATCAGAGATTATTCATTCTACAGCAGTGTTTGATGCTGTTCAAGCACAATCTGAATGTATAACTGCGTCATTTGGTGTCCATCGACGTATAATGGATCAACTCGTTAAAATCAGCGACCAAAAAACAGTCGAAACAGTAAACTTCCCCCGGCGAACCTTCTCCGAGGAAAATGAAGTATTTTTCATCGACCGATGAGGTTATGAAAACCAATATATGGGATTCATAAGGTGTGATCCACATCGAGCATTCTCCGAAAACTACAGATTTTGCATCGGTCGACATATTTTCGTTTCTAAATTTGAAAAAGTCATTCCCGCCACGAAGACCTCTTTTGCAGACCTTCAGATAACGTACAAAGATTTCATACCGATTAAAGAAGTTGAAGTCTGTGTCACTATTATTATGTGATGTGAGATTGAAAAGTAGTCATAACGAGATTACTCTGCCACACTGTATCTCGTGATCTAAAGGTGGGTGGATTTGTACCCCTCAATAGTTTCTTGAGCTGACGTCTGAGCATGCAACTTTTGAAGATTAGTTTTCGGATTGAAGTCCTGAAGAAATACGTAAGTTTTTATTTGTATAGCTTATTTAAACTTTTCAGTGGCCTCTCATATAAACCCTTGTCGCTATTGTCAAAGAACGGTTTTCCTTATCGTTTCTTTACCCTAATTTTTTAACAGCAAAATCGTTCGCCACAGTCATAAACACATATTAATCACTTCATGTCGAGTCCGGTCTGTAAGATGGATGTATAAGAACCATCCAAGTTCACAGAGCTGCTAGTGAGTTACTATCGTATGTGTTATTGCTTTTTTAAGACAGTCTCATTGTTGAATGTACAGGTCGGAATTTGTAGTTTGATCGCGGGAGACCAGCTCGTGCTTGATAATTCCGTAAAAACCTCACCAAACACAAAGCAAAGCCATCGTGATTTTAAATACGGGCTTGACCATAGCTTTTGCCGGCTCCTTGCGATTCGGCCTTCACCGTTATCGCTTGATGTCGTGAGAAGTGACTCACCTTTTATCACTATTAACTATGTGGACTTGCCTCGGTCAGCAGAAATACAATTTTTAAGGTAAAAAGGGAACGACCTCAAACAACTACTGAGTTAAGTTCATTAATATTGAGTCATGAACTCAATTTCTCTAGTATGCGAAGAGAAAATTTTGTTAATATAGAGAGATTACTAACTTAAAATACTTTGTTTTTATAAAAACAGAGTTCTTTGAAAGCGTTTTTGTAGCATTTACGCATTGTCGTGTAACCGCAAACACAAATAACGGTAATTAATTAAAATTTTCACACGATTGTCGGCAAAATTAAAGAGAGCAATTTAAGAGCGCGTAAGTGAGACCGCGATTAATTGTACAATAAAGCACGTATAATATATGAATAATGAATAAATTTGCACCTACAAGCGCAACAACAACACACACTAACAACATGAAATCTTAAATCATGCCACACAACGGTGGCAGGAAATAAATGCTGTAACTGATAAGCATTTTAAATGTAATGCATTAAGTGCTGCAACTGTAAAAGGATGAAATTAATTATATTGGTGTTGGTGAGAAAAGCACATAAAAGGCTTACAAATTTCCACCTTTCCAACTACTTAACGGCACAAGAGCGCTTTTGAGCATTTTTCATTACGCAACTACCATTACCACGTATACCAATGTTTAAGTGTATGTGTGTGTGATTTTAATTTTTATAAATTTTTTTTTTTTCGCTTACACTCAGCACACTCCAGCTGCGTTGTGTATGTTGCAGCATGTGGCACAAACGCCAGCCACCCGCGCAGTGCATCTCTCCCAGTGCTGAGCTTCGTTGCAACTTCGTTGGTTGTCTCCTCTTTGTTTGCCAGCTCTGCAAGTGGACACTTCACTATACTAATTAGTGTTGCTGGCAGAAGTAAATCGCGTCGGTTTGTAACGGCAAACCGAGGCATTCTCAATGCCTCTTCAGCCTCGCCAGTTGCCAACTAAAGCATCTTTTTCCCCATTTTTGTTTTTGGGTTTCCCGCTGTGCTCGCCGCTCAACCGCAAAGTTTGTATGTATGCATGGCTGGCGTTTTTCCAAAGACTGTTGCTTTTTGCTTGTTTTTGTTGTGTTGAGCACTTGGTTATTTATAGCTTTTGTGCTATTTTTAATTATATTTTCATACTTTCGCAGGTGAGCTCGGACAGACGTCAAAGTCATATCGGCATGCTTATCCGTTAATAGCCTTTGTGGGTAGAGGCGATAATGTGTGTGTGTGACAGTGCGCAGATGTTCGTGTTTGTGTGTATGTGTGCGCGTTGCCAATCATTCAGCGATTAAGCTATTTGACAGTCACCAACACATCAAAGAAATTGTACAAAAACGGTATGAAAAGGCAGCTTAAACGCATATGCCGTTGTGCTACCGAAAAAATATTTCAAGCCGATGGTAATATGAATAAAAATTTACCTTTAATAATTTAAATATTAAAATACCAAAATACGGGACTTTAAGGTTACTATTTTTTTTTTTAATGAAAAGGTATTTTTTGAAATTCGTAAAAAAATCCTTAAGCTGCAATTATTGCATAACATTTTAATTTATTCAATTAAAGTAAATTTTATCGTATTTTATTTTTATTTTTTGTATTTTATTTTATTTTTTAATTGTAATTATATTTTTATTCTTAATTATAGTTATAATGTTATTTTTATCTTCCGATCTATTTAAGTTTTAATTTTTATTTTATTTAATTTATATTTGCAAATTCTCCAAACTAGTTACTTAATAAATTATTCGAGAGTTAAATTAAAAATTAAATTACTTAATCTAAAATAAATTATATATAATTTTATGTGTCTTTTTAGTATTATTTCTTATTTTATAAATTTTTTATTTATTTATTTTTATTTATTAACTTGCAAGTCACAAAGGCCCCCTCCAAGGCTTAGAAACTAAAATTATCAAAATTAATGAAAAATAAATGAATATGCAATTTTGTACGGTAATTATGCCATATTAATACTTAAACAATGGTATTTAATAATTTTTGGTAGGGACCACAATAACATACAATTAAAATTAAATTAATCAATGGGTTCAGAAAATTTTGAGTACCCCTGATTTCACTGGAAAACTGCGAGCTTTCGAATTAAAAGGTCTCGAAAAATTGTAAAGCAAGCCAACAAGTGGTATAAATGAGAAATACTGATAAAAACGATGGGAACTAGTATAAATTTATAATACTGGTGTAATTAAAAAATGGTATAAATATAAAAGATTGGTATAAGTAAAAGAAATTGGATAAATCAAATAAACTGATGTAAATAAATATACTGACACATTAGTAATAAATATATTGCAAGTATCACAAGCTTGCGGTTAAAAGTAGTTTAGTCACCCCTCATGGGGCAATATGTATACTATACCCTTTCGAAGCAACAGACCTCTAAAAAGTGACAAAGGAAGCAAACAGATGATATAAATGAAAAACAAGTATAAATTAAGGAGAAAGGTATAAAAATTTAAGACTGGTATAAATGTAAAATACTGGTGTAAATTTAAAAGATGCGAATAATTATTAAATAGTGGCTTAAATAAAATGTTATAAATATAGCAATATATAAGACTGGTATAAATTAAATAAACAGGAAAAAATGTAAAAACTGGTATAAAAGAAGTAAACTGGTATAAATAAAAATGTTGGTACAAATGAAAAATACTCGTATTATGTATTGTTAGTATATTTAATATATTATATTAGCATAATTCATGTAAATTGGTATAACTGTTTACTGCCACAATTCAATAGAGATAATGTTGAAAGGGATCACAAGCCAATTATGAGATTGCAGTTAGTCAATTTTGCTGGTACTCCACATCCAAATTTTTTTATTAAGGAACTTAGATGTGGTAACAGTTGCTACTGCTAATAATTTGTAGTTTACTTGTGGTAATTCCTTTGCAAGTAGTTAAACACAAATTCGATTTAGATATACATACGCTTTAGGGCCTCTCGATTGCTGTTTCAAGAGTCACTGAGCGCTAAGCAACTCTTAAGACCATCAAATATTAATTTTAAGAAAAAGTTGCTTGAAAGTAAAGTTTCTTAATACAGTCGTTTTAAATCTTTAACGTTTTAAATCGTTAATTCAAAAACATTTTTTTATAATTTGGAAAACAAAGATTGAAAGATGAAAAACTTCGTAAGTCATAAAAGTTGAATATTTAGTAATAGCTTATTGAAGAAAAAAATTAACAAAAAAATGTTATTTATATTTTTGTTTTAAATAAATGCTTACAACGTTTATATTTTTTATTGAATAAAATAAAATATGTCAGAATATTTTTTATTTTTTTCGATATTTATGTTTCGCATATTTTGGATTTTTTTATACAAAAATTTGAAAATTTCATTAATTAGGTATGTGACTTCGCTTAGTCAAGACAATATGCACCTAAATGTAGGCAACATTTTTCTATTTATAGGAGTCAGTTCTAAGATGCTTTAAATTCACAGAACTGGCTTTCTTTTAAAGAAGCAATGGTTACAACTAATATCTCAATAAATGCTTTCAATCTGGCAACCTTGACAATGCGACAGTTCGGGGCCCGAAAAATCGCCTGTGAAGCCTATAGCAAACATAGAAATTTCAATTTCATAAAGCACACAAGTATGCATATGCCTAAAAAATATACTTATGTATGTACATATATATGTATATGTGCATATCTATATATGTGTGTGCTTATAAATACTCACAGCTGAGCGCTTTTGTGACCCAGTGACAGGTAATTCGCCAAAAAGGATTTAAAACGTCATTCATACGCGCCAACGTTGACATGCGCTCGCATATCCACCAACACAAACGCCGCCACACAATCACACCACCGGCTACACACACACACATAAAACGTGTGATGTTTCTGGCAACACCGCGTACGAGCAAATCCTACCGCAATATGCAAACGATTGGCAACAAAGCGAAAACCAACTAAAAGGACACACGCACACTGCGACACAAAGTAACCCAGGCTGGCAGCCGACTAACCCAGCTGTCAGAGTGGCAGGCAGGTCATGCCAGCCGGCAATCGGACAACTCAAATGTCACATGCCGCTTCACTCACCAATGCACACTTAAGCTCTCAAACACCAACATACGCAAACAAAAAACAAACACCAACACACAAACAAACACTCACACATACAAACAAACATACAAACAAGCGTAATGCATGGAGTTTGTCGCTTGACTTTTCACTTCCCCGCTGTTTTTTGTCTTGCCGCCGCCGTCGCTGCTACTCATTTCGTGCTATGCGACTCGCGCTCGTATTATGATCGAGTCATGTGTAATGGGATGTAGTGGCACTTCCTCCGTTGTCGACCAGCCACGTTGCATGCCGCACTGCTTTGTTGCGCGCTTTGTTTCCTGATACTCGACTCGCTTGGCTTTTGTGCGATATTCATAAGCATGGGTGCGTAAACGTGTGTGTGTAGTTGCGATACGCGTTTTTATTAAATAAATATATGAATAAAAAATTGTCGGCACATATATGTGTGTGTGTATTAGTGCTTATGCGCTCGTGAGCTTTCAGGCGTTGGTGTTGAGTTGCGCGGTTGTGCATATTTGAACACTTTATAATAAAAGACTTGAAAAGCGCGTTTGCTTCTTTTCATTTTCGTTCGTAGCTATGTGATTTTGGTAGAAAATATAAAAAAAAAGAATTAAGCAAATAAAACAGAAATTATTTAAAATATGAAGTAATGTTAGCTGATTACAAAAGTCTAAATTCAACAAATAGTTTTCTTATTTTTCAAATAAACTGATTTTTTTAATGCATCGATCTTTAAATTAATCGATAAAATCGATAAAATTCGATGAACTAAAAAAAATTCAACAGCTCAAAAATTTCTTCTTAAGCTTCTGCGAGATCGATTTATTCCGATAAATTGATATAATTCTTAGATTAATCGATTAAAACCCGATTATTACGAAAACTCGGCTTAACTTCTGAATGAGCATACTATTACAATGTTTAAATTAATCGGTAAAAAGTTGATGAAATGAAAAATTTCAATAGCCCTAAAATTTCTATATTTCCAAAATTCCTAAAGTATTGGCGAGATCGACTTTTTTCGATAAATTGATATGTAAGATTAATCGATTAAAATCGATTACTAGGAAAACTCGGTTAAACTTCTGAATTAAGAAGCTAATACAATCTTTGAAAAAATTGCCATACATACATATACATATATACTTGTCCTCTAATGTTTCAATTATATCGATTTTCCATATATCGATATTTTACATTAACCCATAAAAATGTATTATTATGAAAACTCGAATTACCATACTGAGCTGCTAGAACAATCTATAATCAAACCGCCTAAAATATACTTATATTTTATTTTTTAACTAAATCGTTTTTGTTTGTTTAAATTAATCGATGTAAAGTAGTTTATTATGAATACACAAAATATCATATTTAATTAGGGATGTTAAAAATATTGTTGAACAAATTAAATTTAATAAAATTAGCTTTTAATGCTTCTACTAAAATGATTTTTTGATTAATCTATATTTTCGATTAACCGATGAAAAGTCGATTATTATTAATACTTCAATTGTTATACTGAAATTTTAAAACAGTCTAAAGTATACTCTTCCTCTCAGGTTTCAACTTGATCGATTTTTTTCAACATATCGATATATTTCTGATTAATCGATTATTGGGAGTAGCAGCTGAGTTACTAAAACAAGCACAGAGCAAACTTCATTATATATATCTATATTCGATAATTCAACTAAATCGACTATTTCGATAAATTTATATTTTCGTTCAATCGATATAAAGTCTATTATTATGATTACTCGAATTAGCGTACCAGAGTTTGAGCCATTACTCATCAAACTGAATTACATAAATTAGATTCTAATGTGTCTACTATATCGATTTTTTTGATAAGTCGATATTTTATTTTAATCGATAAATAGTTGATTATTATGAAAACTCGTATTAACTAAACTTTGTTTTCTACACCAATCCAGAATGTACACAAAAGTTACCCAGAGAGATTTTTCATTAATTAATACCTTGAAATGTTAATAGTAGTGAACTCAAAATTAAGGTTTAACTAACGAGTAATCCAAGTACTTTTTTCAACAGTCTTTTTTGACAGATGATTTTTTTATGATGATGTGGTAATTTCATTATGAAAAAACTTACGCTTGATTATCGTTTCATCCGAAGATGTCGAATTATCGATTAAATTTCACGTAATAAGTATCGATATTTTCAGAAGGAGAAATTAGTTGATACAAAATTAAAATTTTGGAGATGTTCACCAAGGCCGTCTCCACAAATCTGTAGTAGACTTTGCGCATTGTCGAATTGAGGTGATCTTATGACTTATTATAAAGGAGTTTTAAAAACCATAACGTAGCGACATTTTAAGCTGTCCAAATGAGATTCTTATTAGGATAAAGATCCCGTTCTAACTTAGCTCTGACATCGCGTAGCAGTGAAACATATATCTAGAGAATTGGAGCAGATCTGTTCCCCCACGCACTTGAATATCAATTTAGAGTTAGTTAGCAAAATAAAAAGCTATCTTGAAGATCTTCCAAAAATATTTATAAGTATTTGAAAATGTGAACTTAACGTTTTTTGAATTAAAAATATTGATTATTTTTTTCGAAGAAGTTACCGAAACTTTCTTTGAGACTTTTTTATAAAACCTTTTCAATACTCTCGAGAATATCATTGAAAATTTTCTGAGGTTGTATGGCCGTTGAAAATAGATCAACATCAAAACTATCAGGGATACTTTGTGTAGAGAGGCTTGGCAGAATTCTTTAAATGACTTCGTTGGTTTGTCACTCTCTAAGACTCGAAACGAATAGACAACTCGGAGACATAATTATTGCTTAACAGTACTGAAAGATGTAAATATAAGACAAATGAATCGGAAGCATTGAGCAAGGATCTCTGGATAATATTTTCTGTAGTGCTCTTTTCTGTGTTTCAACTAAAAAATCTACTTATCCGATTCGTTTTAAAGTCCATATCCATACTGCATGAACATGAAATAGTTTATTTTCCTCAAAATTATTCGCCAAATTAATAAATATAAAGCTTTTTAAAAAAACACAGTAAAATACTTTGTTTCAAATAAAAAATTGTAAAAATTTTGTAATCAATCAAACTCGAGGGATTATCCAACCGAAAGCAAATAAAACCGAATCCGCACAACAAAAATGCAAAACTATAAAAGTGAAAATTGTGCGAACTGCAATTTTGATGCATGAATAATTCAATTTTAGTTGCCGCAATTCTGCGGATACGTGCAACAAATAAAGCGCGCTTGCAACAAAAAGCAAGGCTTATGCCACTGAACGTAAGTAAAAGCGCAAAACAACAAAAACACAAATCAGAAACGGTACCAAAACTTCGATGGCGCGGCAAAGGCAATTTTCCACAGGGCAAATCCCCAAATATCCATGAACATGCCACAAATTGTACGCAAACTAAACGCTTAAAACCGAAACTGGCAACAACAACAACGCGTTGCTGATACGAATATTTATAATAAAAGCAAATAATAAACAAATGCTACCATATCGAAACGAAAAATTGCGAAAATCAAAAGCAAAGCGACTAAAACGGGGCCAATGCATCAATTGCAGTTCAAATTTCGCCAATAAACGAACCGTTAGATCGCGTATTTGTTGTATTTGTGCATTAAATATTTACGCTTTGCTCGCTTTGCATAGAGAACGGAGCAAATATTTTAATTTTCTATGCGAATAAATCCATCAAGTGCAGACAAACAGCTGAGCGTGTATGCAGGGGGAGGGAGATTGAAGGCTGAGCGATATATTATATAGTATATCGATATAATAGAGACCTTTAGAAGCACTGCGTGAGTGCTAAAAGCGGATGTGCAGGGTTGCTTTGGCACCCAAATACGATTGAATGGCCTTTGAGTGCCAGCGAAAGCGAAGTGCACGAGCAAACACGAAACTCATAGTTGGGAATGCACGAGCAAGCCACTCTACTACCCTATGCAGACGTCTGGCAGTAAACTTTTTTAATAATTCTAATAACTGAAAATTGGCTAAAAAGTTTAGATTTCAGAAAAGGCTTTTAAAGCCTAAAGTTTTTTTTCTAAAACTGCACTTAAATGCTAGACTTTCGAGGCAAGCAAAGCAAAAATTTTAACAAATGAGCATTACAAGGCATAACTTTGCACAGACAAAACTCTATACACCAAAAGCAATAAGTATTGAAAACTGTTGATATAAAAAATAAAAAATACTCATCGCGGGCTGAAAATTTGCAGAAGTAACTATGCTGGATCCAATGAAATATATTTATGTATGTATGGACAATAAGTGTTGAAATTGATCCACTAAACGGATTTTTTCGGAGCGGTGACCACACTTATGCTTTTAGGTCCAATTGCAGTTTGGTAAATATTCTCCCAACATGCTATTAATGCTATATTTACTAATGTATTTTAAGCCAAGTACCTATATATTATATTCTAACCATATGGCGCTGATCAACTCTTCGGTATAATGTTCGCAAAAGATGTGCGAATCTAGTTTGTGAGGCTGGGTTTCACTTTCTCTTCCAGAAGTTTATGAAGTTAATAAGAAAACACCTAGATAATATTCTGGGAATTGAAATTTTTGCATTTTTTAAGTCGAAAATATTTTAATTTTAGGTAATTTAAAATAAAAAACTGAAACTAATATTATAAATAAATGATGGCTGACTGCAGTAAGATTGTGAATTTAATTTAAATCCACCACTTTATGAACTTAAGTATATAAGAATACAAACATTCTACCTTTAGAATTGTATAAAACATTGGAGTCTTATTTAAAAAATAGACAATTTATGGTTAAAGTAGGAGATTTCATATCTGATGAATGACCGATAAGGGCTGGTGTACCATAGGGCAGTGTTTTAGACCCAGCAATATACATCATATATACAGCAGATATTCCAACAGTCTAATAATGTATTGACATTAACTTTTGCGGATGACAAAGCTTTAGTGAGCCGTAACAAAAGCCACATAATAGCATCAAGAGGCAATAGCACTTAAGTTCTGTCGAAGAATGTCGAGTTCTTGTTAATGAAAATATCCATAAGGATCTTGGTGTTCCTATGGTAAAGAAAGAAGTAGCGGACAGCAAAATGAAATATATGTCCAAACGCATTTTCTCCTGCTATCATAAACGCCTTAAGAGAAGAAATATGCCTGCGAACTAAAGAGCAACGTATCAACAAAACAGCTCAATCACTTGCTTGAGCTTGTCTAATTTTTAAATAGGCTTAGGATTTTACATTAGGAACTTACTGTTAGACTTTTAAAACAAAAAGTAGATCAAATAAATAAAGAAATATAGCAAAAACAAAAAAGAACTTAAGTTTTTGTAGAAACAAATCTATTTTGTCGCCTACAGAGTAATCAACGGATACTAGAGGATACACTGCTACCAGCGTTTTTTCCAACCCTCAAATAACTTAAAAAAGCTTGCTTCTTGTTTATCATCTCCTTCGATGCAGTTTTTATCTCCTCAATCGTAGCTTAGCGCCGTCCATTCATGAGCCTCTTCAGTTTTGGGAACAAAAAACAGTCACAGTGGGTCAAGTCTGGGGACTACGGTGCTATGGCGTCATTTATGCGTTTTTTGGTCAATATTCGGGCACAAGGAGTGAATTATTATGGTCCTAAGGTCAATTTTTGTTTTTCTATAAAACCGACCGTATTGTTTCGCCTATATTCTTTATCTCCCGTGCGACCCCTTGGCAAGAACTCATGATGCACGAAGCCCATGCAAACGAAAAACCTTCAGGTTCGAACTAGCTTGGCGCTCTTTTCGGTCTTGGCTCTTGCTGCTGCTTTAATTGGGATGTTTGTGCTTCGGTTTCCACGACATAAATTCATGATTCGTCAGCAGTCTAGATCTGGAGCAGATCTAGGCAATATCAATCTTGGAACAAACTTCGCTGCGATCCGACACATAACCAAATCATTTTGCATTTAGATATAAAATATAGCTTTTTTATTCAAAGTGTATGAGATTAGTAAGGCAGTGAGTGAGTTTTGTTGAGATCTTCATAAGAAACGTCGATAATTTAAGTTATTTCCGGGCAATGAAATGTCAAAATTTTACGAAATTCCACACAAGTACGTCTGTGAATATCACATGAAGTGGCATAACTATTTACCTACTAGATATACTACTATAATAAACTGGCATAATTTGATTTATGCCTGTTGTTTGTTCTATTCTCTATTTTATATTTCAGGGTTTAAGAAATCGAAAGGAGCTTTTGTATAACTGAATTCAAAACTATTGATTGAATTTGAAATTGTAATTTAATCAGAGAAGTAGGCAAGGTTTCCTTAATTGCTCTGCCAGATATGATCGCGATCTGTCAATCAGATTGTTTCGGTAAAATTTATAAAAATATCGAACAAAGAATTTATCTGAAAATTAGTATTTCTAACCAAATTTCGTATGCGCAATCGTTTCGAATGTTGGAAGAGGCTTTCAATGATTCAGTTTTATCATAAACACAAGCCTACGAGTGGTACAAAGCCTTCAAGGACGGTTAAGAGATCGTTGAAGACATGCCCCGTTTTGGATGACCTTCGAGCTCTTCAACTGATGAAAATATTAAAAAAGTGATCATTAATATGGTGCTTGAAAATCGTCAGTCAGGAACCCGTTTTCAGTCGAGATGAAACCATTATTGCATGAAGGCGCTGAGGCCATCCCAAAAAGCGCTTATGAAAATGGTTTCGAAGATTGGAAAAATCGTTGGCATAAGAGTATTACATCTGGTGGGAATTACTTTGAAAGCGACAAAATAAATATTAATGAATAATTAAATATTTTGCGTTTTATTTACAATTTTCGGGTACTTTTTTGTCACAATGCATATATATTTCTAGGGCAGTCTCTCGAAAGAGGAACCTTGAAAGCCAAATTTTAAAGCAGATATGGTTTCTAATAATTTTTTGTTACAAAAGCTTGAAATTACTGGACCTTAGATAAAGAAAAAAATTATTAGTGTATTGACAATTTTCAGAGGAAATGAAATCAAAGAAATAATGAGCGGTCACAGCTACTTCGATGCAGATACTACTGGGTTGAATCGTACAAATACACAAAATGTATATAGTAAGTATATGTATATGTATGTGAGTTTGAATGATGAATGCCCGCATGACAGTGTGTTCATATATGCATATGAATATTAAAAACTATGCGCCCACATATCAACATTCCGTTGCTGCCAACAAATTTTAGCTTGAACAAACAAAGGACAAAAGCACCAACAATGCCGTTTGCATTGCAATTTTCAAAACACTTCAACATCAATGTTGTTTCAACGCGATTGTTTTGTTTTCAGAATTTCATTTTTGCCAACCTTTTTTCTAATGATAAGTTTTTTGCAATGAAGCGAGCATGGCAATTGCTTTTACTCCGCGCTTTATTGCAAAAAGAGAAAAAATCGTGCGCAGACTACAAAGCGCATAGTTCAGTGCACTATGTTCAGGATGGCATTCGTGCTGCGCTCTATTTTCTATTTTGATTTTGTGTTTCGGTTTTCATTTGTTTATACGTTTGTTTAGCGTGTGTGCTTGTTTGTGTGACAGCTTTTGCCATTCTAATGCAGTTTGTGGGTGTGGCAGTCGGCTGGCCACAGACCGGATATGCAACATGAAGCTGCATGGAATTCACTTTGTGACTATTTTTTTTTGTTTTCAAACCTTAATTTTCACTATTTGCTGCGGCCAATTATTGCATAATTCAATAGGAGTGCGAATACATTAAATTGATTTTTGGAATATGTTGATAGCATTTTGTGATTTCTATTTAAGATTTAAAAAAAAAAAAATTTTTTTTTCTGAATTTTTTTTCAATTTTTCTCTTCAAATCTGTCATTAGGTTTGTTTAAAAAAATATAAATTTTTATATTTTTAAATAATTTAATATTTAAAAAAATATATTTTTCATATTTTTAAATATTTTTTTTTTAATATTTTTCTCAACATAATTATCTTTGGTGAATATACTCACCATTCAAGCAGAAGTCTCATAAAAAGTGAACCAAAAAAATTATTGCACGCAGATTCTTTGGGGATTAGACCATATTTCTTACTTTCTTCAGAAAATTGGAACACTTTTGTTGCGCGAAAATGAACTCCTCCTTTGTTCTGCATAAAAGAAAATGCACATTCTTAAGCAGTGTCCTCATGTAATTGGTGTATTATATACAAATTGACGCCGGAAGTATATATGAGAGTACAGAAAATAGTCGTATTATCTTTCTCAACTTAATTATGTCATACATTGTTTTTGCATTTTACGGCTTTTCTGGTTTTGATTGCTTATATAATATAATTCTCCCATATTATGTGTATATACATAGTATATTTTAAAGAAAATATCCATAATTGATTATGGTATGATGGAGAAGAGGTTTAGTAGGAGAGAATAATAAAACCTTTATCTATACCGACGGGTCCAATGATCTCGAAATCTTACTCTCTATTCGCCTACCAAACCGAGCTAGCATTTTCTAAGCTTTGCTGGCTTTGCTGGCCTTCTTGACGCCTCTTATTATTTCCAGCGTAATCAACAATTATAGGAAGGCTTTAAGCTCACTAGCAGATGAACTCCACTTATCCATAATTTGGATTCCCGGCCATAGAAAATATATATATATATATATGGAAAAGTAATGATTTATTACCAACATCCAAGAATATTATTTACAGACTTACAACGACTATAACCGTTTTCCACTTTCTCAGTAAATGCTCAGCTCTAACACAAGCCATACTTAGTTAGAGTAGTTAGAACCCATTGAGCACCAAACCTTGAATGGCTGCCCACAAAGAACATTATGGATATGAGTAGTTTTATTGAGAGTATCAAATTATTTGAGCGCAACGATGAAATGAGATAGCAAGATTTTAAATGTCCTACGATGGTGCATCAAAATAGAGCATACAGCGCTAACTGAGCCCAGAGTCACAGCACTACTACATACCTACTTACCTACATACCTATCTACCCATTTATCTCATTGATAATTGATCCGTTCTTTTTGTCGAAATTAAAAGCATGTCTGTGTATATTTTAACATACTGATAAGCCTATTTTGACCTTATCCGAAAACGGTTCTGAAGCGTAGTTGCAGTAGATCGAACCTCCAAAAAGACAAATAAAAGATTGTTTATGATCTCACCTCAACTATAATTTCCAGATTATATTAGACGAATCTTTGTTGAAGGTCGCTTTATAGTTCATCAGTACTTTGGACAGTATCAACAGTAAAAGGTCTATTACTGCTCCAAAAGCTGTTTAAGTGTTAACGGTTTTCTACGAAGTTTTAGCTTAATGTCTTAATATAGCAGCTATGATAATAAGAGCGCAAAAAACTTAAAATCAGAATCAGGATGATATAGGTATGAAAAAATCCTATCGACGTATGCAGACATACGGAGCATATGAATGAGTACGTCCGCCAAATACAACATTTCCATGAATCGAACGTCGCAGATTCGATGAAAGAACACGAAACGAGACGACCGTCGAACATTGTTTTCACAAGAAATTCTTATTCAGCGATGAATCTCTTCTGGTTGAATGGGACGTAGTTAAAATAAAAGTTCCTATTTGGTATTCTTTACAGAAAGACAGAATCGTTAGCTGATATTTCTGCAAAAATGAAGCCGATCTTAATGTTATAGTAGAATGAGGATTGCTATAGTCATGATTAAGACTTTTTCGTGCTTGAATTGGAGGAAGTTAATTTGGAAAACCTTTGCTTTCAACACGACTGCGCTACATGGCATTCAGCTAAGGAAACAATCAATTTATTGAAGTAAGCTTTTTTGTGAGCGCTTTATCTCGGGTAGTGGGCCTATGGCATGGCCTACAAGATCATGCGATCGCTCTTCTATTATTTGAAGGTTACATAAAGTCGGTTGTCTACGCAGTTTGATGTTTTGGAAAATAAAATTCAGCGCGTTATTTTTGACATAATGACCCCAATTGCTACAAATACTGATCGAATATTGGGTTTATCCGTTGAAATTTTTTCGAACCATCCGCAGCGGTTCCTCGCCTGAAATCAGTTTTAAAACATAATGGCAAGCTCCTATTATCATAATAAAGATAATTTTTAGTCCAGTTCTTTATTCGAAGAGTAATCGTGACATAGTTCCTAGAAGGGTATGATGCAAAGAAAGAGCTATAGAAGCGAATTATGAAATTCAATTTCATTGACTTACTACATATATATTAAAATTTAAATGAAAATAAACGTGTGGTCCTGTCTCATAAAATCAATCAATATTCCAGAGAAGAGTCAAAAACTGTATAATATCGTAACATATACGACAAAGAGGTGAAATTGCTTGGGGAAATAACAACAAACCTTTAAACAAATCATAAAATATTAAACCAAATTCACGATAAAATATAGCTACGACTTTACGATCCTTAAAAAGACTTTTGAAGGTTTTCTAAACGTCTGTCTTCATTGTGATTAAAAAAGTAATTTTAAACCAAATTTCGCACATTTGAAACTAGTTCTTAAACCCTTATATTCCAACCTTTAATTTATTAGCAAAAGTTTGTGCGACTCGAAAGTCACTATGCGCCAAATAGTAAACGCAGCATTTCGACGCATTATAACACAACAACGTCAAACAACAGGCTGCGAGCTGCGAGCCGCGACAACAACCTGGCGCATATTAAAACACCACTTCCTTGTCAACATGCGTTCGATGGCTTAAAGCACTCACAGCGACAGTGTATTTGTGCACACTTGTGTATGATTGCTGTTGCTCACATTCAACATGCAGCACTTGCAGCAATGCGCCTGCGGACCTCACCACCACTCAACAACAACAGCATTGCAGCACTGCATGCCTGCGTGTATGTGTGAGTGCCGCCTGCATGTATGTGTGAGTGCCGCCTGCATTCAGTCAACTCGCATAGTAAATGTCATCGTCAGCGTCACGGCTGTGCCTGCCTGCCTGTTGCCACATTATCGCTGTCGCATGTCCTGCCGCATATCCGGTGTGGCGCAGCTACAAATAAGCGAGGCACATTCATCTCTTCCCAGTATGCATGTGCTTTTCGGTGTGAGTTTGTGTGTATGTTGGGTTTGTGTGTGTATGGCATGCAAAGGATATCTCGCGCATTATAATTGCAGCTGGCTGGCAGGCAGCAGGCATCATGCAACTTGCAGACACTCTCACTCCGCATCTTTTCATTGAGGCGTCATTTTAAATTTGTCTTCTCATTTAACACAGCTGTAACTGCTGCTGGCGCCAAAGGATGTGCTTTTGTGAGCGCTGCCATGTGTTATAACTGAGTGAATGGGAAATGTGAACAAAGATGCGGCAGAATGCTGTGGCATAAATACATATGTATGCATGTATGTTCTCCAAGAGTTAACCGAAAAATTATTAATTATTTTTATACCCTGAACACCTGGCATTAAATAACAGAGAGAAATAGAGTATCAATGATTAGCGTGACGAGCTGTGTCGATTTTTCCATGTCCGTCTGCTTGACTTTCTGCCTGTATATACGCGAACTAGTCCCTCAGCTTATGAGATATCAATCTAACATTTCGCATGCGTCCTTTTCTCACTAAGAAACTGCTATAATTTCGAAATCGCCGATATCGGACAAATCTAACATATAGCTGCCATACAAACTGATCCATCAACACCAAGTCCTTGTATGGAAAACTTTTTTATTTGGTAAGATATCTTAACGAAATATGACATATATTACTTCCGTAAGAAACGGTATAATTTTTGAAGAAATGGTTCAGTTCTAACGACTATGGCATATAGCTGTCATACAAACTGACCAATCAAAATTAAGTTTTTGCTTGAAAAACTTTTTTATTTGGCAAGATATCTCAACGAAATGCGGTATACATTATTTTCCAAGCAAATTGTATCACCTGCGAAGAAATTCTTTAGATCGGACCACTATAGCATATAGCAGCCATACAAACTAGTCGATCAAAATCAAGTCTTTGTATGGAAAACTTTTTTAATTGACAAGATATCTTAACGAGATACAACATACATTATTTCCCAAAGTAACGATATAATCTACGAAAAAATTGTGGAGATGGGATCACCATAGCATATAGCTGCCATACAAACTAAGCGATCAAAAACTAGTCCTTGTATGGAAAACTTTTTTATTAGGCAAGATATCTTAACGAAATGTGGCACACGTTATTTCCCAAAGTAACGGTATAATCTACGAAGAAATTGTGGAGATCGAATCACCACAGCATATAGCTGCCATACAAACTAAGCGATCAAAATCTAGATAAATATTTGTTTAAATCTTTTCAAGCTATAATAAATGCAGCTGTGAAGGGTATTATAGCTGCCATGCAACAGAATTTACGTTTTTTCCTGATTTTTTATTAATTTCAACTTGTAGCGGACCATCATATTCATGCTGCCACAGGGCTGCGTTTATAAAGAAATTTATGTATGTATACAAGTATGTGTGTACATACATATGCATGAGCGTGTATTTGTGCGCTTCCTTATCTCATATGCATCTTTTATGGCTCTTCTGTGCCGCAAATTGTGAAGAAAAAACGTTTTCTTTATATTCATGTGTTTATATGTATGTGTGTGTGTGTGTTGCACAAACTTTTCTTAATATGAAAAGGATATGAAAAATAGCTTAAGGATATATTGTTCACACTGTTTTCCTTCATGCACAACTTCATTACCCGCAAACTTTACCCTTCATTGCCGCAATCGACTTTGCTGCGACGCTTTCTTGTTTACTCTTTCTCTCTACTTTCTTCCTCTATTTGCATTTCTTTCGCTCTGTCTCACTCTTTTCACCATCATCTCTGCGTCATCTCGCCTTTATTATGCTGCACCTTGTTAATAGTGTGTTTTATAATGTAAATCTACTTACAAAACTAATTATATAAGAAACTGAAGCGCCACACCCCTCACGCCCCCGCACACTTATTGCAAAGACATCCTGTACGCTTGAGTTTTTCTTTAAAGCACATTCAAAGTTTTCTCTCATGCTGGCCACAGCTTTGCCTTTCCGCACTACTTTTCTATTCATTGGCGCAAAAGGTCCTTAGAAACCCAGTTACCGTTAGCTGGCAGCTGCCATAATGATGACCACGTTGATGATAAAGTTGATAATTAGAAAAATACTCAAACATTTTCTGTTTCTCCATATATGTGTGTATGTTTATATATATGTATGAGTGCGCAATTATTGCATAAAAAGAAATGTTGTCGGAAACCGGAAGGAAGGATGGTTGCTATGGTTTGCTTGTGGGTGTGCGCCACGCGTAATTGGACATTTTGCATTTGTCTCAATTTCCATGTAATGGCGCGTATGTGTATCTCCTTCTGGGTGTGTGTGTGTGGCTGGCTGTTTTCATGAAATTTCATTTCCGCCTGAAACTGTTTACCTCTACGTTACCGCATTACTTTACGTAACATCCTCAGCAAGCGAGTGAAAATTTGCTGTTACTGGATTGCAAAAATAATGGACATTATGACGGGAGAGATAACTCTAGTATTTTAAGAGAAATGTTTAGTGAAATTTTTTTATTTAAATCGATTTTGTTCTTCATAAAAGCTTATTTGGGTTATATGAGCCACAAATAATGGTAATATAGCTAGAAAGAAAACAATTTTTTCTACATTTGTAAGCTTTAAATAAATAAAAAAAAACGTTGTGTGTAATTCGATGATGAGAATGGCCAATGATCTATATTACTCTAGAATTATGCTGAGTATTATCTATAGAAAATCTCCGAAGTTTTTTTGTCCACAGCTCCTTCATTCCAACCTCAAAAATTTAAAAAAATGTTGTCTTCCGAAAAAGAGGATCTATGTATATTAGTTTGAAAAACTTTTAAGTGTGATATCACTCCACGTTTTTTCTAAAATTCTGCCTTTATTCATGGCTCATAGAAAAACAAGTTTTGCCTTCGGATGGTGTATATGGCTAATGATATATCTTTATTAATTGGAATAATTTCAAGCATTTACTATTACAATTTCTCTAAAATATCTACACCTAGATACTAAGTTTGCGGAGTCCAATATCTATAAATGACTTATGATAAAAAATATCGGTCAATGTAATTATTCAATTGAAATTAAGAGAGCACGGTTTGAATCGGGTCAATACTTTCCTGAGCCCCCATATAGCTAATAAAAAGATTTTCGAGCTTCCGGGTGCCCTTATACCTCATATATCGACCAGGATGTGCGTTATCTCAATGAAAATGAGAGAAAGCATTTTACTCATAATACTGAATCTTTGTGCCTGAAATATTTGAAATTGGGCGAAAACTTGACCGAGCTCAAATATAACTAATATCAGCATTTTCGAAGATCCATATGATACATATATGAACATACATATGATTGGTGATTATATGTGAGGTACCTTAAGGGGTCAGTAGGGTAATCTTAAAAAAAAAAATGTTTTTTTTTGCATTTTCTGTTCCATTATACCCTTAGAATTAATGTGGAAACCCACTTTACAATTGGAAGGTTTCGAAAAAGGCCCACAAATAATAATACCGCTCGACGTTCGGAGCGCTCGGAATGCACACCTCAAACTTCAAACGCGTTTTTCTTAAAACACTCTTTTTTAAACTGGCGGACATGATTCCGGTCGAACTACTCAACCGATTTGCTAAATTTTTTTTTTTTTTTTTGTAAATGTTCACAAAACGCCTGGCTATCGTCCCTACTAGATTCATAATTTTTTAAAATTTATTGTGTTATTATGTTATGACACAATTTATGTAAAAAAACATGGAGAAAAATAAAAAAACAAAAACGTTAATTACTTTTCTATTTATCTACACTTTTTCATGATTCTAGTAAGCACGAAAACCATTCACGAACTTTTTAAGAATAAATTGGGTTTTTGTGTTTCAAATGATAAAAACATGAGAAATCATGTCCGCCATTCACCCAACCATTTCTCCGACAGATGTCATCAAAAAATTCCGAAAGAAATTGTTTATACCCTCCACGATATACCTCAAGATATGTGAAAAAAGTTCTATTGTAGAATAAAAATTTCTATGACGTTGCAAGTGTATAAAATGTTCGGTTGCACCCGAACTTAGCTCTTTCTTATTTGTAGCAATTTCTTTGTCAGTTCTTCATGACAATTTTACACAATATTCTTCGAATATTATACTTAAGTGTATCAAAGACTTTAATGATAAACAAGTCTGTTTTTGCAAGAACTTAGCTTGTGGCTCTTTAAGGCCCATCAATACTAATGAACTTGCATAATCAAGGCCACACCTTCAAGTTTATATTTATTTATTTACCCTTACATTCTGCTGGGAGATAGCAATCGAAATGAGTTCAAATTAATGGGAACTAAATTATAGAGCGTAGTCAAGTTTACTCACCGCTTGAGAATGTTGAACATGTAGTAAATCTAAAAGTGAGAAAAAGAAGGTTTTTTAATATACTGCCAGCATTGAAATTAAGTGATTAAGTAATATAATATTTTATTTACTTATCTAAGGTTGACATAGTGGGTATAGTTCGTACATATGTAAGTTTGCTAAAACAAAAAAAAAAACAAAAAACAATGACAAATGAAAAATTTAAATAATTTCCTGTTAATAATTAATTTATGGTATTGATGAGGGAGAAATAAGAAGCACATACAGTAAGCAATTTCGGAAAAAATATATATTTTTTTCATATTTCGATTTTGCATACCTTTAAAAAGAACATACTAATATTTTAAATTAATATTTAAAGTAATTCCCATTTTTTTTAATTAGCTGCAGTTGTAACTCGAACACAAATCATCCGATTGTGGTATGTGTCGTTATACTACTATGAGCAAAAAAAAGTAAGACTTTTTAATTAAAGTTTTGCTCGAAAACCCATTACTTTAAATATTTTTCTTTTCTAGGTTAGTATTACAGTCAATGCATCTGTGCCAAATATCACATCACAATAATCATTAGTCTTTAGTATATTTTTGCGTTGAGGACGAACCACGTCCAAAACGACCATCAACATTAACTGTTGATCAACTAGTCAATAAAATAAAGCACTTGGTGCTGGAAAATCGACGATTAACAATTAGTGGTCTTACTAGCATCTTTGGATTATCGGAAGGATCAGTGAAACCCATTTTGAAAGATCATATGCGCTTCAGAAAAGTGAAAACACGATTGATTCCAAAATCGCTAAATTTTTTCGAAAAAACAATGCTTTCCGACTACCTAACCTGTCGTGAAACATATTGTCATTAGCGAGGAGTCTTGGTTCTATGCTTACGACTATGAAACAGACGAATATTGTGGCAAAAGTGTGCCGAAACCGGAAAACCCACATCAAGGCAGGTCCAAAATCAATGTTATATTTACTGTTTCCTTCGGCTATCGAGTTGTGGTGCACTCCGAATTCTTTTCGACCAACTAAAGTGTCAACAAGTACTACTATTTGAGTGTTACGCGTCGTTTGCGCGAAGCTTTTCGTAATAAGAGGCCGGAATTATGAGCCGAAAACTATTGGTTTTTGCACCATCGTATACTGCATTGAATCCTCGTGAGTTTTCTCCAAATTTTCAACCAATGTCGTGCCGCAAACAACGTATTCGCCTCATTTAGCTCCGTGCGACTTCTGGCTATTTAGCAAACTCAAACGATTGAAGACATTAAACGTGAATCGCTACGTGCATTGAAGGCTATTCCGGAAATTGACTTTAACAAGTGGTTCGGGGATTAGAAAAAACCTAGTCACAAGTGGATTGGTGCTCAAGGGGTGTTCTTTGAAGGGAACGACATAGATTTTGAAGAATAAATTAAGAATTTTAAAATTATGAAAAAAGTTTTACTATTTTTGAGGCACAGTTCATCGTTCGAAGATCATATATAGTATGTGATCTATATATGATCTTCGAATTTTCGATTGTATTAAAATTTAATTATGACAGGCCAAAAATCATGTAATAAATATTTGAACCAATTTTTATTTTTTTTTTTCAAAAACTTCAAGATTTCATGACCTTCGTAGGTTGCTGCGTAGACAACATCTTATAAATAAATGTATGCATGTTATTTTTTGTTTTTAACCATGGAATTCATGGTATTTAAGAAAATAGTAAATTAATTTAACATGTATTTTTAAAAATTTTGTTTTGAAATTTTTGGTATACATATATTCATTTATTATGTATAAATAAACTCCTGAGGATTTAAAATATTTCAAAAAGTAGTTAAAATAATTCCAGAAAGCGCCTTATTAGGCGGTGAGAATAGATGTGCCTCTTGACCCACAGCGATCAACTAAAAATCATATACTCAGCATCGGGAAGAGAGCAACGTAGAATCATTTTTTTTTTCAATGGACTGCTTTCAAATCTGTTCAATAAAAATAACTGCCTTGAAATTAAAAAAAATGCTTTTTAGGTCACTTTGTTTCGAAACCCTGCATTTGTTTTGAATCACCTACAAATGTTAAGGATAATAACATCCATATTTTTTTCATCGCACATTTTTCTGCTAAAAATCTCCGGAGACATCAGGTAGAGCATATTAAGAAAACTGTTAAGAAACAACACGCACTCATATATATACAAACAAACACGTTTAAATATTTTATGCAAACTTTTATTTGCTTTTGATTTGCTTTGTCTGCACGCTTGAATGACTCAATTGAGGGCAATAGAATAGAGCAAGAGAAACAGAAACAGAAACAGCAACAGAAACAGAAAAAAACAAACTCGAAAAAATTGCAATAAAAAGTGAGGAGAAGGCAAGCAAAATTTTCAAGTAGAATTTAATCAAAAATTTGCTATTTGCATTGTGTTTATTCAATGTTATGTCAGTATGTCAAACGCCTATGCTTTTGAGAGAGAGAGAGAGTGTGCTCGCAACAGAATGTCTCAATATGCTGGTCCGACAGCTAGGTGGCATGCAGCAGCAGAGTAACGGTGCAAGAAAGGCCAACGAATGAACAATGAATGCGAACGGAAGGATGTGTCGACAAATGTGTGTCAGTGCGCTGTGATAAATGTGTGTGTGCATATGTGAGTGTGTATGTGTGTGTGGTTGTAGTAGTGCTGCCATTCAAAATGGTGTTAGCCAAGGATACACTTAAGAAGCATTCAATGGAAAACTATTTGAAAGCGATACAAAACACAAATCAACGGACAAACGGACAGACAAACAGATAAAGCTACCAAAAGACGGACAAATATACCGTACAAGAGAGCGCCAGACAAAGGGATAGGCCATTTGATATACAAATGGACCGTTAGACATACATATGAACCATTAGACACACAGTTAGAGCGTCAGACAGAGCGACATACCGTTAGACGGACCCAGCGCGTGCCAGACATACTGACAGTTATGCAGACGTTGGGTTTGTCATGAAAGCTCCGACAGTTATTTTCGGTTTGAACAGCTTGACAGACGGTCAACCAATATTTTCAACATTTACAGAGATTTGTATATGGAGAATTTGCATATTTGCATATGTATTAGTGTGCAATTTCGTAAAATGTCTGCTTTAAGTGTCTTACAAAGCCCTCGCCTGCTGTCCAGCTCGCAAACAAAGCGTTCATGTGCAATTCACAGTTGAATTACTCAACTTAACAGTGTGTCGGTGTGTAAGTAAAGACGGCTAAATATTTATTATATATACAAATGTATAGAGGAAAACATTTATTTATTAACCACTTTACTTGCAACAAATATTTATGCTTTAATAATTGCCAATGCAAATATTTTGCTTTGGTGGCTGATGGAACGGAGCAATCAATAAAATGGCAGTAGACAAAGCTTAAGGGAATAAATGTAAGAACATAAGTATGTAATAATGCAAATAGATGTGAATGTGAGTATGCATACCAGCTGATCAAATTTGAACCGGACTAACAAAAAAAAAACTACATTTTCACGTATTTTAATATAAATATTTATTATCGCCTGCGAAATAAGTATGAAACCTTAATTCGATTTTCCATTTACTTCTTATAAACCGCGACTGGGATGACCCTCAATTAATGACTTCAATGGACTCGGAGCGGGTTTTTCAGTTTTGAAAGCAGAAAAAATCACAGTGAAACAAATCTGGAGAATACGATGACTGAGAAATGACCCTCGCTTCGTCTTTGGTCAAAACGTCAGTCGCTATCTTACTAGAATGTCAGAGCCCTTCATTGTAATGAAATATCCCTGTGTTTACTGCCCACAAATGCGGTTGTTTACGACGAATCGCTTCATGGAGACGCCTGCAAGCGGCCAAATAGAATTCCTTGTTGATCTTCCGATCCTAGAGAATGAATTCAAGGTGAACGACAGCACTAGAATCTTCGATTCTCATCGATTTATGATCGACTTTGACATGAGGTTTAAGTTATTCTAAGCAAAGTTAGGTTAGGTAAGGTAAATAGGCTGATTTTTTGGTACGCCCATGAATAATTCCACTTGGACAGCAAGAGTTCGCCCAGAAATCCGTGGTATGGATAAAAAAGACCGTCGCATATCGACAAAGTGTCTAGAGTCAGCCACTCAGCTAATATATCCGCCAAATATGTATTCTAGCCTATTTGCTGGGTTCATGGAGAGTATGACGACCGAAATACTTCAAGTTTAGTTTGGTGAAAGCTTGGCAGTGGAGGAAAAAGTGTCTGCATGTTTCCCTATCATCTTCCAAACTGAAACTTTGACAAGTTGCGTCCTCCGAAATCTTTAGCCACAACACATGAGTGCCAATCAGACCATGTTCAGTTAGGACATATATGTACATGTTCGACACTGAGCCAGAAGCCTCTCGTCACACCACTAGTGCTGGTTGCTAATCAACGCTTACTGAGTACACGCGAAGCACATATGTAGATCCATCGCCTGAATGCACGAGGACGCCGGAACACCTGCTCTTTTCTATCCTCATGCAGTTTGGATAAGAGCAATGAAAGCTCATGACCAGACTGTCTGGGTGTCGTCTTGCACTCTTTGAGTAGCTATGAGATCAGTCTCAGCAAGCTCATTAGAGTTGATACTTAAAAACGCCGCACTTTGGAGAAGTACGTGGCTGCCATTACTGTTTAAATGATACTACTGTGATATGGTGGTATGAAACAAGAGTCGACTGAGAGCTTCCGACAGAAGACTTCCTGAAAACATTTTCTTTGAGCTTCGATCCAAACATGGAAAAGCTCACTGTGCCTCTGCTCCAGCAACTTCGCCTTACCTACGTTTCTCCGAAGGTAAATATGTTATCTAGAAAAAACTCTCTATCAATTCGATGGAACAGTCCGGATCAATTTTGATCACATGGTGCATAAGCAATCATAAAACTATTTGAGTCCGGATCAAATTTGATCATATGTTACATACGCAATCATAAGACTACTTGTGTATTCACAGAAATATATAAGTATTCACATTCATGCAGCAGCAAGTAAGTAACTAAGAAAGCAAGCACGTAAGTAAGTGAAGCAGTGAAATGAAATGGCAGTAAAAGGTGCAAAATGCCCAGGCGCTTATGCTAAGAAATTATGCAATTTTACAGCCATGCATTTGGCTAATGAATTCCAGCACAGCGCCAATGCCTTGCGGACACACGAATACACAAACAGCAATACAATCACAAACACACATATGTATATGCGCTTAGCTATACACTCGCTTCGCCATTGAAATGCTAGCAAAGGCGGATCGTACAAACATGCTTTGTTAATGGCCTTCCACATTGGCTGGGCAACAAAAGGCTTACGCTCGAATAAACATTGCATACATGCAGGCGTTGAAAGCGCATCAAAGCCATTTAAAGAAAAGGCGTTGAGAATAGCAGCTAAAGTGATACCGGCTATATGAACTACAGCCAACAAGCTGATTTTCAACGAAACGAGTTTTAAATCACTATCTAGATTTAACCGTATGTAGATATGTAAATATTGTATTTAGGGCAGTTGCGGTAGTTTGTGCTGGCGGTTGAGAATTTTATACAAGTACGTACTATTAATATTTTTTTTTAATGTTTTAATTTTTTTCTGTTATTTTTTGTGAGATTTGTGTCTTTTTCTTCAAATTATGCCCCACTTTCTTCAAATCGATGTTGGAACTGACCGGCATAACTGAAACGTACTTTTACAGAAGCCCTAAATAATGCTTTTCAGTATTTCATATCAAGATACTACGTAAATATTTCGACGATTCGATCTTATTTTCAAGCTTGTATTAACAAAATTGTTAGATTATTCCATTTTTGTTTATTTTCAAAGACTTCTCAAATGGCTTGAAGGTTTGAATGAAGGTTGTCTCTCTTCTGTCTAATCCTCCAATAGGCTAGTCTATAAAAATTTTGTGATCGGAATTACAACTTCAATTAAGTAAGTTTGTTACCAATATGGCTGAAAAAATAGCGCGCTCAATTTCTTCTCAAATGAGTCCATGAATGCAACTCAATGACTAGTTAGTTCCGTCTCCAACGAAAATATTTATAACTCCTTCCTTAAGGTCTTAAAAGAACGCTTGTGAAACTAATGCAAATTAACAGTTTATCAGAAATCTAATTAGTCGAAAACTATGACGTCGAATAACGTAATGCGGAGGAGCAAAGAACTTAAATATTTAGATGATCAGTTCAACAGGTCACTTAAATAAGAGCTCTCGCTGGAAAATATTTTCTCGAAACAGTCCACCAAATTATAAAGAACTGCTCACCTTATAAGATTTTACCCAGAAACCCTTTTAAATCCGATATTATATATGAATATCACCAAAAAATATGAATTTATCATGCTTTGCGTAGCAAAAAATCTTTTAGCGAAGAGTACTTGCTTTGAGGGACCGATCAGTTCTAAGAAAGTTGCTATAATAGTTAAAAATTGTGTTAAGCATTATTAAGAGGTTATATGGGCTTACAAGTATAAAAAAATCGAATTTTTTTATTAAATTCTAAAACACCTCCAGAATATTGTCTTGATTTTCAAGTTGATCCGAGTAATGGTTTCAAAGATACAGACTTGAGAACTTGTGCGCTCGAGGCTAGCTAGGCTAAGTGCGCCGTCTTTAAACACGTTTACTCAAAACTCTGTTTTTAAAGTCTATTGGTAAAATTTCTTGAGAACTACTCAACTGATCTTCGCGAAATCTTCACTTAATTTTTCATTTTTTTTTTTGTAAAAGTGTCTGCCAAAAATTCAATTTTCAGTTTTTTTTTCCTTCGTTCACGTTCTAATCTAAAGTTTCAACTAAAACCAAATTTTTTCACTTTAGATGATCCTGTAAGAAGTTATCCTGTCAACGTGGGCGCATCTTTTTCAAAAATTTCAGAATTTCCTTGTTAATAGTATATGTTGTTATAATGAAAAATTAAAAAAAATATTTACTTTTTTATACATATAAGAAAAAAGATTATTGAAAAAAGACGGAAGAAACTCATCCAATCCAATGAGCGAAAAGATTGTGGAAAAAGGCCGAAGAAACTCATCTAATCCCTTAAGACCCCTATTAGGGTTTCAAATCAACAGCATTTTGCTTGAAACTTTTAAATTCCGTGTTATGGTTGCCCACTTAACCTATCAAAAGGAATTCAGTTAAACTGTTATCAAGCTTCAATTTTCAACAAAATGAATCTTTTAAACAAAAATAACCTATGAATTCAAATATGTCAACGTTTTCGAGGAGCTCGAGGACAACAACCAGCGGACTATAGCCGAAATTACAGCCGAACTACTGCTTGGGATCCTCGAAAATTGACGTAAACAGGTGGAGATTTGCAAACGGAGCACTGGATGACATTTTGTTCATATTAAATTATAATAAATAATAAAATAAATAAAATTGATATAATAATAAAATTAATAAAAATTATAGACATTGAAAAACAGAACCCATTTGGACCAAAAGTGGTGTTTTTCATTTTTAAATCACTTCGTTCTTTCTGGTAGACCCTATATTTCTGTATATCTTTCTCAGTTATTTTTTTTGTTTGAAGGTTTTGCTCACCGCTATTTTACACGGTGACTGCTAAATGCCGCAGCTTGCATATTTGCTGCTTGCTTCAACTTATTTCAGCAAACTGCCAACGCCACTAATTGCCTGGCAAGGATATTTGTCAAGTCTACAGACGGGTATAATTTATAAAAGCATGTGCAAACACGAATGCATACAAAGGCCAGCAGGAAAGCGTTAGCGATTGAAAAAAAAATATTGAAAGCGAAAATAATTGTTTCTCATATTGGCTTATTCATGAAATTTCGTTATTCTTTTCATAATGGAACAGGTATATTGAAATTTCCAAAAAACAAAAAAAATTGGCTTATGATCTGAAAGCTCAGAAAGCCAAGACTTCGGTAAATCAGTAGAAAATGTACGAAAATATACATATTTCAAAGAATACTTACAAAGTAATACTGTAAAATATTATTTTCACCAGTCAAACATATGTCTTTTGTAAACTTAAACCTCTTCTCTTTTTACCATACCAATTTTTTTCGATTATAAATTGCAGATAGAAAAATTATTTGAAGTCTTGTTAATTTTCTTAGAAATTAGGGTTCTAAGAATCCTAAATCACCAGCGACAAGTTTGCCTTCAATTTTAGTCGCTTTCCAGAGTGACTTTTTTCGAAGCCAAATACTAAAATTTCCATTAGGGCCTCCAAATTGCTGGTTATTTTCTTATGTTTTCTTTCTACTCGCATTTCGTTGGCAGTATTGCTTTCCTCGTGTATACGCTGTATTTAAAAACGAATAAATTTTAAATAAGATTTACACAATTGCGAGCGGTAAACAAACACACACTTAAATGACATACACTACAAGTGCTCGTAGCTGGATTTTGTGGTTACACGAATAGGACTGAAAGGCTAGAAAGATATCGTTTTATATCATTTAACAAGGTTTACTTTTAGAAGAAAATAGGCGAAAATTAAACCTTTAAATATGAAACCAGCTAAAATGCGCCTAAACCATGAGGACTTATCACAACTTTTTACACTTTCGCAGAAGGCTCTCCACGAGACACTCTTGCTTTCTTTTACTCGAACTTGTATAAAGCCAATCCCACCTTATACAGCGTCCAATCGTCACTATAGCCAACTCTACGGGCTTCAACTCGAAGACCTGTTCTCCATTAGCACCGGTGTTCACCGAACGGGAAACCTTGCCTTTCTGAGTTTTTAGGGGACGGGACCATTCAAGTATAGTCTTAAACACAAATCATATACTTGTAGTGCAAATATTCCAAAAAATACTTACATACGGCATGACAACTTCACTGATAGCCATACATAGTAATAGATTCTAAGCAATTATTGGTAGGTTCTGAATAGCGATCGTAGTAATATTGGCAGTTTTCTCATTCTAAGTCATTACTAATTTATTTTTCTACAATATCGCTATATCAGCTTCTTCTTTTTGTTTTGCGGAATGGATCACATCTCAAAGCCCTTTAGCTTATGCTCAGAACTTGTCTTTGATTATTTCCTCAAATAACTAAAGATTTTTAATATAAGTACATCTTATCAATGTTTCGATCAAAAACGATATCAAGCACTAATCTTAACAATTCTGTCAAGCAATCAAAGATGCAAAGTTCACACTTTACTTCCTTCAGTTTTTGTTTTTTCAACCACTAATAATTATGATCTACATATATGCAAGAAGCGAAGCAAATTCTTATGATTCACTATCACGAGGGCAAAACGAAATATCTCCTGTCATCAAATAAACAGTCGTTGCATTCGCGACTTGACTCCCAAGTCACTATTGACAGTCATAACTTCGATGTCGCAGGTAACTTTATCGATCTTCGTACCAGTATTAACACTAACAACAATGTCAGACTCAACAGTTGCTTCTTCGAACTATGTAGGCAATTGAGAATTAAAGTCCTCTCTCAACGAACAAAGACCAAATTCTTCGAATCACTCAGCAATCCCGTCCAGGTATATGGCGCAGAAGGGTGGATGATGACAACATCTGATGAGTCGACGGTACGAGTTTTCGAAAGAAAGGTTCTGCGAAAGTTGTATGGTTCTTTGCACATTAGTCACGGCGAATATTGAACGATGAGCTTTATGAGTTATACGACGGCATTGACATAGTTCAGCGAATTAAAAGACAGCGGCTACGCTAGCTAGGTCATGTCCTCCGAATGGATGAAAACACTCCAGCTCTGAGAGTATTCGACGCAGTATCCGCCGGGAGAAACAGAGGAAGAGGAAGACCTCCAATTCATTGGAAAGACCAGGTGGAGAAAGACCTGCGTCAAACAGTGAAAAGGACGGTATAATAGCGTCAGCGGTGTCGACGCCAATACAGAGGAAGATGAAGATATGCAAGGAACTAGAACAAATTTGAACCAAGGTTAGTTCGAAATAAGAGGTAAACTGCATTTAAGCTTTCCTAGAATATAGTAACACTTGTAATAAAGGGTGTTTTTAGAAGTGTGGTTTCCAGTGAGGAAATACTTTTTCCGGAGTTGGTCTTTTTGAGGGCTGTTACTTGATTTCATATCAGTTTGACAATGAATGAATTTTTGTTGAATGTATCTTGGTCTCTAAAATCGTATTATTTATCACTAGTGCATTATTTTTTGAAAGGTTATGTGCCGTCACTTGCATAGGCAAATAGTTTTGAGACGATCGCCGCCTTGAAAGAGAACAAACATCTACAATAGCTGTAAGAAGTAACCGAAAATTGGGCGCCTGGGTTGGAATTTTTTCGAGCCAACCACGCCGATCTCATGCCCAAACTTATTTTCTTAAGCAAAATGCCAAATCCTTATATTTATAGTAAAGCTAGACTTTTTAGTTATTTTTTAAAACCACTATCTGCAGATATATCTTTTTAGTATAGTTTTTAAACTGATCACGACTCAGATCTCGATTTCTATGAAGTTCTCAGTGCGTATACCTTCGAGCCCCATCTTTAAAAATGGGAGAAAACTATTTAATATAACAATATTTTCTTTTTACCCAGATTCATGCTCCAGATATTCAACGAGGGGCTAACGATCGCTTGAGAAGTTGGCGTTGATTTACAAAAATGCAAATTGTTGCACGGTGTATTTGTGATTCTAAGGTTTTGCTCGCACAATTCCCAAAAGCATTTGCCTATCTACGCTTCGCACTTCAAATTTCACTTCGCATGCCAAACTTTTTTGTCTAGTTTTGGGATTTCTTTCTATTCAAAACAAATATTTCAACAATTTTCCCCAGTAATTTTTTAAATAATTCTACACAAATATATATTTTTGTACTAGTCGAATTTTAAATTGACGTCGACGTTGAAAACAATCAGACAAAAAATACAGCAATAACAACAATAATAATAACAAATTGAAGCATACGACAATCAAGAATAAGACAAAACATACAAAGAGAGGCATAGAAAAGTTGTCAGCCATTTGACAGGCTGGAACCGATCGAGATTTGAGTTGACTAATCACTCATATTAGCAGCGATCGGCCGCGAAGCCACACGAATAATGAATAATATGGCCGACGAAGATAATAATAATAACAATAATAGCGATAGCAATAATAAAAAAGTCAATAGTAATGTAAATTGCAATAATAGTCCTAACTGTAGCAAGAGTCGCGCAAATGCCAGTTGCGATGCTAAGAAAATAGCGAAGAATCTAAGCAATAAGCCCAGTGGCAGCGCTGCCGCTGGTGAGACAAGCAAAAGCGAACGCTGTGTGCTGTGCCTCGATGAGAAGCGCTCGCCGGTACGCATCACGTGCGGTCACTCTTTCTGCAATGAATGTCTGGAGGTCTACTTATCGTACCAGAAGTACGCTTGGGCCAATCGCTGCCCCATATGCCGCGGTTCGTTGAAGGAGCAACGACGTTCAGTAAGTTTCTTGAGGGCATAATGTTTTGCTTAATTGAAAAATGTCTCTTGTCCGCCTCGTTTTCTGTGTGCTTCTCTCTCTCTTTACGGACAGGTTAAGCGAAAACATTCCGAAACGGACCATCCGACAGACGCAGCTACAATGTCCGGCAATGCAGGTGCCAGTAGCAGTCAGTACAGGCCCACACGCAGGCGTCTGCATGCCACGTCGGCTACAGTTGCTGCAGCAACAGCCGCTGTGGCCACAGCCACGGCCACGGCGCTATCGGAATCCACCGTGGAGGCATCTGCCGAGCAAATCTACTTGTTGGAGGAGTTTATGGCAATTGCCGCCGAAACGGATGTGTTTGGTATTGCTAACAGCATGGGCTTTGGCAATCCGGCGAGCGCAACCACGCCCACCAATTCAGCATCGACTGTGAGCGCCAGTGAAGCTGCCGGCGAAGACGATGACATTGATTTGCAAGCGGCGGAGTTTGAAGAGGAAGTGGAACAGGGTATAAGTTATAGCCAAGACGACTTCGCATCCGATATTGGTGATGAGGAAGGCTTAGAGGAGGAGGACAATGATGAAGAGGTCTTTGGCGAGGACATTGATGTGGAAGAAGATGAAGAATTCGAGGATGAAGAAGACGATGGCGATGACGATGGCGATGACGATGTCAATGATGATGAATCAAATGATCTACACTTTTTCGATGAGTACGACGATGAAAACCATGATGATCATGAAAACTATGACTTTGACACATTAGATGAAGGTGATGCCGACAGCATTGCTGGTAGCGATGCTTACGACCAGCTGGCTGACAACAATCTACCGACGGCCGAGTATTATGATGTGGATCAGAATGGAGAAGATGATGTACTGCTAGTCGACGAAGTAATTATTGTAGACTGAGCGCAGTACGCAGGCAACGGACGCTGCGACGAAGAGTGTGACAAAGACAACTAGACGAAAAACATTTAACGAACTAAAGAAAGCATGATTTGCCGACGCTTGTGGTTTTACTTTTGACTGCCAGTACGCTGACCCTGCATATGACTAACTGACGCTTCGAACTATGGACTTGTTGTTACAACTGTGATTTTTTGGGTGCTAATATGACTCTGTTTTTTATTTCATCATGTGTCATGCTGGTGTTTTTTATTGTTTTTGATGTTTTTTTTTATGAAGAAAAAAATACAAGAGACATTTTTCAAAAGGAGAAGCAAAACAAATTTGTTGCCATTATTTTCGGTTTTTTGAAATACCTACTTATTTTAGATATTGTCAATATTTCTCTTTTATTTCTCTCTTTAGTATGAAAGATGCAATTCATTCATGACTTATCTAGTCAGTATTTCAGCGGCATCTGCCGTTATGGTTTCCTTATATAACTACTTAACGAGCTAAATTGCTAGCAGAAGGATCTTAGCTGTTGTATGGATAAATATGTATATATTTTGTAATAAAATATACTATTATTCTACTCAATTTTTGTAGTAGATGCTTGAAGTAAAATATTTAAAAAATTTTATTGGTGACGTTTGGTGCTCTTGTTGAAAGTTTTAAGGAGTCTTCATTGATTACATAAAACTTCAGGCACTTTTATATCGCGTGGATATTGCATATATCATATAAAAGGGTTGGTCAATATTTAGTAACTTATTAAGGGAAAATTACGTTTTGAGAAATACCATCATCTGGGGTAGGTTTTGGTAACATGTTATTGGGAAATAGCCTCGCTGACCTTTTAAATTACATTGATGGATCGTATGCTGACTAGGAAACACAAAATCTGGAAGTTGTATTGCCATTAATAGATCATACCAGGCTAACAGAGGAGATAAAACAAGCTCTTTCGGACAAATTTTATACAGGGGGCCTATTCTGTAACTCGATTCGAAAATGTATTCTATTCGAAATTCAGATATACTTTATCATTATGCGAAAGTTGTACCACCCTGTGCCAGAAAAAATACATACAATGTTCGTTTTTGCTTTCTACAACTCAAAAGCTAGCGAATATTTTATTCGAAAATTGGGTTGAAAATCCGAAAATCGAGTTACAGAATATAAAAAATCCGAATTCGAGTAAATTGATTTTCGAATCGAGTTACAGAATAGGCCCCCAGGAATGGAAACCAAACTGAGTCGAAAATGTAAAGAAAGCAGCCACAGCACTTTGCAGTTGTAAAAATATGGTGAAACCCATATGGCATATGGAAAGCATACAAAAATCAGCTGGTATATATATGCATCAATGGAGCTTTTAGAAAAACGCCACGTCAGGTACATTCATTGCCACAGACATAGTCATTAAGCAACTGGCAGCACTGTCAGCTCTTCCTATAAGACAGCTGTAATAACGGATATTCTAAGATACTTAGCGAATTCTCCTTTCTACACAATACCACAGATTTTCGAAATCCTATAGAATTAAACTTAATTTCGCTCTCAAATATTGCCTCACCTTCCAGAGGTGACGATGAATAGGGGTAATGTGGACAACGACAAAAGGATAAGTATCTATACGGATAGGCTCAAACTAGATAATAGAGTAGGAAATGGTGTCATTTTAGCATAACTACTTGTATATATCCGTACCAGAATCGCCTTCCGACAAACGGAGATCACAGCAATTAAAGAGATCCCTCTGGTACTGATCAGGAATATGCCGAAGTAGAGGAATACATTTATATATACAGATAGGCAAGCGGCTTTGAAATCACTAAAGTCTTTTCGGATGTCATCGAGGAAGAAAGAATACCTTGATCTCTTAATGGGTTCCAGGTCATAGTGATATTCCTGCTAACCGTGAAGCAGATGACCTAGCCAATGGAGGCACGCTGTAAAATAGTAAATGTATATGCTTCTGGCTACTTCTAGATACTTAATCGATAGTCTTGTTGCAGGCATAGCTGAGTCTCTGTGAAGTCAATCATTAAATTCAATGGCTTCTGTAGAAATCGTCAAACGATAGAAGAAGCATCTTCGCATCTTCTAAGCGAAAGTAAGGCTTTGTATAGGAAAATAAAGAAGGTGGAAACATTAAAATTATTTGTTATTTTAAACTCCATATATCAAGGTATTTTAGTCCCGGTGGTTTCACAATGGGCTCCCAAAAAGCTTAGATGCTTCGTCAGACATTCATTCTGCATATCTACATAACGCTTATACTGATGATTAAATAGTCAAACGGACATAAAATTAATCGGAATTTAATTAGTAATCAGTTTTCTGGGATATAAACCACTATTACATGAACAAAACTATTATAATCTGTAGCAACATGTTGCATAAGTACAAAAAGAAATTCCATAACCCTGTAGAGAGCACTAAGCATACATTTGTATTTCGTTCTTCCTTTTTATTTTTAAACCTCTTTAATTGTCTTTTGAATATTTGGTCAAAGGTGTTCGAGGTCGAAAAAGGGAATATAAAAGCTTCGTAGCTTATAGTTGGACATAAGAAAAGAGAATATGCTAAGGTAAAACCGTACATCGTCACCTAAAATGCAAAAAAACGTAACATTACTTTTCATAAATTCACAGGCGAAAAAAACCGATATAATGGAAACCACTCTAATTGAAACGAAATTCGTATTTTGGTTATAAAATGGTTATATATTGGTTATCCTACACGCATTTTGAAACGAAATTTGAGCTTTGGTTATTAAATGGTTATATATTGGTGATAACACGCGATTTTCGATTGTTTTTTTTTGTAGATACGCTGTTTTCTATTTTAGGTGACGATATATGAATAAAATTCAGGATCATACGCAAAATTCGACTTATGGTTCTAATCACTTTGCATGTTTATTAAATATTATTAAATTTAAACTGATTCTTTGACCAAAAACCTCGAGTGAAATGCAACTCACTAAACATTTCACCATTCACTCTCTTAAACAACAGTCTTGCAACGTCACTCAGAAATGTTTTATCAGTTCTTTAGCTGCTCGCTGGTCTTTCCCGCGGTTCAGAAATAAATGCGTACACATCAAAGTCATTGTCAGCGGCAGCAACAGCTACAACTACAACAAAAGCTACAACATTATATAATCATATCATCATAAATCCTTAGCAACCAAGGTGCCCGCGATATTGTTTTCACTCGGAGCAAAAACAACAGCAGCAACAACATTTCCATCAACTTCATAACCGTTTTCCTCATCACTGTCGCTTTTATGATAATACGTAACCGCACAATTTATTGTAGTCTCCGCATAACTCAGCGAATTAGCGGGAATACTATGTATGTATGTGCACGTGAAGGTTTCTTCAGCTTTGCCTTGACTTTTTAACAGGTTGTTGTTTGTAACAGGTGCATCGTGGTTTTTTTTCGCCTCCATCTTCAGTTTACTTTTCCTTGAGCTATTTAATTTCATTACACTTTGCAATTATCGCCTTGCCAACGCAACTTCCTCGGCACAAGCGATGCAGCTAAGCTGTACAGTGGTGGCATTAATATTAATATCCATATGAAGGGGTTGGATTTGCATATACATATATATGTGTAAATGTTGGTGAAAAAGTGTGCTATTTGCTGGCTTAATTCTCAAATATTTCTTACAATATTTAAAAGTTGTAGCTGTGGTAAGGCTTCCAAGAGTAACAGGTTTACCATAAAAGCTCATAAGCCTTGCTTAAACCGGATTTGGAACTACCCCATGAACTGTCCTAAATTTAGCTACCTTGAAGATCATGACATAATAGAACCGTTATAAAGTTTATGCTCTAATAAACTAATAAATATAATAGTTAATAAAGTTTAAGAGTCGGTACTCGGCTGTCCTCTTGTGGTCTACAGTTGTATCCAAAAGCGTGCCGTGGCAAGCGCTCGTCACCAAGCAAAAACTTTTGCGGCCACAAAATCCTTCTGGCGCAAAGTGGATCGAAAGAAGTACTTTCAACTATGCTCTTTCTAACAGTTCATATCACCGCTATGATAGATACACTAACTGGCACGGTTCAATCGGCTCACAAGCAGTAAGGGTTACATGTCTTGTCGGATGCTATTTTCTGAAAAACTGTATGAAGAAAGGCGAGCTAGAGCCATCTCCACACTTTGCTTTGAACTGTTCACGGTTTGCGAGACTAATTCCTGCGTTATCTTTGGAGCGAGCGTCAGCCCTACGACCTGACCTAACCTTTCGACTCTGAAATGCATATTGGACTCACTTTGAAGTAAATAATTTGACACGGAGTCTTGAAATCGTTCACTGTAGATATCAAAAAATGTTGCTGTAACTCTGTCTAATATTACCTGAAACTGTATTTTGAGGTGCGTAGTCTAAATTATGAGGTAATAAATACTTCTATTCAATTCGAAATAAATCTAGGCATCATTTCCCAAAAGGACGGTGGTGCGAATTCAACCTATAGTTGAAATCAAGTAAATTATCTTTGTAAGGAGTAAGTGTTCGTTTCAATAGACAATTTATAGAAAAATCTTAATTTTCAGAATTACTCAGTATTTGATTTAATTTAAAATTATTTCCCTTATATATGTAAGTATATATTTTTTTTAAGAGTTTAATTTTTGCCCACTGTGCCGAAATTTAATGCCTTTAAACTGTCTCAAGCGTCTATTAAAACTTTACTCGTTTTAAAACCAAGATATCGGAAAGTCTACACATATGTACATAGATGCAATTCTTTCCAGTTTCTGTACAAGACTTAATAGAAAAAAGAAAATAAGCGTCGTGAAGATCTCAACACCATTTATCATATATACAGGATTGCAAATAATGCATTAAAAATACAACTGAATTGACAGCTAAGTTATAATTTTCTATTTTGTAATCTCAAAAATCGTAATTAAAATAGGTTACAAATTTCCAATCCCAAATATTAGATTGAAAAACGAAAAGTAAATTTTTAATCCAAAAAATTTTATTAGAAATAAAAAATTTAAATAATTGAAAAATAAACTGAAAACTGTTATTCCCAAGATTATGAATAAATTTTTTTAAAAATAATTTTCGAATAAAAAAATTTTATATCGAAAATTCAATTCAGATTTTTTAATTCTGATTTTGTAATTAAGTTTCCACAATATTCTAATAAAAATTCAAAAAATAAAATTTTATAATTTTTCAAAATTAAATTTCGAGTTAAAAACCAAATTTCCAAATTTTTAATTCCGATTTTGTGATTTTAATTAAAGCTATTAAATTGTTATCCAACATTTTTAAGGTAGCTAGTATCATACAGATAGCATTTATTTTTCCCGTATGGCCAAAGAAAAGGAAAACAGAATATATTCTTATTTCTGGATCAATATCACTACCAACTATTTGCTTCACTTTTTAGAACTTTAAGACCCAAATTAATTTTTAGGATTATTTCTTATTTACGATTTCAGTAATGAATATTTGAAGGGTGGTGAAATTAACTGGGTCATTAAAATACCTTTGTAACATTGAAAACCAAAAAGTCGCCGAGTCAGCTCATGATATCTCCAAAATACTCGAAACAGCCCACATGAGTAATCAAAAATTACTCTATCCACCATTAAATATCTACCCAAGGTTGGATCAGTGTTTGAATTAAATTCTCATCAAAATTAAAATTAAAGATATGAATTCTTGATAAAGTTGAAAAAGATGCAGAATTATGGCATTAAAATCGACTGTTGGCATCAGAGAGATAGCAGGGGATCTTAGCATCAACGACTCAACATATTTTGGTTAATATTTTGGGTATGAAGCGTGTCAATGCTAGACTCGTAGAAAAACATCTGATTCTACCAAACTCAATTCATTCTACCATATTCATTCCATTTATTCTACCATAAGTAATAACTTGAAGATTGTCTTATTAGCTATAGAAAGATAGCAGAGTATCTCAACATCTCTCTTGGAGCGGCTCATTTGTGTTAAACTTTCAGTTCTTGTTACGATTAATGTTTTGGTTAATATTATGGTTAATATTTTAATTAATGTGTTAGTTTACATTTCGGGTATACAGCATAACAATGCTAGAATCATACCAAAAATGTCAGAATATTTTACAAAAGCGACGTCGAGTAGAGGACGCAAAAGAGATGCTTTACATGGTATATAAAGCTTCTATTCACATCAAATGCATCATTATTCGTGGCCTTATGAATACGACGTCGAAACTGTTCAACAATTCAGCGAATGACACTTTTAAAATGAGCCGATGTCAAAAAAACCAAAGTCGCTGAAAACCATCTCAGCGGAGGCTTATAACAAGTGGATTGCAATGGCATCCTTATTTTTAGCTCAGGTGCCTAATTAAGGTTTGTGTTAAAATAGTTGAAATTTTTTTCTTTTTATGTCAGTCCGGGTCATATTTGATCAGATGATAATAAAATTTTTAATGTATATAGTATATTTCCAATTTAAACGCTAAATTAATAAATTTTTGGCTTTTGCAAGCATCGCTATTAGAGTTGTTTGAATTATTCTATATATGGAAAATAATTGGTTGATTGGCAGCCCTAGCGCAGATAACACCAATTGATACAAGTTAATGGTTTTAAGGTCCGAATTTCTCTCTTTACTGCCTAACTAAGTTACACAGTAACTTTAAACGCTTCACTGCGCTGTGCTTACCTCTGCTGCCTGCCGCCATACATATGTCTTGGCAGAGTGACGAGTTAGCACCTTGAGCGCCACAACAGTAAAAGGCAACCGCGTTTTTATTGCACACCAAAATGAGTTCGGTTTAATTTAATGATTGCTTCTTAATTAAAAGTGAGTAAGCGAGAGTGAGTTAGCGAGTGAAAAATGACAGCGCAAAAAAAACGATAAATTTCGCAAGCAAACACACATAAACCTTCGTGGTACACACGAACAGCGCTGCACTTGCAACAGCTGGTGAGCACTGTGCGGTGCGCTCAATTCGGGTTCATTTGCTGCAATAAAATTTAATTATTTCAAGAAAAATTTTATAGCACCGAATAGCGGTGATCCTGCAGCAGCAAACCCGCCCGCGCTGCACTCTCGCCCCCCTTGAGCTGCCTTCAGCCGCTATCAATGTCTTCGAAAATGCGATTGCTGCTAAAAGGATATACGAAGAAATTAAATTGAAGTTGCGCGCTGTTCCAAGCACAAACATACACAAAGACACCCCTTAAGCAGTGTGCGTTAACCTACTGCTTGCTTCAACTCACGCCTCGGCGTCTATGCTGGTATTTTATGGCAACCATAAGAATCAAATGCAATTAGTAGCGTGTACAACTCAATTAGACGCTGGAAAAATGCGACGAGCTTGACTGCCTCGGCTGCTGGTGCTGTTGCTGCTGCCCTCTCCCCTCTCCACACTCACTCTTGCGCGCTTTTGCTCTTTGCCAGCCAGCCAGCAAGGCCAACTAACTCTTTCTTTTTGGCGCTGCGTAGGTGTTGATCAGCGTCTGTTGCGGCAGTGAATTAGCGCAATGCCTTGGCTTATGCAGCAGACTAACTGTACTCAACTCCGACCGCATTAAGCGCTGCAAATTTAGTCTAGTCTCGCCGCCAACTCCGCAAGGATTTATGTTGTGCCACCGCTTACTGCCGGCTACGAGCGCCACACATTACTGCCTGCAATGACGCCGCTAAATTACGCGTTTAGTTGCCGCTTTACAACAAACACAACAACAAATTTGTGAGTATTTAACGCGAAAAAAGCATGAGTTGCACAATGATGCGCCGCGCCTTTGGCTGCTGCTGCGCTCCCGAAAAAAACATTCGTCCGAGATTTATGAAGCTTTAATTGTCGAGAAAAACCGAATTTATTTGTGATTTTAATTATTTGCCAGCGATTTATTTTATTGTTGGCAATGGCAAATGAAGTGGCAATGCATATGTGTTGGTAATTGAATTGTGGAGTCTGCCAGCCAGCTAGCGTGTGAGCGTTTAAAGGTGTATATTCTTCAAAACTTGCATTCAATTGCGAGTAAAAAGTATATATGGAGCTAAATTTAAATAAAATTGGTATAAAGAGGTGGTAACCGGTCGATCGAAAAGTCTGCCTCCAATAATAGTAGAACACATTTTTTGGCAAAATTCTTTTTTTTTCATTAAAGAAACTTTCCTTTATGGGTGATACATTGATTATAGCGACCCTTCAACTCTTCGATACCATTTGGTAGTACGATTTGTCCTTTGCTTCAAAATTGGCCTCAATTTGGGCGATCACCTCCTAATTCGACGAAAGTTTCTATTTAGCGAGCATTCTTTTGGGTTTCAGATCTGGAAAATACTTTCGAATGCGGAAGCAATTCGAAACTCATTTCGTTTTCATTGACTTGTGAGATGGTGCCCTTTCTTTTTCTGCAAATGCGAAATTCGTTCTTCAAACGGTCTAACTGCGCTATATAATAGCCGATGTGATGGACCTTACTTTTTCAAGAAAAACAATACAAAATTTTCATGCGCATCCCAAAGTACAGACGCCAAAACCTTGCTTGCTTCGGCTGTAGCGTTTTTCCACGCTTTGGAGTGTGTTAACCGTGTGCAGTCCACTCCGTTGACTGTCGAATAGACTTTGGAGTGAAAAGGTTATTGTCAAATATCGATGCGAAAGATCGCGTTTATTACACTTCAGTTTCTTCAAACACTACACCGAATCAGCAACACGTCGTTGCTTGCGCGACACTCACTTTGCACCGAGCTTTATCATACCCAAATATTTATTCACAATATACCCAACCCGTTCTTTGATATCTTCAGAGTCTCGGCTATCTCTAACAACTTCACTTTACGATCACCCAAAATTATATTGTGGACTTTTTTCATGTTTGAAAAAAGTCTGTTTTATGCCCGAGGAAACCCATGCAACCCCATAATTCACAATGATTCGCGTCTTTTGAAAGTTAGGGCTAACTCAAAATTATATTGATTAAATTCTATTAGTGCCATCTATGTGTCAGGTCGGAGACTTTGAGTTAGTTATAAAAAAATGTCATATTATATATTTACGGTATGTTAAAAGTTTGCCTAAGTAACTTCCGACTCTTTACAGAAAGCTTATCCCGCCATATTAACCAACCATTTGATGCTTGAAATTAAAGCTCGGGATCTCGGCGACATTTGGTTTCAACCAGACGGCGCCAATTCTCTCACATCGCATGAAGAAGCGGACTTATTGAGTGAATCCTTTGTGGGGCAGACAATTTCACGTTTAGGTCTATTCGATTGGCCATCAAGATCGTGTGATATCACAATATTAGACATTCCTGTGGACATGTATAAAATCTAAAGTCGATACGGACAATACCGCTTCGATTCAAGCCTTGGAGCAAAACATCACGCGTTTCATTCGCCCGTTACCAGTCTAAGTGCTAGAACGAGTTATCGAAAATTTGACTCAACGCTTGGACCATACGAGACATAGCCGTGAGCAGCATTTGAAAGAGATGATCCCCAAAAAATAAATGCCAAGGAATGTTCTTTCGAATAATAATACACAATTCCCATTAAATTTGAAGTTTCTGCGTATTTTCTTTACAAAGTAGGGAACCTCGAAGTGGATCACCCTTTGGTTACGTCGTAATAAGTTTATTGTTATTAAAAAAATTTTAATGCCGTTTCTATAAAAGCTCTTTATTAGTACCTTGATATTAATACCTATAAAAATAAATTATGTCATTTTCAAGCCTAATTCAATACCTTCCAATAGTTATACGAGTATTCGATTCGGACATTCCATTTGAAAGATATCACGAATTTAAAAATATAAGTGTTAAAAAAAATTCGTATGGTAGTCGCTCATCACGCTCTGATATGCTGCAACACTAAATGCGATCTAGGCGTCATTGGGGCACAAGAGAGAAATCAGTGTCAAGAAATAATAGGCTCTATATGCACATTTTCTTTAAAAGTGTCTATCAAAAAAATAATTTTCAATAATTTATCAGGAAATGCATGCAATAATAATTTTCTACTTAGAGGAAAAAAAGGCGGAAAGTTCATGGAAGAAGCAGAAATTTTGTAAAGCTAACATGACAGAACCTCATATTTGTTTGACTATATGTGACAGCCAGACCCCTGGATTGTTCATGCAGGCCCGACAAGAAGCTTACTTATGTGCTGCTAACAAGAGCAACTTGCTGAAAGCTTGAATATATCGATTTCAACTAAAAAAATCGATTATAAAAAATATGATCAATATGCTATGGTTGTTTTTTGTGAAAACCACATCAACGTTGCTCCAAAACAAATATCTAAAGAGGCACCTTTTTACAGAGTAATTTAACTAAGTTTGCCATTAAGTTTGTAACACCCAGAAGGAAACGCCGGAAACCCTAAGGCGTTACGAGCTGAGTCGATTTAGCCAAATCCTTCTGTCTGTCTGTCTGTGTATACAAGAAGACCTTCAAATTTTGATATATTGTACTGAAATTTCACATACATACGTCCGTTTCTCCTCAAGAAACTGCATGTTTGTCGAAAATGTCGATGTTGGACCCCTGAAACATATATTTAATATATTTAATAGCCCAAATAATGTCTTCATATGGAAAACTTTTTTATTTGAAGAGCTATCTTTAAGAAATTAGGCATCGATTATTGTCTGAGAAAATTATGCAATATTCTAAGAAATCATTCAGTTCGGATCACCATAGCATGTAGCTGTCATACAAACTAAACAATCAAAATCAAGTTCTTTTATGGAAATACTTTTATTTGTGGAGGGTATTAGCTTTGGTGCAGTGAAAGATAGTTGAGGTTTTTTTTTGTTTCTTTTTTTCTTTGTTTTTGTTTCATGTTTCATAAACAACAATGAATAAATACACCAATATCAAACTACATTCAAGTTCGCCTACCATTTACTGTCAATTTACTTAATAGGCGTATAAAATTAAAATGATTTGTATTTAATAAATTTAATAGCAGCACAATTAATGTCAAAGCTGTCACGACGACGCGAGCGCCAATAAGTCACGAGGTGTAAAAATAGTGACTGCCAGCAGTTAAATGATTATAAGGACATCATATGGAGCATATCAAATGTGAGCATCAACACAAACGCTGATAGACAACACATACCAAGGAAAGACACACACACACAGTGAAACATGTTGATGCGCTTAGATACCTTTTGATGGCAACACAACTCAAATGAAAAGTGTCGGTAAAATTAGAAGGGAAAACCTTGCCAAGTGTCGAAATGTGCGGGCACAAGGACAAAAACAAAGCGCGGCGAGAGAAAAAAAGAAAAATATCTTTGAGTACAGTTCGAAAAAAGTACAAGCACAAAGGAAAAAGAATGACGACAGCAGGAAAATTACACACACAAGTCCTTTGGCGAAACGAGTCAAACCATAAATCCAATGCGACACTGCGCCGCTGGCAGCAACGCCTACACACTGAGGATATGCTAGGCAACGACGAGTAGGATGTTGAAGACGAAGACGGGGGCGAGCACTACGACGACAGTCGCTTGTCGCTTTTAATTAAGTTCAAAACACTAAAAGTCACACTGCTGGGCAAAACGGTTGGTGACCGGGGCGTGTGAGCCAAAACCAAAAAACGAAAAACAGTGACAACAACAAATAGACACATCGCATTGACTGTAACAAAGATGATGCTATGGAATCGTATGGTAGCAAACGAATGAGCGCTGAAGGTGGTGGAGGCAGGTGCTGAAATGTTGGTTGGTGGTGGAATTTGTTGGGAGTGACAAGCTGCATGCAATTGATATAAAAATTAATAGGACACGCCATTAAATTACACACATATTTATATATGTATTTGTATTTCAATGAATAAAATACTGCCTGGGGTAGCGGGTGGGAGGGATACTGAGGCAAATAATCTAGTAATATTTGTAACTTTATGAACAAAAAGCCGCTATTGCTTACCAGTTGCATGCCACGCTATCAAGGAAGCTGTGAGTGTATGATTTGGATGTTAAATTTTTTGGTGCATAATATCTTTAGATTATCAGGTATATGACGGGGCCTCAACATTTTACTTTTCATATTTTCCATATTTCACCATGCAAGATGGATTAAGTTTGCCACAAAATTTGTAACACCTATAAGGAAGTGTCGCGGACCCTATAAAATATATGTACATATATATAAATGATCAACATGACGAGCTGTCTGCCTGTGTGTATATTCGCGAACGAGTCTCTCAGTTTTTTGAGAGATTCAAGTGCTGCCATTTCATCCAGGAACACAAATGGTTGGGTGTAGTATGTAGGACGGTAGAATCATCGGTCCATACGTAACCGTAACCGTCAATGACGACCGTTATCGCGCCATAATAACCGACTATTGGATACCCGAAATTGAAGCTCGTGATGTCGCCGATATTTGGTTTCAACAAGATGGCGCCAGCTCCCACACACCGCAACAATCAATGGATTTATTGCGAGAACACTTCGTTTTTTTTCTCTTTACTTCAAGGCCGGATGTAAGTAACGGTCTTTCTAATAAGGAGGATATGATTCTTAAGTGTCGTTTCGGCCATTTGTAGTATGTCAGGATTTGTAATTTTTGTCATTATATTCAGTAATGTTTACAATTTCATCATGAAAAGATATACGCAAATTTTAAAAAAATTTCAGGCAAGTGTTGCTGAAGACCGCAATTTGTCGATTCCAAAACGTTCTCAAGAATTGGGACTATCTCAAACCACAACCCGGCGGATTTTGAGAAATGATTTGGGCTTGCATCCATATATAATTGTTCCCACTCAAGATCTGAAGCCATTGGACTACTGTTAGCGCCGTTAGTTTGCTGATTTTACCTTGGAACAACTTGAAAGCCATAAGAACCTTTTTAAGAAAATCATCATCTCCGATGAGGCTCACTTTCATCTGATATACAAAACTTTCAATTCAGTTGGAAGAAGTTGATCTTGACAATAAATAAACCAGACTATTTTTAAGCTTGTGAAGTCAATATTGAACGTGCTATTCATGACATATGACTTGATTTAGTGGATAAACTATGCTTATCGAATTCGTTCTTGAAAAGAAGTCGTGGCGGCAATTTGAATGATATGATATTCAGAACTAATTGTATCGATTGCACTACACAATAAATTTGAATTTCCTTAAAAATTAATGTGCGTTTTTTTAAGAAGTTTTATCAGTCTTTTTGGAAACTCCTGGTAGTCCTGCCGTTAACGCGTAGGGATCTTTTTTCCGAGTTTTAAATGTTTTCCTTTGAAATTTTCACCAAATCTTTGTAAGATACACATATATCTTCGAAATAATAAAAAGTTTGAATAAAATATTTAATTTTGTATATGAAAAAAAATTAAAATATGGCATTTTTTGCCCGAAAAAACTCATGTAGCTCTTTAAAGTTCGATGTTCTGAAGATGATAGACCCAAACGTTTCGACATAATAATGGAAATGGTACATTAGAAATTTTTGATTACATTCGTTTTAAGAAACTTACCAAAGCTTAGAGCACGACGGCAGGAAAATCTGAAAAATACAAAAAAATAAATTGAGAATTAGTTCCAAAGTCAAATATATATGTAGTCACAAAAATAGCAAAAAATTGTATACGAATTTAACTGAAGCGAAATATTGTCACGTATTGAAGAAGAAGTGTAAAACAAACAGGACGATAACTGAAAAAAAATATGATAGGGGATACAATAAAAACTTGTTTTCTTAATATATTCACATTAGTGAAGTAATTTATTACGATTTCAAAAAATAGCTATAAAACTTACACCGAAGAGACCTATAAACACAAACAACAATAATAACAATATGAAAAGACTCGAAAAGACAGAAGCCGCAGACACATGGGAAAAATAGCAAATGTGCAAATGGGTAAAGGTCAAGCACTCAAGGCTCACTTACATTGATGTGAAGTACTGATTTATCACATACATGCTATAAACATATATTTATATAAAATATATATACATACGTGCACATACATATGCATATGCGAAGAAAGTATAAGCCCGTATTTTTTGCTCATTATTGGAAATCTTCGGACAAAAGAGTGAAAACAAGAACGCACTCACATTAACTGACAGCAACATATCTGTGTGTGTATATGTATACATTATATTTATATATTTCATAGATATTTGGATGACTGTGCATGCTTTCCAAACTTTGTAGCCGAAGTACTTAAAAATTTATTGCTTCTACTTGCGGTTTCACTCTGAGAAACTTGCAACAAATACAAACACACACATGCTTTTTCTTTCGGAGGTCTTCACTGGAATGTATATAAGAGCGAAGAGCATGTGTGAATTATTACATTCTTATGAAGCCAGATCTTAAAAAAAATGAGAAATATAAAATGTTTTCCGTGGAGTTTATTTCTCTTCTTTTACTTTTTAGGGTAACCAGAAGAAATATTCATATGTACATATGCTAGGCTTTTTAATTATATGTATAAGTACTATAAATATTGCAAACTAGCTCAAAAGGAGATATTTCTTAATAGGTTAGATATTGGTTAGTGGTATCTGGTAGTGTTGCAGTTAGTATCTATGATCAAGGGAACGACGAAACGTCCATCTATTATAAATTTTAAACAACTGAATACAGTATTTTAAGTAGTGTTTTGCTTCTTCTTTAATGAATGAAAGGCATTTTAGGTTTTAATTTACTCATTTAGGAAAAAAAATGGAAGAAAGGTATTCTTTATACTTTTATGACCTTTGGCCAAAACTAATTCGGATACCAGACCTGACATAAAAATTCTATATTAAAGATTTTTTCTTAAGGGGTTACATGAGTTTTCGGGTTTCAAAAAAGTTGATCCTCTAAGAAGTTATTCTGCAAACAGGAGAGCATCGACGGAGGGGTCACCGGAAACGGCGTCGCAATGGCCGAGCATGAAACATTTTTTTCCAAAGATTTCCGACTTTCTTTGTTAATAGTGTGTGTTTGTAACAATAAAAAAATCCTAATAAAATATTTATTTTTTATATGAGAAAAGAAGCGTTGAAAAAATGGTGTTTTTTACTCGAGGTTCATGGGCTTTTAAGGCCACTAGAAACTTAGAACAGATTATTTTTTTATCCATGGATATATTGTTGAACAAACTTCTTGTTAATTAGCGAGAGCGATTCAGAGTAACCTTGCAATAATCGACTTTCAATAACTTAATTAATAAAGACTGCAAACAACTATATATCTCCACCTAAAATGGAAAATAACGTAACATCACTTTTCACAAGTTTACTGGCGAAAGGAAAACGATATAATAAAAACCACTCAAATTGAAACAAAATTTGAGTTTTGGTTATAAAATGGTTATGTATTGGTTATATATTGATTATTTATTGGTTATATCTGAGTTTGATAATGGTGTAGTGAATGGTAAGCAATAAAAAATTCAATTTCAATTTTTTTATGATACGTTTTTTTTGCATTTTTGGTGACGAAATATAGTTATAAGCCCAATATTATACCCATTAACCGTTGTAGTTTCATAAAATGAACGTTAAGACACAAATGTGTTACTAGTGAACATTTGTTGTAAACGGATCTTAATTTTTTTCTTTTGACATGACATCTGTCAAAAATAGTCAATAACCTTATAGTCATTGAACAAACAGCATCATATTTTTCATTGTGTTAAAAATGTCAAAGTTTTTACTAAAAAGTTTTGATTTACGGAAAGTATTTATGTTCTGTTTTCGGCAGAGTCGCATCGAATGCTTATCCATGCATATGGTGATCATGCTTTATCAGAAGCAACTTGCAAAAGATGGTTTCAACAGTTTAGAGATAATGATTTTCGTGTGGGAAATGAAGAACGTGAAAGACGAAAAAAAAGTTAAAAGACGCCGAACAGCAAACAATATTGGAAGAAGATGATCCTGTGAGTCAAAAGCAAATGACAGTCATGCTAAATGTTGCACAACAAACAATTTCAGAACGTTGGAAAGTTATGGAAATGACAAATGAGAATAGTGGGTGCTACAAGAATTGAATGAAAGAGAAATGGAAAATCGAAAAAAACACTTGTGAAATTTTGCTTCAAAGGCACGAAATAAAATCAATTTTGCAACGAATTGTCACTGGCGATGATGGAATGGATTTACTTCAGAACTCTAAACGGAGAAAGTCTTGGCTTAATCCGGGACAACCACCAATATTAACTACAAAAACAGATCGATTCGGTAAGAAGGAATACTCTGTGTTTGGTGGGATCAGAATGTGTGGTATATCATGAGCTTCTACAACCTGGTGAAACTATTCATACTAATCACACAACACAATGCTCAATTTGAACTATGCTTTGATCGAAAAACGACCAGAGAGGGCCAAAAGGCACGGCAAAGTAGTTTTGTTACACGACATTGCACCTGTCACAAAAGCAAAATCGGTTCAGGAAACAATCACAGTATTTGGCTGGGTGCTGCTACTCCACCCGACGTATTCATCAGACTTGTCTCTTCCGAGTACTATATGCTTCCAACGATGGGACACGCATTGGCTGAACAGCTCTTTAGTTCCTACGCAGAAGTCGAAAATAGGATGTTTGATTGGTTTATTCGCACGGTATCCAGAAAGCGCCAGAAAGGAGGTTAAAATGTAAAAAAATCGAAAGTCAATATTTTAAATAATTTTTTTTACTTTCCCATTCAAAATTAGAATTTAAGTTTCATAAAAAAAATCATACTGGTACACATATTCATCTATGTAGCTTGTGCTGTGATTTCCATTTTGGAGATTCTCTGCTTGATTTAACATCAATTAATTAATAGTATTAATGCCCTCAATATGTTCTTCTTAGTCTCTTGGCTCTACCTAGAGATAGAGTTAGTCACAACCGGTAACAAAGAATTAAGTTTCAAAAGACTTACACAGGTTATTGGCTCTTAAATTCTTTTTCTGAAGAAAAACTTTCAGAAGTGACTAGTCAACGTTGTGATAAGCAATAACGCAAGCCTCACAATTATTCTTGGAAGCCTACTTATTTAATCTCTGCTGTTGAAAACTTGCTTCCTGCAAAGGTCGCTGTAAGCAAATGAGTGAGAATTTTAACTGAGTGATGTTCTCAGGTTTGCAACTGTATTTCTGACTTGCAAAGTCTTCCTACTTATTGATCGAAGGCGTAGCAACTGGTATTAAGAAAAGTAAAGTTTAGCAGTGAATATAAAAACTGACATTGAGTCTTCGGTGTTTTCGGATGTAAAATATTGTTTTAATTCTTTCAAGCTTTAGACATTGGGAAAAATTACAGTATAGAGCTAGCAAACTGATCGCTAATGTTGCAACAACTACATGCGCGCTTAATTCTTAACGGTCATCTAACTATCTGCACTATAATTAATAAAGCAATAACCTTTTTACTATGCCACCGCGCACCAAAACACACAAAGTGCGCTAACAACTCGCTCATTAAATTTAAACTACTCAGCTATGTTTGTATGTATGTATGTGTGTATTAAATTGCGAGTGCCACCACTAAGAGTTAGATAACTTATTTAGCATAAAACGCACAAAGTGTCGAGCGGCCGAAACGCGACCGGAAGTAAAAAATACTGCACATCCGGCAACATTTTGCTGGAGTCATGTTGCAACTGGAGTCAACAGAGTGACTGCACATAAACGCAGCGCAATGAGCACACAGCCGTAAATGGTGCAAGACGACGACGTAACAAGAACAACAAGAAAGCGCTGGCAGCTGTAAAAAAAAAACAAAAACCATAAGAGAAATAAAATTAAAATGGTGAAAAAATTGAAAAGCCAACGCAGCAAATGTTTGTTGCTAAAAAGTGAAAATAAAGCGCAAATGAGTGCAAATTATGTGTAATAATTTTAAATGCAGCGCTTTAGTGGCCCAACGCGCGCTGCTAACTGCCAAGCGCCCACATTTTACTGCATATTTCAAGGCGCAGTGAAACTAAATTAAATAATTTTTATTTTTCATTTAATTTTGATAATCATACTTTTATACCCTACACAGGGTGTATTAAGCTTGTTAGGATGTTTCTTTATACCAGGAAGGAAGCGTCGGTAACTATGAAAACTATATATGTATATAAATGATCAGCGATTTAACCATATCCGTGTGTCCTTCTCAATGTATATATGTGAACTAGTCTCTCAGCTTTTGAGTTATCATCCTGAAATTTTGCTCATGTCTTTTTCTCTGCAGGAAGCTGCTCATGTGTTTGAACTATCGATATTGGATCACTATAGCATATAGCTGCCATACAAAATTCACTGTCGGAATCAAGTGTTCGTAAGGAAAACATTTTTATTTGACAAGATATATTCACGAAATTGAGCATGGATAATTTACTGAGGAAAAGATATAATCTCCTAAGATATTGATCATATCGGACTACTATAGCCTATAGCTGGCATACAAGCTGATCGACCAAAATCCAGTCCTTGTATGAAGAACTTTTTAATATGACAAGTTATCTTACCGAAACTTTTCAGCACTTACTCTTTAAGATAACAGAACAATCTCTGAAAACATTTTTCAGATCGGACCGCTCTAACATATAGCCGTCATACAAAATACACGATCGGAATCAAGTGCTCGTATGAAATGCTTTTTCATTTGGTGAGATATAAACACGAAATTTGGCGTGGATTTTTTTCTAAAGAAAAGATATAATATCCTGAGAAATTGTTCAGATCGGATCACTATAGCCTATAGCTGTCATACAACTGATCGACCAAAACCCAGCCCTTATATTAAAACTTTAGCAAGATAGCTCGAAAATCATCAGGAATTATTGTTTAAGGTAACGGTACAATATCCATAAATATTGTTCAGATCGGACCAGTATAGCTTATAGCTGTCATACAAACTGATCGATCAAAATTCAGTCCTTATAAGAAAAACTTTTTTATATGACGGGATAGCTTCCCAAAAACTTTCAGGAATTATTGTTTAAGGTAACAATATCATATCGGAAAAAATTGTTCGAATCGGATAACTCTAACATATGGCATACAAACTAACCGATCATAATTAAGTTCTTGTATGGAATCTTTTGTAAATGCTAAGGGTATAATAGTTTTGACGCAACCGAACTTAACGTTTCTTCTTGTTTTTGTTTTTTTTTTATATATTTTTTTTAATGAGCAAAACTACTCCCGCAGTCGGCGCGCTAACGGATTCTCGCGGGGCAGCGCTTAACTTCCGGCGCAAAAAACGGAGAACTCGCTTAGTATACTTGTACGTAAGAGATAGCGCGACGACGGCAAAGAGACGAATGCGCGGCGGCAACTGTGCGCTTGATTTAGAACGACACAAAAGATAACTGAAAGTCAGCCATTAAGTGACACCAGCGCCATACAGCTCATTAGTGGTCAGGGTCATTTGTTGGCAATGCAAAGCGCGCGCCCCCTCCATTCACAACCAACCTAAGCGAGGCAACACCAAAATGCGCTACACTTACACAGCGACCAACAAAAGTGTGGAGCGCGCGGCCAAAGCGGCTAGCGGGCGGAACGTAGTAAGTTGGTCGGTTGCAGCCTAGTTGACTAAATGTTGTCGCTAATGTTTGCTGGCCACAAATGGTGCATACTTGCAGCGCTGTGGCAACACCGGGGCGGGAGGTAAGTATTGGTCAGAGTCAGACCAGTACCAGTGTGGCATAGAAAGTTGTCTGGCGTTGCCGTGCACTGCCGAGTACCGCAGCTGGTAAGTATACAGGATGTTGCCGCCGCCGCCACCGCCGAGCTGGAAAGTGTTGCAGATACGCGCAATTGCATTTGTGTGGCAGTAAAATGACAGCAACAAGAACAGCAAGAACCACCACAGCAACAAGAAGCGAATAGCGAACAGCGAAAAGAAAAATTAACAAAAGAGTCAACAGAAATGCGAAAATTAAAGTTGCAAACAAATTACAAAAAGCTTGCTTGTGCAACTGTGTACGCTCATGGGTGCTAGGCGATGGTGGGGGTGGGGTCGCGTTGCTTCGCGCTAAATGGCATTCAGCTCAGTTCGCAATTGGACGCGAAAAGTTTTTAAATGCTTGCGCAATTTGATTTCGCCGCCCCGCGGAATGGTAAGCGAGCAGAAGTGAAACAAATAAAACAAAATTAGCGCTGCTCAAATAACTGTTCATTGAGTTGCCATTGCCAGTGTAAGAGCCTGAGTGTGTGTTTGTGTAATATTTTGCATATATTTGTTTATAAATGGCGGCGCAAGTTATCAAATTTGACGTCGATTATTTGCACTGTTAAAGGCACTTAATGGCTGCTTTAATGCGGCAGGCAACTAAATAAGTGCCAAAAATTGGCAGGAACAATGAGGCTATACGTATACTCACCAGAAAAGTGGTGCTTATATTTTTAAATTTTTTGAAATTATTTCTTTTTTGTAATTTCAGTTTTTTGTTGCAATTTTAATTTCTTTTATATAATTTACTCATATATAGTTACGGACTGCGAAATATTGTATCGTAGACCCAAATCAAGATGGAATTGAGATCTGAGTACACTTCGCACTATTTCGACACTTCGCATAGGTCCTAATTGTAGTCGAGCATATGCCGATCTCAACACACTACTGTAAAATTTCAAACCAAATAATATCGGGGACAATTCACGAGGATTGATTCTAACTCTGCAAAAATTCAACAAGTCCGGCATGAAACCTCAAAGTAACATGTTTGACAATATTCGATGAAGAGACTAATTGTACGGTTTCTTTAGCCTAAAGCATACCAAAAGAGACTTATTGTAAAAAATCTAACAAAAAGGTAATTTCTTGAATAAAAGCGTAAACAAAATTTCAACTAATCTGTCTTTATCTTTACCTTAAAGGAATTCGTTTGATTGTTCGAAATTAATTAACACCTAACTGTATCCTAAAAACATATTTTGGATACCAGTTCATATGCAATTGTACTTTTTAGGGAATAATCAGGATGTGCTCTCCTTAAAGATTGTTGGATTGGTTGGAAGTTATCATTAGTTGGAGCACTGGAAGCCGTGGATGATATAACGTCCCAGCCGACTGAGGGCTGGGCATTCGGAAAGGAAATGTTCCATTATCACATCACCCTCAACCTTTCCTTCTATTGTAGGTGGAATATCAAGAGTAGATGCTCTGTGATGTCCTCTACTTTATTATTAAATATGTCCTGTTTTTTAGAAAAATAAAAAGCTTTTTGGCCCGTTCTCCATCAACACTACTCCAAAGTAAGTTTGTGGTATGCCTTATGGCGTTGCATGGGTTTACATTTTAAAATTAAATTTTCAAGTTGATCCGAGTAACTAGCTAGGCTAAGTGCACCGTCTTTAAACTCGTGTTTCTCGAAACTGTGTTTTTGAGATCGGTTGGCAAGATTTATTGAGAACTTCTTAACCGATCTTCATGAAATATGATACAATTCTTGAATTGAATGAGATACAATTTTTGAAGACTTAAATGAAAAATTTTTTCGATTTCAACTATTGGAAAAAAATTGTGAAATTTCCACAGAAGTTTTAATTGTTTTTGTAAAAATGTCTGCAAAAATTCAATTTTCAGTTTTTTCCCCGGCGTCCAAGTTCTAAGTTAAGGTCTTAACTAATAACGTATGTTTTCTCTTTAGATGAACTTCTAAGGAGTTATCCTGCCAACGCGGACGCATCTTTTTTCCGGGCGAGTTTAAAATATTTGCTTCCAAGAATTTAAGAATTTCATATTTAATAGTGTAAGTTTGTAACAACAAAAAATTCTAAAAAAAAACATTTATTTTTTTATATGAGATAAAAATGATTGAAAAAAGACTGTTTTTACCCGAGGAAACCCATGTAACCCCTTATGTTGCTATTGTTCCAAAATCTGAGGTGGCCCTCTAAAGTCCATAGTTTCCAATAATCCTTAAAGAAACTGAATAGTCTGGGGTTTCTTAGTGGAGTTTTGTTTCCATCAGTCGGAACAACTCTTCTGCCTTTTTGTTTCCTTATATTCCTATATGACTGATTACCCAGATGATATTAACCTAGTTACCTGCTGGGAGTCTAGTTACTGCCTGCTTGTATAACCTAACACAGTGAAGTTCAGTACAGGACTACCCACTAGAATGTCTATATATTTTCTGGTTAAATCAGAAACCCACTTGGCACCTTCTGTTATGTCAAGAATCTCGAACTGTAAAACAAAATTGTAGTCAAATAGTTTTCTAGTTACTATTTCTTCCCTTGAACCATCGCTGAATATGCAGATTTTGGAATTGTGGAACACAGAACAATTGGTCCATTCTTCACAACTGGCGAATGAATCGACTACTCACTAAATAATTTTCTTCACCACATTTTGAGAGTCTCCTAGCAATCAAACTCTGTTGCTTCTGCATATGTTCATAAAATCTACTAAAAATCTTCGGACAGTGAGTTTCAGAAAGTTCTATTTTCTCAAGATTGTTATTTGAGCTTTTATAGTTAACGGTTTATAATAATCAAGATAGGTCGGTCTGACGTGAACGACCTCTTTAAAAAGGTCCTCCTTTGAACTTTAATACAATATCTTAATGAAATTTTACACAGGCTTTTGAGATACAATTCTTGAAGACTTGGATGAAGGACTTTTTCGATTTCAACTATTGGAAAAAAATTGTCGTGAAATTTTCACAGAGTTTTACTTTCGAAGTTATTAGTACACTAGCATTATGAAACGACTTTCAAGTCATAGTAAGACCCATAGGTCGAATTGTGAAGCAGGCATTGGAACAAGTGCAATACACAAGTAATAGTAGTTTTAAATTAAATAACTAGAACGCGGTCCTTAAGACCGTGACTATGAGTTAGTTTCTATTTAATCCAGCAGGTCTCTTTATTTACTTGTAGATAGTAAAGTGGCGGTTACTGCAAAAAGGCAATCGATAGACTTGTAATAGAAAACTTAAGAAACATTATTTGTGTACCCAGTGATATAGGACTTAGTCTCCATAAGATAACTAACTCCGCTCAGGTCTTTTATGTGTTTCCTGAAGCAATTGCGGTAAGAGAAACACCTCAGAACTTGAAACACCACTAATAGAGTTCGCACCACAAGACTACTACTTTTGTGGTGTAGTAAGCACAGTGGACTTATCGAAAGGTTCTACCTTTAGGAAAGAGAGAATTGATTGTAAGCAGTGAGAGTCATAATAGGGTTCTTTTCTCAGAAATTTCGAATTAGAAAGATGGTAAGGTATTGACAGAATGGGGGGATTTCTCCCATGCCCCGCAATGTTTCATTGTAAATAAATTATATATTTGAAAAGAAAAGTTTTCTTAGGAGCAAAAACCGCTTTCTTACCTTTCCTATAACACTCGGATCTACATCAGAGGAAATCACCCGGACTTTTATTCGATTAAGAGCTCTCAGCTCGGTAGGATTCCTTAAAATTATGTGAAGAACATTTTCATTAACAGCAACAACAAATTCAAGCCAAAACAAATCGGATAAGAACACGAGAACTTAAGAGAGTGGTAAGCGAGAGGCAAAGAATGTTTCCTTAAATATAAAAATATATTGTAAGCAACAACTCATGCGTTTCAAGCTAGAATACCTTCCATTTTCATAGTTCTGTTTCTATGACATTTTGACATGGTTTTCACAAATGAGCAGCTTATTTACCGTGTGCAAAATTTCAGAGCGATAACTCAAAAACTGAGGGACGGGTTCGCGTATACACCGACGGATATGACTCAGCTCGGCACGCTGTTCATTTACGAGTATATGTATTAACACTTTATGGGGTTCCCGAGATTTTTCCTAGGGTGTTACAAACTGCATGATGTCTTTAAAATATTTCAGATTATATTTTTATGAGATTGAATTACCCGAAAAATTATTTTCTGCGGTTTACCTGATTTAATTCCGTGTTGAATAAATGCCAGAAATGTATGGGTCAACCAAGAAAATTTAGTTGAAATTTCCTACATAAATAGCTTAAGTCGAAAATTAGCTTAAATCATTTACTTAAATCAAGCTCTGGTATCTTATGCCAACAGTATCCACACAAACTTTAATATTAAACCAAAAAGCGATTTTCGGCCTACACTCCACCACATCTGCTAAATCAATTTCATCAGAAGTTCCAACAAAACAACAAAAATCAGAAATCATAAATTGCATGTAACTTCTACTGAAACTAAACCGCTCCACTTGCACAACCCCTTAGTTATTCAATTAAATATGCACATTGAGCACACACACCATTGGCACACGCCCACAGCCGACGGCAATTGCAAATGTCGCAGAGCCAAGGCGTTGCACAAAACTAGGTTGCAAGCACAAATTTGAATATTTAATACTGCACGCTCAACCAAAAGATAGCGCAAATTTTTAGATTTCATTAAATTTTACAGACTTGACACGGCAGCGCCAGGACGCAGGGAAGCAGGAGCAGACCGAAAGGAGAGGATGCGCGCGGTGAAAACTGCTGCTAACTATGCTCCGTTAGCTATCATAGCCTTATGTTTAACTGGCACAAATAGCTGGCGGACTGCAGCAGCAGCTCAATGCTACACATATACATAATCATGTGTGTGTCTGTGTTTGTGTGTGCTGCCTCCTTGCACACAGCAGCATCAAATTTTCATAAAAACAGCAGAGAATTCCAAAAATACATGCATAAAATGAAATGGCAATGAATGACGTAGCAAAAAACAATGGCGTCCAAAAATCGGTTTTGCTGCTAAATCTCACCAAATTGTACGGATAATCTTGACTGACGCTGAAGGTGGCAGTTTTAATGAAATCACCAAAAAATAACAAAACTTCAACAAACTGTGCAGCAGCGAAAATCAGTGTTGCCATTTGCACCAAATGCGGTTGGGTGTTGCGAGAACACGCGTACAGTGAGAGAAATTCAATTGAAGAAGTGAAATTGTTTACACTGAAGCAATGAATAATAGCAGCATTAAATTGAGGTGAGGTAGAATTTGGTCAATGTTCGTCGAGAGAGGACTTTACTTACTTCTCAATTGAATAGTCAGTCCGAAGTAGCAGCTGTTGCAAGAGTTATTCTGCGTTGAATTTCGAGGATGACGTTGTTGCTGGTGCAAATACTGGTTCCAAGATAGACTAATTTACATATAGATATCATAAGTGAGTAATCTTAAGCTCTCAGCTATTTAAAAACTAGACTTCCAGTCTTAGACCAAGTATCCTGTGGGTAGCCAAAAAACATCCGTTTGAAGGCGAGTTAAAGTGAGAAGGCGAATTACATTCAATGTATTCCTCCTCAGGGTTGTGCGCTGGGTTTGAGAACCGTCCTCCAATGATAGGAAGAAAGCAACCTCGGATGAGAGACCTCCTTTTGATGACGACCACTGTAAACGAATTAAGAATAACGATTTAAGGGCATGCATCTGAAATGTCCGGTCTTTTAATTGGGAAGGCTCCGCTGCCCAACTGGTTGGTATCCTCGTAAGAGTAAAGGCTGACAACACCGCCGTCCAAAAAGTGCGAAAGCGGGACAAGGACTGAGACGAGTGGGTCTGTGCGGCATTTACTACAGAGACCATATAAAAGAGCGCAAGTTCGGTGTGGGATTCGTGGTGGGAGAGAGCGCTGAGTACTGTCATTCACTCCAGTGGATGAACGTCTAGCCACAATCCGCATAAAAGCGAGGTTTTTCAACATATCGCTGATTTGGGCTCACGCTCCGACGGAAGAGAAGAACGATATGACCAAAATTGTCTTCTATGTACACTTGGAGTACACCTGTGAGTGTTGTTTCCCGCCACAATGTCAAAATCGTTTTTGGCAACTTTAACGCCAGGGTGGGCAAAGAAGGTATCTTTGACACAACGGGTGATAAATTCAGCTTCCACGAGGAAACATCCCCAAATGGGTTGAGGGTGATCGACTTCGCCGGGGCCCGAAATATGGTTATCTACTATATGAGTACATGCGTACGCTCCGAGGTCCTAGCATTGTCTCGGACCATTCATCAGCAACTCGGTATAAGGGAGCTGCGATAGGGCACATAAGGTTTCAAGACCGGAGTATACTCTTGTAGAACCTCCAAACATGATCTAGTGACTGTTGCCCAGAGCATACTAAAATTATGGAGGAAACATCTGTCCGGCCTGCTGAATGGCAGTGAAAACATAACATCAGGAGATGGTGAACCGTTTCCTCAAATCGATGACGATGGAGGGGACGTTCCGTTGTCCGAGCATGAAGAAGTTCGAATAGCACTCATCCGTCTGAAGAACAACAAAGCAACAAGCATCAGCTTCATATCCGACGATTGAAATTTAAGTGTTGCAAACAAACTTAACTCAACGGGAAACCGTTTTGAGGCAATTTAAGAAGATAAACGTAAATCGCTACGCAGTTTGAAGACTATTCAGGAAATTGGCTTTGACAACTGTTTCTAAGATGGGAAAAAATGTGTGATATGTGAAAGTGTGCTGGGCCAAGGAGGTTTATGTGGTGATGTTGATTTTGAAGAAGATGATCTTTCCTCATCTCATTTTGAGATTTAGAAAGCGGTTTGTAAATTATCTAGTACGTCAAACGTATAATGTAACCCTCGCCTTAAAAGAGGGTATCTTAAAACTGGGCATCTTCTGGATGGAGTCATGTGTAGAAGTTCACGCAAGTGAGGAAAGTTCTCTGATCGCCATTCATTTGGGAGTGGCCAGAAACGATCCTTTTATACATGGCTCAAGCAGCTCACTACTTCCGCTCTTTGACCAAGTATCCTCTGGGTAGCCTAAGAACACCCGTTCGAAGGCGAGCTAAAGTGAGAAGGCGAAACATCTCCCACATAGGGTTGTGCGCTGGGTTTGGGACCCGCCACGTAAAAAAACACCCCCAGTGAATAAAACTGAACATACTTTCATGATTTTTTAGGGTGTAGAGCATTGTAATTTTACCCTTGAGATGTAGCCTTGTATTAAAAATGCACGCGAATCTCCCAACACATATCTGCCATGTAGTCAACCTCTTGATGCAATGAAGACGGCTGACTATTTCGGAGCTCGCTTTGAAATGAATACACTCTAAACATACAAACACACATACATACATATGTATATATGCATCTGCATATTTTCCTTATTCCTTCAGCTGCCCGACCAGGCGAGGCGTGATTTTTGGCTTGCAACTGTATTTGTATATGCCTGCATGTGTGTGTGAGAGTGTGTGTATGGCTTGCTCACGGGGTATAAAAAATGCGCACACTTATAGCCTTAAGCGTATTCAAATGAATGCAATTTGTATGCGATGCGACGACGAATGCAGGCAGTAAAAGCAGCCTTAAAATTATTGCCGAAAAGCAATGAGAAAATCCAAAAAAAAGAAAAAAGAATTCAAAAAAATAAAAATAAAAAAGCGAGTAGAAAAGGCAGCAGCACAATAAGTAGGAAAAAGTGTGGCGAAAAGGTGCCAGAGAAGAAGCTTGAAGGCACAGCGCAAAATGTGGCTGAGCCACACAGCACACACACACCTCTGCAGTGTTGTTGTAATTGTAAGATTTTTCAACGGAAATCGGAGCGCAGCAGCAACTTGGTTGGGACTACAAATCAGCGCTGGCTATAAAACAAAAGCGGCACTCATGGCTCAAAGTGCATATAAGGAATGTGTAGTGGGGGTTTGCATGTATGTATATGTATGTATGTATGTGTGTTTAAATATACCTATATATGTATTGGTGTAAGTATATGTATGTTGCTGATTTCGCGAATTCGTAATTGTGTATGACCTGCAATCACTGCTGCATGGGTTTGTGTGCAAGCAGCTAGTGGCTGCAGGGTTGCATTGCCGTTGAACGTGCGAGATTTAACGGTAGTTTATGCGCAAATGAATGGCACAACTTTCGGCCGAATTTTCACTTTAGCAGCCACTTAAAAGAAATGTTTTATGAGCGTCTTTTGTGTAATAAAGTTCTATCGCTCACACTACTTCCCTCTCGCTCCCTTACTCTTACTCACTTTAGTACTCTTTCTATAGAAGGAGCAAATCAGCAAGCTAATGGCGTGATTTTTGTGTTTGCACATTCTTCTTAGCCCGTTCTTAGCCCACTCTTAGCTCGTTTGGCGGCTCAAATGACTCTTTGTAACTGTTCATTTACACGCCACAGTTAGTTCTTCAGCATGGCTCTCACAGGAAAAAGTTTATAGCTTGCTGTAATTAAGTTTCTATGCCGCGTGTATTAAGTATATTTGTACATTTCAATGTGTGCTTTGTATACACCACCTCAATTGCCTACAAAGCAGGTCCACAGGTCCACCTTTTGCTCGCATTTTCTTTACACTTCTCGCATTATTCTCCAATGAATTCCACTTAATTGGGCGTTTTCACAAAACGAATTTGTGCGCATTTTAATTAGTTGCAAAATACTTTTTAATTTTAATTTTCCTAGAACACCCCTCTGATATCTCGCTTGTTGACTTCATGCTGCGAAGTTTGTATGCGCCAACGAAAAGAAAAATTTTGTTTGCAACATTTACTCTAGTTGAGTGTTACTAATTAGCGATTAATTGCGTATAAAAGCTTCTAATTCATGGTGTTCGCTTGTTTTTGTAGTGTAGTGTTTGTTGATTTACTCTTTGAGGTTATGTTTTGGAGGGGTTGGCGTGAATTTTTGATTTCAACAGGTAATTCTTATGATTTATGTCGGCATTAAGTTCACTGAATGAAGTGTGTTTCAAAGGAGAAAACAGTTGTACGAATTGCTAAACTTTTTGGGCGAAATTGCTTATTATTTCTACTAAAAGTTTATATTCTTTGAATGGCTCCTTAAAAACGCCTCGGTTAAAGCAGATCTACAAGTACGACGCTTATACTTTTCCTTCCATACTTTTTATTCTCACAATATATGATATATTTACAAAATTGTTTTGTTAATGCCTTCTAGTTATTCAAGAACTGTGAAGATAACCAGGCATAACTGCGTCATAAGTCACCTAATACCGGCTTTAAATCAACTTCCTTGTTATAAACTTATGTTCTTTACCGATAACCTGTCTGTAAATTGCTTCAGAGAGAGCATAGAATACTTCCGATTACATAATTACAGACAAACAATAATAATCACCTTCCTCTGAGGACGATACAACTTTTTAACATCTGTATTTTCTCACCTATACCTATACCTTCGACCATAAAAAAATCTCCATAAACGATTATATTCACAAAAAAAACCAACAGACTAAGATCAGTGGAGGATTCTTCGTTTGGTCGTGATTTCTCTACGGATTTTGATAGAAGCCATCACATCGCAAAAAGATTTAATATCAAAAACGGCACTCAAAGTGTAACCATTTAAAAAAGCCATAAATTCGGTTTGGAAAATTATTTTTGTTTATGTTAAAGTACAAAATGTGTGAAAATAATCACAAATTGAGGACCAATTCACTTTTACTCGATATGACCACCTTTTGCCTTAACTATGGCCTTGAGACGGTCAAAAAACGAATCGCAAGCTGTCCGAATGTGACTTGCCGGTATTTTAGCCCACTCACGGACAATGGCTTTCTTCAGCATCTCAATACTAGTGTATTTTTTACTTCGCCCCTTGTTCTCCAAAATGGCCCAGATTGGATTCGCATCTGGTGAATTCGAGAGCCATTGTGTGGTCGTAATGAAGTTCGGAACGTAGTTTTTCAGCCATTCTTGTTTCACTCGCGCTTTGTGAGCTTGAAAGCAGCCTCCAGAACACTTTCCCGATAATATGTCGCATTTACTTTGACGCCAGGCTCGATGAAAACAATTGGAGAGCACCCATCTGCGGTGACAGCGGCCCAAACCATTATATGTGGCGGTTGCTGCCTCCTGGTGGCCAACAGATGACTTAGGTTCTCGTATGAATGGCCGGTCAAGTAAACCCTATCGTTTTGAGTGCTTACGAATTGCTCAATTGGAAAATTTTTTTCGTCAGAAAACACAATGTGTTTCGGCTAAGCGAACTGCTTCGTTCTCTCAAGTCTTACTTGTTGCTGCTTCGGTGTGAGGTCATGGGCCTTTTGGAACTTGTAAGGCTTGACCTTGAGCTCATTTTTCAATATGCGTCTGATGCTGCGGTCGGATATTTTCAGTTCTTTAGTCATTTGATAGGCACTTCGTCGTAAATTTCGCTCAAGTCGCTTCTTCACTTTCCGAACCATCTCAAGTGACGTTGCAGTCTTTTGATGACCACCTCCATGGCGTTGTGCGATGCTACCTGTATCATTGTAACGAGTGATGGTGCAATAAACAAAAACTTTATTCACATTAAGGTGTTTGAGCTTACGAACAATTGCTGGCTGTGATTTTCCAGCTAAATATAAAGCAATCACACTATTACATTTGAATTCTATCGCTGATCACTTTTTGTTGCGTTCACTTTTGGCAAAACGCTTTTGAACACTTGTGAACAATACTCCAAACTGTCATTCAGCAAATTTATAAACAGCTGATTCCAGTGCGACAGCAGCGCGAACGGACTGAAGTTGGTTACACTTCGAGTTCCGGACCCAGTAGAAAAGCAATTTGACTTCTGAAAAAAATTGTCTTAATACAATTGACTCTTATAGCAGCTAATAGATAGTGCTATCAACAGATGCCGCTTGTAGATATGTAGATAGAAATTAATTGAGGTTATGAACTGTGACCTATGGTCTATTTTGCCCTCTCCTATATCCTATATGGTCACAAAGGTTCAGCACTCTGAACAATTCCAGGAGCTTGCTTTGCGCGATGGAGGTGATATGATTCTTGTCCATGTAGATAAACCGGCTTCTACACATTTTTGAGTAATTTAGAATAAGGTGTGTTGGAGGTGTCGATTCCATATCGCAAAACCGGCAGTTTGCACAACAGGCTATGCCCATGTTGGACAAGTGTTTACTGAGCTGGCAGTTCTCAGTTTATGTAGAGCGCAACAAGAAGATGGAATTTATCTGCAGTGAGGCTGATCATATATCTAAACGTTGCTAGGTTGTAAACACCCAATAGCAGCTCGTCGTGGCGCATTCCTGTTGCCTGCTGTCAGTGCTGTTCTCTACCTATTCTCTTCTCCATGTGGGAATCCAGCGCGGTGCATAAATCTGGCCCCATCATCCCGGAAGCTGACGCAGGGCGGGCTAGTTCGTCGGCCAGCTCATTGCCAACCCCCCGTTTATGCCCCGGCACACAGAGAACAAATGTGCCGCTCCGTGGAATCCGGTTTCTATCTTTCCAAGAGATAACACAAAATTCGCCGAAGAAACTGAAGGCCATCCCAAAAAGTGGTTATGACAAGTGTTTCGAGAAGTGGAAAACTCGTTGGCATAAGTGTAGTACATCTGGTTGAGATTACTTGGAAGGCGACAAAACAAATATTAAAAAATAATTAAATATTTTTCGTTTTATTTACAATTGCAGGTACTTTTTTGTCAGAATATATACACTTTATGGTGTCTCCGACAACTTCTACTGCATGTTGCAGACAACGTGTCAAATTTCGGGTATACCAAATAACACAGAATTGGGTGACACCATAAATCGCTGGAAAATTAACAACCCACTATTCAATGGAAATCGATTACTTTCAAACTAAACTAACTAAAATTACTGTATTATATAGAAGGACACTCGTACAACCAGGTTCTGAGCCGGAAACAAATCTTCGTATTCGCTAAAAATCCCTGCCTCAATAGCCGCTTATACCGCGTGCTGCAGGATGCAGCCATAACAAAAGCTGCAACACGCAATCACTTTAACGAACAATTGTATTTAGATGTGAGTGTGTGTGTGCGTAGCTCCAGGTGTTGGCATACATGTTTGTAAGCGTTTGTTCACCTATGTGTTTGGGTGTTTGTGCGCGTGAAGTGAAGTGTAATGGAGTGACATTCAAGTGGCTGTGGAAGTGGCAGCAAAGTGTTGAATAGTGCCAGCGAAAGTTTCATTGAGTGGAGTGCGTGTGTGTGTATGTGTAGAGTGTTGCCCGAAGTGCATTTAGTTTGAGTTATGTGTGAATCAGCATGCTTACCTAAGTATTTACTTATATGCGTGTACGTGTGCGTATGTGTGTTGGTGTGCACGCGGTTATTTGAGGTGTGTCGGCCAGCACACAACCGCACTCAGACGGCTTTTGTGTGTGTGGACTTTTGAAAACTTTTGCACTTTGACGTCGCGTCAACACTTCCAACGGCTTTCTTGCTTTCGTGCTTTACCTTGCTACTCGGTCAACTGTGTTTGTGTGTGTGTGTGTATGTGTTTGTTTTTAATGCGTCTCGGTGAGCTAAGCGCCAAGTGAGTGGCCTTGCGCGAAATTCTTAATTATGTAAGTAATTTGTGCTAGTCCCTTACTTTTTGAAATATCGATCGGCACCTTTCACACGTCTTTTGCTCTTGAAGAAGCAACTGATTTGATGGAATATCCAATACCGGATCACTAAAGAATATAGTTGCCATGCAAACAAACCGATCAAAATCAAGTTCAATATTTTTTTCTTCAACTTTTACCATGTGTTATAAGATATTAACCAGTTTTTCCTTTTTTGTGCATTGATGTCAATATTCATAGTGTAAAAGAGATTTAGCCACAAAGCGCAAAGATATAGAGAACGTCTTTCAATTAAGATTAGAAGTTGTTAATAATTAAAAAGCTGCTGAAAGGTATTAAAGTTCATCAACCGACCGTTCTAGCAACCGTCAGAGTTTGCACTTGAGGCTTTAGTAGCACAAATTCGTACCAGAAAATATTTATTTTAAAAATTACACTTATTATTAGAAAAAATTCTGATATGCTATATAAACACTAAAGCGGGCCTATGTTTTTTTATAAAATCGGGCATTTGAGATATGTTTTTACGGATCATTATGTACTTTGCCTAACAGACTATGGATCTAAAAGCCCTGAATAAACGGTTGTATGCAAAATATGAGTTATATAATATTTGCATAGTTTTCCGATTTGATCGATTCCGACAAATGATCTAAAGATTATCGGAGGGCACGTACGTATTAAATTTCATTCGGCTATCTCAAAAACTGAAAAATGTGTATAGTCAGTTTTATAACCATAGTCTGTTAGGCAAAATTGTTCAGAACAAATCGTAGAACATTCATCGCACACAGGATTTTTGCGTTTATTTGGCTCCCTGTAAATTAACACGCTCTAATACATAGGGCTGTAGAAAGAAATCCAGTACGCAGGGAGAATATAGGCGCCCCGATCCGTCAGAGCCGCTCTGGAAGCTCCGTCCTCATTCGCTGTATACACAATATGCGTTACATATTATATATAGAAGTGCGGTTGAGTTTAAGTACATCTCTCATGAATCTCACTGTAATTGAATTGTGATAGAAAAACGTCAAGGTTTCAATTGCGTACCGTGAGGAGCTAACAGGTTACTAAATAAGCCATAATTGCTTTGGTGCAATATTAAACAATTTTTATATATTTAAATTTTATTTGACAAATTTTATAAATTATTGCTAATAAAGTATAGACAATATTATCTTACTCTGTTATTGATTTCTGCTTAAAATAATTTTATGGCTTTAAATAAAAATCAAAATGCGCTGCATATCTTCATCCTTCGCAAAAATTTATAATAATCCTAATGCATTTATGTCGATGTAGAAGAAATATAATAATTCTCGTGAGTAAATGCGAACGTACATATATGAGGAACACTCAATTTCCCAAATCATAGCTGAGTTACAATGCCAAATATGCAACTGCGGAAAAATTTTAATAATTCATATGTGAGCAGTGGGTAAGTAAGCACGACATATGACACAGGACCCTATGAAATAATAGTGAAATATAAATGTGAAAGCATATATTTGAATGCCATTTTTATGCACATTCATACATGCCAGCTTCAGCTGTGGCCTGATATTAAATCAACGCATTCCGCGGAAACAGTCAAATTCACTTGCAATGGAATTTAATACATGCATATAAATGTGAGAAAACTATTTTTTTTTTTTATAATTCAGCATTGAAGCATTTTATTAACAAAAAATGTATTCATCTTGCTGTCAGCTTTTATTAAAAGCACTGAATACTCTAAAATTGCTCTCATAACTTTATTTCGTATTTATTGCATTTACGTACGCTGCTCGCTATCTTTGGATGCTCTAAAGTTAACGAGTCAAAATAATAAAAAATAATAATAATATTTTATTGAAATCGACAATCTAGAATATGTGGATATCTCATTGTAGTTTTATAGTCACTTGATGTAAAATCAATTGTTCAGAGAAATATTTTTCAAGGATAATTGTCCTTTCGAAATACCAAGAAGATCGTGTTTTATGACAAGGCTAGAATAGTATGTTATTTCTGTTATAATGCGAGTTAGAAGAAACACATAAAGTCGACTATAAAGTTTGCCAAGATCTGCGAGGTTAGAAATTATGGCAAAAGAAGGAGTACAAGGAAATATTTTGGAATTTTTGAAAGCTGTTAGAATTGGTAGAATTTGTATTAGAACACATTTATGTGATATCAGTTTTAGTATGTGATTTCAATGCCATGATGTTGATGTTGCCAGCGTTTTAATGGTTTTCTTCCACTACTAGGGACTACGCTATATTACATAGAATGTAAGCCGAAATCTTTTTCAGTACTTGGTCTACTTTAGTTGGCTGATGTGTTTCGTTTTGATAAATTAGTCAACCTTTGAGGTTAGCTCACATTCTGAAAAAGTCCTGCTTACTTGGATGTATGATTTTATTTTTAAGCAACAACAAACCATTGCAATTTTTGTACAGGGATATTCCGAATCTTCTGGGAATACATGTGATATGAAAAATTATTGGATGCATTCAAATGATGACAAAGCGAGGCAACCTTTTCTCTCCTAAAGTGACCAATAATACTTTCATTTACAATAGATTCAGATTTTTATTAACACAGCTTCAAGCATCCTTTATGAAGAGTAGTATATTTTGGAATATTAAGAACAATATCGCAGGAAATTCAAAAAAAGGTAGTGATGTGAAGTTTACAAAGTAGTAATCAAACCCAAATATTAATCATCGAAACCAGAAGAAAGTTGTTAAAAAGTAATTGAATATTAATATAATTCCATTTTTTGGCCGATATGAGTATTTTAAGTTACTATTAACAACAGAAACAGACTGCAGACTGAGTAGTCATTTGCGTTTCACACTCAATGCTTAAGTTCTATAAAATTTTATTATGATATGTGGCAACGTTATAAACGTTAACATAAGTTTTACAAATGTCATCCATAAAATTATGTCGGAAATATTTAAATTATAAAAGACAATATATAAATTTGCGAGGAGAGTTATATCGAAAAGGGATGAAAACAACAAAAGAACCCCGAATTTCACCGCTAACGAGTCGGAGCACCTATTGCAACTGATGGAAATCGCAATCTGAGTCCATATTTTTTTTCAAAAAATAACTTCTTATTATTCGTCTTTTGACAGCATTTAGTTTTGAGAAAAACGCATTTAAAGTTTGAGGTGTGCACTCCGAGCGCTACGAACGTCGAGCGGTATTACGAGTATTATTTTTCGACCTTTTTCAAAACCTTCCAATGGTAAAGTGGGTTTCTACATTAACTCTAAGGGTACAGAAAATGCAAAAGAAAAAAAAAAGAAAAAAAATTTGAGAAAAGATTACCCTCCGGACTCCTTAAGCACAACTTAAGTATGAATTATGAAACCGGGCATAAATAATAAAGTTGCGAGTTGCCAAATTGTGTAGAGTTACCAAATCGCGAAATACAAATGGCAACTTACGTATGTTAGAAGAAGCTCTTTAGACTTTTAGATGATTCAGAAGAGACTTATGGAAACATTTATTTCTCATGAAAATAAGTGCTAATAAATGTATATAAAATCCTTCTTGTGATCGTGATCTAGTATCCGTTTTTATACACTATATTTAATTTCACTGAAAGCTTTTATGGAGTGTAATGGGGTGTAGTCATTCTTCAGGGTAAGTTACAGTCGTAGGGTTACCTACTCTGAAAACGTAAGCAACGCTTATGTGAGATGCGGCAGCCAACCCGTGTGGAGCCTGGGGTCACAGGTTACAAAAAGGAAGCTTCAGCGGATCCACTCCGACATATTTGATTTAGGGCATGTGAATTCATCTAAAGCAGGGCGGCTTCACGCCCATCGTCCAATTTTTACCCGGCTCTTACAAAACTCTGACACATCATATCTGGGTTAAAATTTAATGTCTCTCGCTTTTAGTAGTTTCTAATAGTACTGTTATATGGGGAGTAGTTGGGTTATCATCCGAGTTTATCCATTCAAACACTGTTGGCTGGGTTCTTATAAAACTTGCTTTATAACCTACAGACAGACGGACGGATGGACAAACACACAGACGAAGCAACGAACGGACGAAAAGACAGACATCTAGATTTTAACTCGTCTCGTCATCTTGATCATTTATATATTTATATAACCTATATATATATCGACTACTTTTAGGTGATACGAACAAGCGTTAAGTCAACAAAACTATTACACTCTGTAGCAATATATTGAGAGTGGAAAAAAAAAATTAAATAAAAGATACCGTTATTGTAAACTTTAAAGTATACTCCATTATCAATTTCAGCATTTCAATTAATTTCTTGCGCTCCACTTTTGCGTTGCAAAGTTTCGCTCATTTCCGCTCATAACACACACACACACTCACACTGCGCCAACTTGGAATAAAATACAAATAATTGTAATAGCAAAAACAAACATTTGCGCCACTTTTATTTCCTCATTGCACTCGAAAATTTCATTTGTTTAGTTGATATTTTGTTAAGTTCGCGCTTTGTGCGCTTTTCCCCCATTTCGCCTCGCCTCTTGCGCTCGCACCCTTTCGCTGATTTGTTTATTTGTTTTTGATAAGTTTACGAAAATTTTATGCGCTACCTCATTTCCATTTCGTTTACTTTCAATAAGCGTAAAAGCGAAGCAACAACAGAAAATACAACTTAGAAGACAACAACAACAGCGAAATGGATTTCCAAAGCGGCTGCAAGAAAAAGTTTTTTTGTTGTTTTGTTTTTGTACTTTTTGCACAGTTTCAATGAAACTGTTGCCATTTGGCATTTACAATGCCCGAACCGAACTCAGTTGCTGAACTCGGTGTGGAGTCGGTGAGGGTGAGGGAAGGGGTCGCTTATTTAGCATTGCCGTTGATTTGCCTCACAGAAAGGTTGTAAATCAGTATTGCAGAATTGTTAAAGAGGCCAACTTGCTTCAACTGGCTTTTGTCGTAGTAAACTTGCTGATTTTCTATAGTTGTAATTGTTGTTGTTTGTTTTTTGTTGCTATGTTTACTTTATTTTCACTACATTTCTCATTTGCCTTTTGTTGCCGATTTGTTGGCTGTTTTCGTTCTTGTTTGCCACTATATGTGCGCTGTTGTTGTCAAAATTTTTTGTTGTTGTTGTTGTTGCAGGTTTGTATGATTGCCTAGCTGACTGCTGGCAGTTAATTCCCGTTGCATTTGTAGCGATTTAAAGTCACTTGAGAGCAAGCAAGTTGTGGCCGCCGCGCAATGAGAGCAAAAGAGAGGGAGAGAGAGCGAACGGGAGAGAGACAATGAGCGCCGCCATAAATACTTAATAAAATGTGTGTTGTAAATAAAACTGTAAATCGTGTTTTCGTCCTTTCAATTCATTTTTCCGCCACCGCTCATTTCAATGCAAGTGTTGCCATGCTGGTTACATTGTTGTTGCACAACAAATATTTTACTATAGAATTATTGTTATGCCGCACAACGCACACACTCACGAACACATTGGCTCTCGCACAACAATTGTTGCACGCACTCAAGTTGCAAGCTACAAGTTTTGTGTTGTCGCTGCCACTTGTGCGCTGATTTGCCATTTGTTGCACGTTCATTGTTTGCACTTGTTTGTGCTGTTTCGCCGAGTTTGTGTCTGCATCACCTGCAACTGAAAAGTCACCCAACTTACTTACTATCTCAGGTTTTCCGCTTGAGCGCACAAATTCAAGTGCTGCGCCTTGAAATTTCCACCAAAAAAAACATTAGAAATCAACGCTTGCAATGTTCTGTTGCAACAATGAAAGTAAATATGGCGCTATGTGTCTTGAAGGAAGACTCAAAAATCACTCGACCGCTTTGATATTAAACAATGCAACCAAATATTTATGAAATGTTGCATAATAGACGCATTTTGTAAATATAAATGTAGGAAAATAACGCTTTGTGGCTAACAGTAATTCAACTTTCAAATTTCTATGCCTATCTCAAATATTTGCACGCTTCGTCTGGCCACACAATACCTGTCTAAATTAACTTCCGCCGAAAATATTAAGGCTTTTATGAAGGGCTGCCACTTGTGTAGTGGAAAGCGCCCTAAAATATGCTACGTTAAACTAATTAATCATTGTTTGATGCCAGTAATCGGCCGCAGATAGTTTTACTCGATTTTCTGACCCGCTCGCTGACTTGAGGAAGACTTTGCTTAAAACGAAAAGAGATGAAGGCCTCAAAACTGGCATTGTTCTTAGAAGCAAGAAATCGAAACTGGTCTACAAAAATTTTCCCACCTCATTTGGGAAGAATCTGTCAATCAGTTTACGTCTACCGCAAAAACTCAACTATGAACACCAAGTTCAAATTTAAAGAACACTTGGTGTATTTTTCCAGCAAAACAAACAAAATATATAATGCTCTATCGAGGATGAGAATAACAGAAAGTGCGTGCGTTCCAGCATGAGATTTTTAATAGCAAAAGCAATGAACTCCTTTAGACTGTATGAAGCACCAATAGGGGTAGGTACTTTCCGAACGATATCAAGCGATACTGCTGAAGTACTAACCAGCTTTCCACCTATTAAAATCACGTCCGGCTATATCAGCTGGCAGAGCCGACCGATATCAAACGATACTGCTGAAGTACTAACCAGCTTTCCACCTATTAAAATCACGTCCGGCTATATCAGCTGGCAGAGCCATCTACAAGGCGGAAAAGAGAGAAAAGAGAGAACTAAGAACCTTATAAGCGGTGACAAACTTTATCCAAATGATGATGAACCTACAGACTGATCCAAGAAATTAATTTGTGGAAAGACATACTACATGGGCACCTGAATTTTCACCCAATCCAAATACTGAGTGCCCATGGATGGTTTAGAAAGTATCTGTCCAAAATTAATCATGACGTTAGTCCGTATTGCTCGACGTGTAAAGAGTGCATAGAAAAATAGGGAGTAGGTAAGGTTTAGCGGATTAAAGTTCGCACTCCGACTTTTGTTGCTACCCTCTACTATAAAAAGAGAAAAGAAAAAGAAAAAATTATAGATCCTCTCACTTTCTCATGCTCAGTACCGAATAGTTCCTGAAATTTAAAATCCTCCAAGCTTTTTAGCGCATTCATAAACAAGTAAAGAAGAGCTTTAACCGAACATTTCATATCCTTGCACATAGCCAGGATCATAAGCTTTGTTAGTTCGGGTGAAATTTTTGCCGGCATATGTGCTATAAAGTCACCTGGAAGTTCGAATATCTTTATTTTTGATATAATACAATATATGAGGACTAAGTGAGGTATTGACCAGATTTTTTTGACATAAGGCCATATTATTATCAAACATTCTCCCCGAATTTTAATAACATATCTCACAAATACACCAATATTTTTGGCAAAAACTCAGCCATACGCACTGAGGCTCACATATTCGGACTGTGGGGGCTCGAACGATCATGGTCGGAGGTATTATTTGTTCAAGGTAGTATTCGAATATATTGATAGAAATGTTCTACCCTCAGTGCCTTTTCGATTTCATTACGTTCCGAGTGTTCATATCACTGATATCATAGGCAGATCTTTAAAAAAATCCACCCAGAGCTTCATAGCTATCAAATTGAAGTCTTGGCATACCCAAGATGTTTTTATGCATAAGTTCTTGGTTTGAATATTCATACAGTTTAGCAACATTGAATATAGAGTACATAGAAGAGAATTGAAGAGAGACGTCATTTCAACAACAGAAGCAGAGATGCTGGCTAGTAAGGGTTTGCCTCGAAAATTTTATCAGATATTAAAGCAACAAACAAATGGTCTCAAGGCCTGTGCGGCCTCTGTAAAGATAACAGACACTCGGAGTATACTCGAAACGTGGAAAGAACACTATCAAAACTGCTAAGTGGTGAAAACAGCGCTGTGATGGATGAATAAGTTACTCGCACCAACTATCACTCGACCAAGACGAGGCGAAAGCAGCTCTAAGTTTATGAACAACAAAGCTCCAGAAGCCGTTAGATTACCGGCGGAGCTGTTTAAAGCAGGCGGCGAGGAAGTGGAACGGCGCATGTTCCAGCTACTAATCATGATTGTATCTTATCAGTGTGGCTTCAGATTTAGCAAATACACCATAGACCAGATTTCCACAATACGACAAATTCTGAAGAAGACCCTTGACAAACAGATCGACACCCAACACCTTTTTGTCACTTTTAAGAGCTGCCTATCCGGCACTAACCCTTCAAAGACGGTCGAGAGATCGTTGAAGACAGGTGGCATTAACTGATGAAAATGTTAAACAAGTGAAGGATATGGTGCTTGAAATCGAAACGAAGAAATTAAACAAAATTTCGAACAATCTGTTTTTATACTATTTCTTCATTTTACATGCTTTATATTGCTCCCTTAAGAAATAATGTTTTTTTTTAGAAGAAATTATACACATTATTTCTTAAGCAGATTTTGTTATTTTCCTTTTTTATTTTTCAGCCAAAACTTGACATTTATCTATAAATTTTTTCCCATACATTTTGCGTCATTTTTGTATGTTGCGACAGCCTAAGTAGACACTCGCTTTAATTTTACGACACGCTGTCTTGGCAGTTCCTTTAAAACTTGCCAATGCTGCCAAAACTTACTTCTTCTTTAAGTCTCTACTTAATTTCAAGTTTTTTTACTTTTTTATATCTACTAAACAACTCAACTTAGCCGCTTCTCCACTTTGAACCACTTGTGTCGCGGAAAATCAAAAGTTTCCTGAAGTGGCAGGCAGCAGAAAGAGAGTCAACAAAAATTGTAGAATGAAAATATTTTTTGTAACTGCCGCTTAAGCTACCAAATGCGTATTTTTGTAGTTTTGATATTATTTCTGCTGTTAGTTTCGCAATTATGCGCTTTTCTTCCAGCGCGCTCCATCGCAGCGTTGACCATCTGTGCGCTTGGTTAGCCAAAGCAGATATTTTCGACAATTTTTAAGCCGCAAACTGTGGCACACACACACAGCCACAACGCAGTCAACCGTAGCGCCGGGTCATTCATCCACTTAACCAACGCGCGCGCCGCCACTCAACCAATGCAGCGCACCTGTCGTTCGTTAGGCGGCGGCAGCGCGCACCACAGCGCCTGCTTTCGCCGCGCAACGCCACCGCTTGCCACTCATTCAATAAACACTCCGAAATAATTGTTAAAAGAAATAACAGCAAAACAGGATATAAAGGATATAAGATTACAATTACACTTAAGGTTCGGTGAGACGCTCTTGCGAAGCGGCCGCGGTGGCAACATGTCGGCAGTATCCGCATGCTGTGAAACAACGGACGCGCGCGCGTCCTTCAAGTAGTTGGTCAACCAAAGCAGCTGTCCGTGAGTAGTTGCCGTTACTTACTGCTGCGCGCTTCCGCCGCACTGGCGCGAGCTGGAACTGTGTGTGCATGGCATTCGTGGTTGGCTTACTTCACTGCTTCGTACTTCCTTTTCGGCGCAAGGAAGTGGCAGCAAACCGAAATATCCTTGTTGCAAGGATATCGCCAACGCGCTCTATCGTCTGGCACTTGTGTAATGCTCGCTACAAATGTTGTGGATTTTGTTGCTTGCCAGATTTTTGCTTTGTGCCGTCAGCTCTGCCGCGCCGCCTACCTCAAGCCGCGTAGTCTTCTTCCTCGCGTTCTGTTTTAGTTACTGTGAGCTGCCTCAAGGAGCTGCGAGCGTAGGACGCGGCATGGTTAGGGACTTGGAAAATATATATTATTTCTTTTTCTTCATTTTATTTATTTTTTCTAAATTTTTTTTAATTTTTTCTTAGTTTTTTCTTTACATTTTGCAGCGCATACCAAATCAACTTGTAATGGAGCACATCAACGGCTCGCTGCTAGTTCATTTTTCGCAACATTTTTCAACATTACACAATTGTTGCCATTCTCTCCATTTTTCTTTGTTTTTTCCTGCTTTCAGTGTTGTGCAACGTTGTGTGGCACAGAGTGAAGTACTGCCAACACTTCACTAGCCTGCCACCAGCACGGCCTTTTTACTCTTCCCGTCATTGTTTTTGCTGTTTTTGTGCTGATTTTTAATTCCTCAATGTAACTTGTATATAAATATATGCTAAAGTATATAGAGTGAAGAATAAATAACTAAATAAATAAGGTAAGTACGGCAAAAGCAAAGCTTTGTTGAAACTTTAGTTGCATTTCGAGAGCTTTTTTTCGGAGTTTTTTGATTTTTAAAGCATTTTTTTTGTATTTTTCTTTGATATTTTTTACGTTTTATTTTTTTATATTTTATTTTTTTCTTTGTTCTTTCCTTTCTTATTTCACATTTTTGTCTTCTTCCTTTCCACCTTGTTCGCCCAACTGCTTGTGCGGATTTCTGATTAGCGTTGTACAGGAAGCGAGTAGCGCTGATTTTTCCAGGTATGCAGTCAGACTCAAATTCAACAACAATAACAATAACAACAACAACAAATGTACATAAATCAGCAGTAGCCGAGATGCAACAAGAAAGGTAAGCAACTAAAGGAATGACCGAGGTAATATCCAGCGCCACAGTTACGACTTAATGAGACACTAGTGGGTCGTTGAGCGTTGCGGCCAGACTTTGATTACAGGCAAACGTAATGCGGCAACAAAGCGAGCGCTACAAAACCAACTAAAGCAACGTTGATACAAATACACTTGCACACATACAGCACTCTACGAAGCTCAAGCCCACTTCCGCTAGTGTAATTCAGCTGGCCACTTCTTACACACACACACACACACACAAGCAAACACAATTCATTGCAAAGAAATTCCGCAAACAGATATCAATGGAAATACACCAACTAACGGTATACACATATAACAGTAACTGTGTATATGCGTACCAATAACGGCAGCTAACAATGTGACCTGAGGGAAAATGCGGCAAATTACAGGGCAAAAAGTGACTAACGGAATTGAATGATGAAAAAATTGAATTAAATGAAATTAAGTTGTTCCAAAACAAAACTTTTCCAAGTTTACCCGTGGCAATTGAGGCGCAGGTAGCGCTGCTGCCAGCGAGGTCGCAGCTGCTGACTAAAGCTCAAGCAGCGTAATCAGTTGGATGTGAAAAGTTTGCGGCGCTAAGCGCATACAATTCGGTTGTAAGTACCTATGTATATATGTAAGTATATACATTCTGGTAAATATATACTATACATATGTATATAATGCTATCATAGCGCGGCGCGAAGTTTGCTGCGATTGAATTCGGACAAATTGAAATTAATCACATTAAAATTGACAATTGCGCGCAGATTTTCCGCATTTTCTTGCCAACAAAACTCAGCGTGGCATTGAAAGTTGATTGAATGTTGCCAGTGTAGCGCCAGCAACTGCGCCACATTTAAATATTTTGGTAGTTTTGTGCAAAGTTTTTTAATCAGCGCTAATTGAAGCGAACAATGAAAGAGAGAATGGCGCGTAGTTAAATTTGTAGGAACGTAATTCCAAGAAAACGAAAATATTATTATTATGTAAAAAATAACTTCTTTCTATTTCATTTCTTTAAATAATGTTTCATCATCCTAAATGTAGGCAACGTTTTTGTCATCTTAAATGTAACATGCCAAAGATAGCGCCCATGGTTAAGTTTGGTTATACTTATAACAATTGATGTTAGAGCACTTATTTCCATTATAATAAATCTAAATAGAAATAGAAGTCTTAAAAAATTATACATAATATATTTATTTATATATATTATTATAATTATTAAATAAGGTTTGAGCTTTAAAAAATATTTTAAAAGTAACTTTGAATATATTTTTAGAAAAAATCGGTGAGCCTGCATTACTAATGGTCACCGCTTTTATTTTACACTCAACTTTTTCGTTAATTCTAAATTTCATCTTAAAAGTAGGCAACATTTTCATTAATCTAATATTATCCTAAATGTAGGCAGCATTTCCCTTAATCGAATATCATCCCGAATGTAGACAAAGTTTTTGTCATTCTTATATCATCCCAAATGTAGGCAGCGTTTTTGCTTGCCAAAGTTAGCGCCAAAAATTATGTTTAGTTAATATTATAACTATAGACTCTTAAGCAGTTATTTCCATTATAATAAAGCGAAATTGTAACAGAGAGCGCTTTTCTTGTAATAATAACACATAAAATCACTTTTTCCTTCATTGAAATTCCACAACTACTTTAAAGTGATTACTGCCATAGCACTTTAGTACTTTACAAAATTTATTTAAAACACTATACGGTAAAATCCACTTTTTTCTGAGTTTTGGACCAAACGATTTTTTTTCGAGAACTTTAGTCCTAAGTGAGAAAGTTTCTTGGCAGTTTTCAGAAGTGAGCCGCCAAAATAGTATCTAATAAATGCTTAGGTACCCATCCGAATGTTGTACAATGTACTGACGAAAGAATTAAGACGCTTTTAAATCTCACGAAACAATTCAAACGATAAGCAGCCTTTCCAGAAACAAAAAAAGGTTTTAGAACACAATCCAAAACTGCTGAACTAAACTACTATGTAGGTTCTCTGGTATAAAGACATTTTTATAAAAATTACTAAATCAAATTAAAAGTTATTAACAAGGTTTTACTTTACTACAAGCTTAAAGAGGCTTCGTGACATTTTTTTTTTAATTTCATCCTCTATTCATAACTCCTTAAGAATCTTTCCTCAAAGTCAAAATTTTGCAGATGTATTTAAATGTTTTTAGTTAGTAAGGTTATGCATTAAATTTTATGCATTAAATTCTATAAATATAATCATGCCAAAAAGTTAGTTTAAAATATTTAGTTTCTTAAAACAGAAACATAGCCTACATTTAGGAGCAGTCGTTTAAGCTAAGCCTAGCTTTTGGGAGCAATCATAAAGTATCTGCGGTAACTCTGATTAGATTGTGGTAAAAGTTATAACTTTTCATATTTTACCTTGCTCTATCAAATAGAGAGAGAGAGTTAGAGGAGTTTATTAAAATTAAATGATATCATGAATGTTAAGATTGCACGAAAGTGAATAGATCAAGTCAAATCTATGAACATCAAACAGTTTGAAACTCACATCCTTTCTCTGAGCAGGTGTCACTAGAACAGAGCCTTGAATATATAGAATAGATAGTCGATGGTTACAATGTATTACGGCATCTTGTGAATGAGCATACACTAATCCTTTCGACTAACATGAAAAGATAGAAATCGTGAACAACTTATTTTACTATATAGTACATGTCATTATTTAAATATTTGAAGAATGAAATACACTTGAAGAAGAATAAAATGCTTTGCAATCAAGATAATATAGCAAAAAGAACGAGAAAGTTGACAAAAATATCTCCATCGGACTTCAAATTGATTTTGCATCTAACTAAGCTAAACCCAGGGAATGGTTTAGCGACCAACAAATTGTTTTCTTGTTCTAGTTACCAAAGCAATGACAGATTTAAGGTGGCTTAACTACACTGAAGATGACGATGAAATCGCTGTAACTGACTTATACAAATATGCTATCGAAAAGTTCCGAATTCGCCAAAATTGGTGTGTAGCCGCCGATAGTAACTACATTGCATAATACAGTCAAAATTTTTTGAAGTAAAATAATGAACTTAATCACTGGCTAAAACAACATGAAACAAATGCCTTCGAATTCTCCGTACCTGAAGGATTTTTTGAATCATTTACAGTGCTTACAGAATACTTTCCATCACTCATTGACAATATTACAGAAGGTATAATATTCCAATCCCTGTAAATTTGATGGGAATATTATGCAGAATTTTAAATTTGAACAAAAATGAGTTTTATGCTTTTATTGTGATCAACTTTTCTATAGGCTAACACAAACTTCCAAGATGGAAAGATTATTGGAGTGCAAGCGAAGAGTTCTGCTTGCCAATTATTAGTAAGAATATGACTCGGTTTGATGAAATTTTGAGTAACTTACATGATGACGATAATTCTATGATACCGGAGGATAATAAGGACAGACTTTGCAAAATTCGCCTTATGATAGATGGCTTGAGTAAAAAATTTGAACAAGTATACAATGAAACTGCCAACTTTCCGTAGATGAATCGATAATACTATTTAAAGAACGAAATATTATGAAACAATATTGGCCAATAAAGTCCATTCAAAAGGACGTAAAGTGTGGTGCTTGACTGATCAACATGGTTACGTAAAAAATTCACTGTCTATAAAAGCAAAGATGAAAAATTGTAAGACAAGTACATAGGCGTTAGTCTTAGAGACAGAGTCGTCCTATCAAGGACTGAAGTTGAATGGGAAAAAATGTTTTTTTTTTTTTATAACTACTTCATATCAGCTCATCGTCTTGAAAAAACCAAGAGCCGGAAAAATTTAAGTTTGTGTTACTATTCGTGCCAACCGAAAGGGAAATCCTAAAAACTTAATTGTTGATAAAAAAAATTAAAGGAGGAGATAGTGATTTTAAATTATACTCTAGTAAGTTTTAGCAAGTGGATGGATAAAAAAACGATTTGTTAGGCATCCAATTTAAATGGATCAGAATATGCGAGCGTTCCAAGAAAAGATCAAAAGGCATTGTCAGTAATGTTAATTATCCAATAGTTGCAAAAGACTATAATTCGTTTATGGTTGGAGCTGATCATGCCGATCCACTGAAAATGTTCAATTTAAAAAATTTTTTAAAGGTCCAAAATTAAACCTATTTTAAAGCTACTTTCCAAATGCTACTGACAAAAGTGTACATGTGACTTACCTTCTTCAACGAGGTACTGAAATCAATTGAGCGTACCAAATACCTGAAAATAAGAAAAAATTGGTTAGATTTAGCGGAAACATAAACATACCGTAAAGCGGATTCTGAAGGTAAAGAATTTGAAATTAGAAAAGAAAATAAAAAATTCTAACACACATACATATGTATATTTGAACTTTATATTCTTTATTAAATTGATATTTTTTTCTTAATATTTTGACAAACCTTAGCTCTGGCTGTATTCATAACCTATATTACATTTCTTTATACGAGTATAGTAATAAGTGGCTACAACTAAAGATTTGCAGTTTTTATTTTCTGACCACAAGTACATAAATATGTATGTCCATCAGAAATCAAGCAAGCTCACAACTTACAAGTGTAAGAAATATTCATAGACTACATCCCCACCTTCAAGCATAAATAACCCACCGTTTTATTTGATTGTGAAAAATGCTCCATTTATTGTGTATAAATGTTTTTATTTGCATACACATATGTATGTATGTGTGTATGTGGGTGAGAATGTGTTGTTTTACCGGCGCTGAAAATAAAGTTACAGCTGTTATGACTACACGAATTTTATATAGCCACTCATGCTGATACGCGCTTAAAACCAAGTTGATGCGCTCAGCTGATGCAGATATGCCAGCTGACGACTGTTATGCTTTACGTTGGCACTGTTGATGTTGTTGCTGAACATGATGAAACTGCTGTCTTTGTGTTATGTGAGCAAATATACTTGAAAATTGTGGAAAATTTATTGTCGTACATTGCTCTAGCAATAACAGGGAGTATATGTATGTATATAGAGGCGTTTGCTTATGTGTGGATATGAAAAGATAACAGTACTAAGTTAGAAGGGGAGAAGTTAGAGTTCCACTCCAATTCCACGCCAATTTTGAAGAATGTGATATTTTTTTTTTTTACTATTTGGTCATTTGAGGGTCGAGCTCTTACTGGAATTGGACAGAAAATGCTGAGGAGTATTTTTGTTTGAAATCTGAGATGCTTAAGACCTCTTCTATAATATTTCCAACATTGGTGCTAACCCATTTATACTGTCATAAAACTTAAAAATGCTGCTTAATCAGAAATATATAGAAAAGAGAGACAAAAATGCTTTTAATTCAAACTAATACTCCTTATGAAACAGCAAGATCACTGATTCTGTCTAAATATTCGTCTGAAGAGCTTTACATTACACAAACAGTAATAACTTCCACTAATTTACTCTCTAATATTGGCACAAAATCCATAAATCATTAGTTTTGGTTTCGTATTAGCATATAGCAATAAAAAGAACAAAAAACTTTAACTGGTCCAAAACGAACTAGTTACTATCAAACTACACCCGAACTAGTTCGAAAATCGCCAACTGTGGACCACTTCTAAATCCAAATATCGCTTGACTAAAACCACTTTAACGCTTTTATAACTCTGTGCAATTGTACCGTTAAGTAAAAGTGCATAAATATTCATAGTTGTGCGCATAAGTGTGTGTCAAACTACTACACACATTTACATTCTTTCAACAAACAATACATGCCACATCACTATAAGTGCATTAAATTCTTTATCACACAATTTCCATTATCTCTTTATTTCTGTTTTGTGTTTTCTTTTTTTCTACTTTTCGTTGTCGGTATTTTACAGCATCTTGAATTGCTTAAGACGCATGCATGCGCTAGCTCGCTCACCCACTTAACGGTACATCCTGTATAGCGCATATAAAAATGACATAATGTCCAAGCAAGCTAAGTGCTTATGCACTTGTCTGCTGCAACTACTTTTACGGTCTTCCCAACCAAAAACTCGCACGCAACACATACATACATATGCTTTTACACACACATACAAACGTTGTGGTATTTTGTATCGCAAGCGGTTAGGCACATCTCTCTACCTACATATATATATATATGTATGTATACATGCATATTCACACTAATACTCTGCAGCAAACGGAGAATGAAAAATGTGGCTACAACAACAATCACACTTAAGTTGCAACACTGCAACAGAAAGCAGTACATTTTTTATGATTATGATTTAATATAGAGCAAAGTCTCTTCGAGTTTTCTTAAGCAGTGCTAGCGGCGTCCATGAAAAGTGAGGTATATGTATGTGTGTGTGTGTCTGCGTGTGGCTGAAGGGTTTCTCTTAAAAATGTATGACTTCATTTGTTATTGTTTCTGTATGCCATTTTGGAGTAGTTTTTTTTTCAATGCCCATTCATTTGATGAATGACTTCCGCGCAATGACATAAGTGTTCGCCATTTTTTCGAGAAATTTCTAAAATGTGGCATGAACTTAATGTAAATAAAACGGGTTTCAAGTTACATATATTATGCAGGTCAGTTATTGCTGATTTCTCGAATATCTGCTTGAAATACATTTTATGGTTAAATGAGAGAAAATTTAATAAAACAAAAAAAAATAGGTTAGGTTGGATTAGACCGGTAGCCTAATGAGACAAGCATAAAACAGTTTTGGTTCTAAGCGATATCAGACGGAGTAGCGTTCAGTAGTTCATGAGAAGTTTTCCTTTTTTTAATATGCCTGCTTAAGATAGAAGAATTGTGTAATTTTTATATAAAAGCATACTTCCATGATTCGAGCTTTTACTCAACTTTGTACTATTACATGTCTACCTTCGAAAATTTATTTTATTTACTTTTAACTATTTTCATTTTGAATTATGTATTATTTATGCGTATTAGGTAAAGTTTTAAGAAAAATGCAATCCAAAATGAAGGCAATATTTCCTAGCAATTCTAATGACTTTTACCAACATAACGTAAATATTTAAAGGCTTAAACTTAAATTCTTTAATCACTTGCAATGAAATCAAGAACAAATACAAATATTTATCTAATACTATGTCTTTTCTATCACTCTAAATGTAGGCAACCATTTTTAAGCTCATTCTAAAATATTGGGTATAGCAAAGAGAAATTCATCATTTTTTTCCAAGAGCATAAAATGATCTTTACGCCAGAGCTTAACTTCTTATTTATTATTCTTTTTTTTGTTAATAGTGTTTGACAATGGCCAATCGAAAACGCTAACTTAATCGAAAAATTACTTAGGCCACTTTTTGATACAAAACTATAAGTCTTGGAATTTGAATCATTTTATTCATATTTTAATCGTTAATATCTTTTAAACGGTTAGATTTACGAGAAAATCGTACAAAAACTTTGTAAAGCTTTCAATCTCCTACAAAATCTATGAAAAGAGATACTTTTTCAAGTAGCTGGAAGCGAGGTATGAATTTTTCTATCCGATTGTAAGAAAAAAATAGAAAACTGTAAGGTGGTGGGCTCTTCCATTACAATAAAGGGATCAAGCGCATTTCTTAGAAGTTAGTCAGAATCTAATTTTTAGAGAACAAACAAAATATTCGTTGTTTTGGCCGACCCTAATAAAAATTATATTTTTTCCTCTGTACCAATTTCTTTATTACTTTTTTCAACTAGCAGACAATTTTTAATGTATTACCAACTACAAATTTGAGCAATATACAATATACAAGGTGCGTTCCAAAGTAAACAGGACTTTTTGAATCTAGCACTCCCTGGTGGCACCATCTATATATCGAGTGGTGCGCCAGAATTTGCTATCTTTATTGATTGTCCAGTGAGAATTTCATGACATTTCATTGATTGGTAATGAAGTTATTGCCTTCTAAGTTTCAGTCTGTTTGTGTTGTCGGTGTGAAAATGAGCTTTGAACAAAGAGCCAACATTAAATTTCGTTTTAAAATGATAAAACTTTTACCAAAACGTTTCAATTGATGAAAAAAGTTTATGGCGATGATTGCCTATCCCTTATCAGAGTGCACGAGTGGTTTCAAAGTGGTCGTAAGGACATAAATGACGATCAACATGTGGGCCAATCAAAATCCGTGATCACCAGAAATTCCATCGAAACTGTGCATGAATTCATCAAAACTCAGCCGAAATTATCATTGAAAGTCATGAAAATGGAATTGAACATCTCCAAAACATCGATTTATCGCATTTTGACCGAACATATGGGCTTACGAAAGGTGTGCACGGTTTGTTCCGCACAAATTGACTGAAGACCAAAAATTGCTCAGAATCCAGCATTCGATCGACGCTTGTGACCGATTATCTGACCAAAAATCACATTTAACACTTTTACTTTGGAACGCACCTTGTATACATTAAATTACATAAATAATATTTCCAAAAATTTTCTAAGTTAGTAGGACTATCCTTAATTGCTTTGCCAAATACTATATATTTTTATATATTCCATTTTCAACAGCATAATTTCCGTTTCATCGCAGAAAAGTGGATGTTTCGAGGCATACGAATACAAAATAGCAACAAGTTAGCCGATTACGTTAGCAAATTTTCAAATTTTATGAATTAGTATTCGAATCCTTCTGATCTGTGTTACATATTTTAATAATTCCTTTTTATATACATAATATATACTAATATATTTACTCCGAGTTGATGCACTGCACAATTGTTGCATTATTTACATGACACCAGATAAAAATAAGTATTTCTATACCATATTTTATACCATAGGTTCATAAAAACAAACTGCACTAACACATTGGCCGACTTGCAAAAGCTGCCCATACACCACAAGTAGTTATTAGCGCCAGCACATTACTCATACGCCACGGCCGCGCCACATGCTGACAGCACGCGTAAGCGGCGAGAAAAAAAGCAGCGGCATTTCAATCACTTTAATGCGCATATTTACACAGTTTATTGCCTTTTTACAGTCAAATGCAATTCAATTAATTTAAATTAACGCATTTTTTTGCACAAACGCACACACGCACGCACACGCATGCATAGCGTTGCAATTTCACAAGCGAACAGCTGCATTTATTTGCGCTACCAATTTCGGCATTGCCGACGGCCGCATGGCGCTGCCTGCTTTTTGCCGCTTGTATGGCGAAATTTATGCCAGCGCATTTACAGAATATTTGCGCTTCATATTTATGCGATTTTCATTTGCGTATTTTGTTGTTGCTGTTGCCGCTGCTTTAACGTTTGCGCTTTTGCTGTTTAAGCGGAAAATTTGCGTTTGCGTTTCGGAAAGCGACTTTTTCACGCATATTTGCGGCAAATGGCATTTGGTGTTTTGGAATTTTTTAATTATTTTCACCGTTATATTTTGCGGCTTTGGCGCGCAGCACCGTGTTGCGTGCCTATGTGTATGTGTATGTGTGTGAGTGTGAGTTTAATTGAAAATAAACACTTTGCATTTGATATATCGTATAGTTTATTGTTGTTGTTATTGTGGCTTATAAAAATATTGCATTATTGTATGATTACAAGTAATTAAATCCACCGTTATTAGCATATTTTATTGTGCTTCATTGTTTTCTTTTTATTTTTTATTGTTGTAAACTACTTTTATGCTGCTGTTTTATTAATGTTATTATTGTTGTTTTGTTATTATTATTGTTGTTTTTTTTTTACGTTATTGTTTGTTATTGCATCGACTGCCTGTAACCCCTGACAAGCGTTATTTATGGTATTTGCATTTCATCCGCAATTGCGGTTCAACACATATGCACTTATTTACTTACTCGGTATTCAATGCTGACAGTCAGCAATTCCTCAACTTTCACCAGAAGTGTTGTGTAAGCAAACACTTGACTTTTTCGCATTTACTTGCATTTTTCAACTGTTGTCTGTCTGTTTGCATGTCTATATGTTGGTGCATGTAAATAGGTTGCTCTTCGATCTGTTGTTATATACATATGTATGTACATATGTGCTACATGTAGCAAAAATATAGAAGACGGCAAGTACGAAGTGATGCAATGTGTTTTGCAACTACAAAAGGAGTTCTCTTATCTATAGGAGAAAATAACTGCTAACTGTTCCAATCAGGATTTTTACTAAGAATATAACACCAAACACTTCTCTACGACTAGTAAATGTAGCTAGATTTATAAGTTTTAGACGGCTAGAATCTCATCGAAAATGCCCTGAGGCGAAAAGTAAAATCTGTTTTTGTACCACCTCTTACTTGTTAGAATGGATTTGAGAACTAGAGTTCCATACAAAAGTGCCATATTCCAATAAAGGTACAATCAATGTTGTAAAACGTATTTTAGTAACATAAAGGGTTTCAAATTCTTTAAATCAAAGTTTAACAAAACTGAGAATGCCTTTTGCTTTGAAGGCTATGGTATCAATATAAAGACTAAAATTAAGCTTATGGTCTATAGTAACTCACCAATCAAAAAATTCAAAAAACTTGCTCTGGTAAATAGTCTTTTACATAAGGAGAGGGGAACCCAGATCTACGAGAAATGCACATTGCCTTTAATTTTTTGAAATTCAATGCCGAATCATTTCAATCGCATCAAACAACTAAATGTTTAAGTCGGTTTGTGACAGACAACTTTCATCAATTGAAGTATATGATTTAAACAACTTTACGTCGTCGGCATATAATAAAATATTTCTGAATTCTTTGATGGAGGAGATATCATTAATAAATAACAAGAACAGTATCGGGTCATGATGATCACCTTGTGGAAGAGACATTAATTGAATCTGAAAAAGTATCTTCAAATATTACTCGTTGAGTTTTATTATAAAGATAAAATGATATCCATTGAAGAAATTTTAGTTTAAAGCCCAGAAGATCAATTTTATGTACTACATAACAGTGATTTACATTATAGAAAGTTTTGCTAAAGTCAGTGTATATAATATCCGTATTATTGTATTCCCTAAAACCCCACATGACATGATAGGTTTGAAAATTCAAAACCAATTTTGGATTACGCACAATATTATTTTTCACCTTATTTAAACAAATTTATATAATTTTTTGTTTGTCGACGCATTGCTGAATATTTGGAATAGTCAACAAGTGAAACAGTTAAAGGTTCTTCTGAAATTAAAGAATATCGATCTCGGAGTGAAAATCGAGAGGTAGATTTCTGAAAACCACAGAATTCTCAATATTTATTTGTAAGGTAAGGTCAACAGCAATGAGTAAATCGGGATAAAGCTTTGCAAAAATATCGCCTCAAGGTATTTCATCTTAAGGGGTCAGTAGAGCAATCTTTAAAAAAAATTTTTGTTTTTTTGCATTTTCTGTTCCCTTATACCCTTAGAATTAACGAAGAACCCCACTGTACCATTAGAAGGTTTCGAAAAAGGCCCAAAAATAATAACACCGCTCGACGTTTTTTTAACGTCTATGTCGATCTTTGTATGCTTTTTAAGTACCTCAAACTTTAAACGCGATTTTCTCAAAACACACTTTTTTGAACTGGCGGACATGATTCCGGTCGAACTACTCAACCGATTTGCTTAATTATTTTTTTTTTAATGTTCACAAAACGCCTGGCTATGGTCCCTATATATATGTATATTATAATTTATGTACAATGTTCTGACAAAATTTATGTTAAAAACAATAGGAGAAAATGAAAAAAAAACTTTAATTACTTTTTTATTTATCAACATTTTTTCATTATTCTAGTAGAGACGATAACCATTCACGTACTTTTTAAAAATAATTGGGTTTTTGTGTTTCAGATGATCCAAACATGGGAAATCATGCCCGCCAGTGAAAAAACGCATCTCATTCACCCAACCATTTCTCCGACAGATGTCATCAAAAAATGTTGAAATATTTGTTTATACACTCCACGATATACCTCATGATATGTGAAAAAAGTTCTATGGTAGAATACAAATTTCTATAAAAAAAAATGTCAAAAAAAAACAGGCCAGATTACCCTACTGACCCCTCAAGCACAGAAATTATCGAAAACGAACTATAAATGTTTAAGATTGCAGAAACTGAATATGCGGACGCCAGCGCATATGTCGGGTGTTTTTACCAAATATAGCGAAAATTTGTGAGATTTTGGTATTGAAATTTGAGGAGAATATGCGCTTGTGCTGAAAATAGGTACAACGCTGCCTTTAATACCCATATACCAAATATAAATATTTTCAAAATTCCGGTTTACTTTATGCCTTATAGTGAATAATACCAAATGCTTTACGACACTTCAATATTACTCAGATGCTTTAATCAGTTAATCTTATAGCAGTTTCTCTTTTAGCTAAGTTCAGAACCACTTTAAGTGCTTGAGGTTTCATTTTGATGCCGTAAACACAGTATCCTTCATAATATTAAATTTGATTCAAAGCAGTGTATTATAATGCCTCTTCTTAATAGATATTATTTGCTTTTTATTCTGAAAATTCGTTAAAAATAAGTTTAAACATTTGAAACCAATTACAGTGTTTATTTCATTTCTATTTAGAACATGAAGTATTTTCACGCTGTTATCCTGATTTATTATACCCTGAACAGGGTATATTAAGTTTGTCACGAAGTTTGTAATACCCAGAAGGAAGCGTCGGAGACCCTTTAAAGTATATATATAAAAGATCAGTATGTTGAGTTGAGTCGATTTAGTCATTTCCGTCTCTCTGTCTGTCTGTCCGTCTGTATGTACATATATATACGAAGTAGTCCCTTAGTTTTTAAGATATCACTCTGAAATTTTGTAAACGTCATTTTCCATTCAAGAAGCTGCTCATTTGTTGGAGCTGCCGATATCGGACCACTATAACATATAGCTGCCATACAAACTGCACGAGCGGAAAAAAGTTCTTGTATGGAAAAGTTTCACATTTAACAAGATATATTAACGAAATTTGGTATGTGTTATTTTCTAAGGCAAAAATATTATCTCCGAAGAAATTGTTCAAATCGGTTAACTATAGCATATAGCTACCATACAAACTGAACAATGGGAATCGAGTTCTTGTAGGGAAAACTTTCACATTTGACAAGATATATTCACGAAATTCGGTATAGCTTATTTTCTAAGGCAACAATGTAATCTCCGAAGAAATTGTTCAGATCGGTTAACTATATCAAAAAGCTGCCATACAAACTGAATGACCGGAATCAAACGCTTGCTTGGGAAACTTCTTCATTTAACGATATATCTTCGCAAAGTTGGTGTGACTTATTGTTTATAGAAATAATGTAATATCGAAAGAAATTGTTTAGATGGGCTCACTATAGCATATAGCTGCCATACAAACCGAACGATCGGAATCAAGGGCTTGTATGGAAAACTTTGACATGGTATCTTCACTAAATTTGACATGGGTTACTGTTTGAGGTAATAACATAATCTCCGCAATAATTGTTCAGATCGAATTACTATAACATATAGCTTCCATACAAAGTGGACACATAGTTACTTAAAGAAATACACCTGTGAAGGGTATATTAGCTTCGGTGCAGCCGAAGTTAACGTTTTTTCTTGTTTTTTTCATTTATAATCGTGGTACTGTTAATAATATTTCAGCTTTTAAAAACTTTTTGTGTATTCCTTGCTAAATGTGGTGTGCGACTTGGCTAAAATCTGCTCCCAACAAATTATTTTCATACGCTTTTTTTGCTTCAAAGCTTAGCAGTGATAGCATGTCTATAAACTCATATGATATTTACATAAAAAAGCAGAACATTTCCAGTCAACGCTAGCCAATAATCAATCGTAAACTTTTTTGTATTCATTATACAGAGTTTTTAAACTGTCAAATTCAAATTTCGTATTTCCGAAGTTGTGAGTTACGAAGAAAGGCAGAATCAAAACTACAACAGAGTCACATTAACTATTTTGATGTAACGATCTTTCGAAAACAAGTTTGATATCAAATATGAACTCGTTTCTACTTTGTACCAAAATGAAATATAATGATATTTTTTCTTTGCTCTGAAATGAACAACAATTTTTTTGAACAAGTGTAAATATTTATAATTCTACGATTTTACGATGCCTTACGTTGGGTTGTGAGTACCCCAAATATTTAAAGTTTCGATTGAGATTTCAAATTTCAGTCCAAGCATATTTCCTTAGCCGCATATACGCCAACTTAGTCCCTCAATTAGGGATATGGTTCTGAAATTCTGTACATGTCCTGACCATTTGTTGGAAATGTCAATATAGAGCAACTATAGCATATAGCGTCATACAAAAGTAAAGCGATCGAAGTAAAGTCGCTTTATGCAAAACTTTTTTGTTTTAGAAGATATCTTCACTAAATTTGGATGAAATTTTTACCTCTCCAACGCTCCTATCATCGAATTAATTGCCCAGATCGGATCACTATAGCACATACATACCTACCATACAAATTGACCGATAAAAATGAAGTCCTTGTTATGAAACATTTTTTATTTGACAAGATATCTTCTCGAAATTTCGCTTGGATTATTGTCCAAGATAGCACTAAAATCCTCCAACATCTTGTTCAGATCACCACTATAGTATATAGGTGTCATTGAAGCTCACCGATCAAAACCGATATAAAGATCTTTTCTAGTTTTTAACATCTATTTTTCCGTATCTGCTTTAATACATAATAGATCTAGACCCACTTTAAATCTACACACGTAGCGATCTTTTTGAACGTGTGTGTGTGAAAAGGTGTCAGAGCAACCAACCGCCGCATCATGTCATGTGCTGACTTTCGCTTGTAGATTTTCGCATCAAATTTGAAAAATAAATGCGCAGATCAACAGAACACAAAGCGGAGCAGAGCAGGAAAATAAACCACTAATGCAAATGCAAGAAGCTAAAAACTATTATAGCAAGCGTTTGCATACAAAGACCGCACACGTCGACAGGCAGGCAACGAACAAGAAAAAAGGAGATATGTGTGTGAGAAAAATGCAACTGAATGTCGAGCATAACAAAGAGCAGATGAATTGAGTGCAGGCGTAAGTAAATAAATTGCCAGATCATCGACAAATACGCTTGACAGCAGCGGCAGCCGGGCAAATAAACCAAATCAGCAGCAGGCAGCTCTTCGTGTTTAGATGTATATGCGTGTGTATGTGTGTGTTAGTGGGCAAAAATAGTAAAAATACTATGCTGCAGAAGCAGCAAAAAGCAAGCACATATGCATGTGTGTGTGTGTGTGTGGCAAACAATATGTGTGGCAACAATCATATCAGCTAGTATCAACCACCAACAATAAAAGCAACAAAAGGCTTTGTTTGTGGGTGTATGTGTGTTTGGTTGAATATTTGTGCGTGTGTATGAGTAAGCATATACACGCTTGGGGAAATACTGTATGTATGTTGTTTGTGCCTGGTGTACCTTGCAACAGCTAAGGGAGCCAATGCTCTTACCGAGTAAACTCAATTTGCAAATACAAGTCACTGGGAGATTCCCATGGACCAACAGCTCGGTCGTGCGCTATCGCAACAGCCATAGAAAAAACTTGCACACACTGCGCTACAACTACACAGGGAGACATGCGGCAAGCTGGTGTAGCATATATTTCACTTTCGCTGTCCGCCGCCATCGCTAGACCACCTTTGTGGCAAGTGTGACCATCTGGCAGCTGCTTTAACTTAGTAACTAAAAAACATGGCGCTTATATGCTAATGTGGCACGTGCAAACAAATCGCCGACATAAACATGCCCACCTGGCAATGCATACGTTTACACAGCACTGTCTTTACACACACACGCACACATACACGTTTACAGCAACGTACAAGCTTACAAGTGGGTGTGTATTTGCGCTTGTTTGCGTTTCTGTGCTTCATGCAGTCCCTTGTGTGCCGTGTTTTTCCATTTTTATCTCCGCCTGCTTTCGTTCCACGCCATGTGCAACATTTAATTTGTTGCAATTTTTATCTGTTGCTGCTTTTGCTCGCTTATTTTAAAGTATCGCCTTCGCGTTTGCGTTTTATGCCGTGCGCTTTTTATTTATTTATTTTTGTTGTTATTGTTGTGCTTTTTCTCCGTTTCGCCTTTGTCGCTGTTTCACTGCTTCCCTTTGTAGTTCATTTATTTTGCATTAGCAGCACTCACACACACACTCTCATACACGTGTACACATGCAGGCATCTATTTGGTTGCGTTGTTCCACATACGCCCTGTCCACCCTACGTGCCGCATAAATAATTGATGTGCGTGTAATTGCGCATGTATGTGTATTATGATGCCTCACTGCCCAGTACATTTGATTAAAGCGTAGTTTTTTCAGCAATTTAACTGTTAATCGCATGCAAAATTTATAAATACTGGCAAAAGCTTGATTTGGTATTACCGGATTATTGCCAAGTGCTTTTTAGAAGGTGAAAAATTCTTTAAATTAATAATATTGGTAATAGCTGGAGGTGTAACTTGCGCTTAATATATAAATGAAAAGCAAATATTAAGCTAAATAGGGTCGAATAGCAGTTAGAAAGCTGGAAAAAGCTTTAAAGTCGAATGATATATAGTATATACTTAGATTTCAATATCAATTTCGTAGATCGCAACCAACTTAAAAATAACCTTGTAACTCTGAATGGGAATTTGAGAAATAGTATATTCGAACTAACTGAATTATTTTCAATATTTCTCTATCTCTCTTTCTATCTTTCTTTCTCACTTTCCTCTCTCTCACATATCTTAGCGTTGGAAATATCTTTCCAATAAAATTCACATCGTTCTATTTGGAGAAACTAAATTAATGGAACTAATGCTAAGTTCTCATAGAATATTTTGAGGTAAGCAAGAGTGAACGAGAAGAGCTAAGAAAAATAATGTTTTCTGAGTAGTTCAATTACTCTTCCTCTCTCTCTCTCTTTCTTTTTCTCTTCCTCTCCCTCCATCCGTCACTCTCTCCCTTTCTCTCTCTCAGTCCCTCAATCTCTCTCTCTCTCTCTTTCTCTCTGCTCCTCATTCAATCCCTCTCCTGACCATTATCAGCTCAATCTAGGTAGTACTGAGTTTAATCAGTTATCATTAATCTTCTTAAGAGCTAAGTTAATCATCTTTTCGGAAAAAAATAATCGCATTTAAATTTTTAAGATCACGTGGTCAACCTTGGGCATTTAAATTTTCAAGATCACGTGATCAACCTTGGGAAACCCATTCATTGTCTAAACAACGATCTAGACAGAAGCATGGTAAATAAAATCAAAAGCCATTGGCACGAGCTACATACCTGGGAGAAAACTGCAAAAGTTATATGCGAAACGGTAAATAGGAAGTACATAAAATTCCTAACTGGCACTCCATAGAAGGGAATGTAGGAATATGATCGGAATATTAACTGATTTCGGTGGCGACACATGCCCGCAGAATGTGGCTGACAAAACGAGAAGACTGTGGGAATGTCTAGAGCTGGGCACCAGGGAAACAATGGAGCATCTATTGCGCACTTGTTTCGCATTGGCAAGCTACGCTGTAAGCATCTGGGGTACCCACCGTATGATACAATGGAGAAGTATCGAAAACGAGGCCACCGAGTCTGTTAAAATGATGACTACTCCTCATGGACTTAGTAAGTGAACTCCATCTAGTAACGCAAAGAACCTAAACTGGTCTATACATGGCTCATTGACCTAACAGATTACCATAACCGGAGTTTTCAAGAGTAAGTTAAACACCTAGAAGTTATCACCGATTGTTATGTTGATTTTTTGGTCACTGAAATTCTTCAAACAAAAAAAATCGATCGTAAACTTTGGCTGTACCGATGTTATACTATCTTTCATATATGCTTTTATAGCATAACAGGGTATACAGAATTCTTTATCCTGATGTTGAGCGATCTGTTCGTATAACATCAATATGCTTTGATAGTTCGATATCGGCTGTTCCAATAAATAAGCAACTTCTTGAGGAGGAAAGAACGTGTACAAAATATCAGATCGATATCTTAAAAGCTAAGTGTATATACAGGCAGACGTACAGATAGACAAACAACAATCGTTGTGATAGACACCTTTTCCATCTTTATCGAGTTCGTGGCCCATCTAAAATATTTTGCCGTGCTGTGGGTCCAGCATCCAGCCACAGTGCGACTCCTCGCTGAATTGAATTTTTCACTCCTACCTGCCTTTAGGTTTAAACTGCAGTCACCAGGAATCTCTCCAAAGTGCCAAACCCAATAAGCAGATTGGAGCGAACTCCAAAGGCTAACTGCTCCCCGTGGTAACAGATTTAAGTCTCCGGTCAGACCTTGTAGCTTTTGCTACTACCAGTTGAGCACCCATCAAACTCAATGTTTACGTTTAAGTTTTATAAAAACGACTAAAAATGTGCCTAGTAGATGCTCTTTGGAGTAACCGGATATGTAAAACCGACTTTCTGAGGAACGATTATTTTTCCTCTCCTGTACTTTGTAATTTAAAAGTATCAATTAGTGGCATCAACCTTCTCCAGATCTGGAACCCAGTGACAATGTCTTGTTCTCAGTTCTCAAAAGAATATTCATTCTGAAGAAATTTTCGTCGAATAAACAGGTAAGCGCCGAAACTGAGGCCCATTTTGACTCAAAGACCAAATCGTACTACAAAAATGGTATCGAAAGGTTGGAGGATCACTATAATCAGTGAATCGCCCTTGAAGGGAACCATGTTGAATAAAAAAAATACGAATTTTGCGAAAATATATTTCTTGCTATGGTAGGCCGGGGAATTTTTAATTGAATGTAACAATGTAAAATCAAAACTTCGAACCCAGCTAAAGGAATTTTTTGTTTGAAAGCTGTATCTATTAGATTATATTTTTAAATCCGAATCAGGTTTAGAACAAGAAAGCGTACTTATTCTTCTTTGTTGCCACCGCTTACGCGCCAGTCGTTCCTCTTTTTCGCTGTAAGTGTACTAGTGAAATTCACCCATTCAAGTCACACGACTGCAAGCAAGGAAGCACTTAACAGTCGGTACTTGAAGGGAATCCGACGAAATTTTTTTCTATTTACTTGAAGGATAGAGGAAGCGAACAAAATCTAGATGCTTACTACAGACCGATCAAGCTCAGAGAAAAGAATCTATCGTGCTTCTGTCTACCAGCAAAAGCCTTTTCTTTCAAAATTTCATTAATTTATTAATAATTCAACAAAGGTTAACTATTCTAAAGCTTTACATTTACTTCTTTCTTTATGATTTCTGATACCTCCTTAGTGATCCTTTTAATTCCGAAATGACATTGATCTAAATCGAAGTGAATCCAGCGTTCAGCCACTTAGCCAGCACACCAGCAAATCAACCAAACCAGTTGAACTAACTCGCTCAAAATAAATTAAAATGAAAACAAGCGAGTGCACAAAAAAACAAAAACTACATGAAACATGAGCAAGCATGAGTCCACACTGTTTATGTGGTCTAATGTGGTTTTGACCACGAAATTGGCTGTGTAACGATGCGAATGCACCGACTCACCGGCTGCCCGTCGGACTTGCTGTGAAGCTGGTCAGTTAAGCAGTTGGTCGAGTGCTGTGCCAAGCTCTTTACTGCTAAGCGCTACTCACTTTTGGCTACGACTACACTCCACTCTACTCCACCTAGTCTCTTTTCTGTTGACTGCAAACTACTGAACAGCTAAAATGCTTGACTTTGAATCTGTGGCACGCGAGCAGCACATCGCGCAGGTTACCACGCAAAGTTGCACTTTGGTAATCAGTTGTTTGCTGGCAATTTATATTTGCATAAGCGTGAAATTAGTGTTGCTTAACAAATACATATTTGACTATGTGGATAAATAGAGGTATGCGAAGAGTTGCAATACCATTTATGGTTATTTTACTTATGATATACATTTTCCAGTTTAAGTGGGTACTGAGTATTCATTCGAGCTTGTGGAGATATATAGGTATGTACATACAGTGAGCCTTAATAAAATTGAATAGCTCTGGCCGGGAAGAGTCTCGAGCTCTGATAGCTGTCTTCTCAAATGAAACTCTCTCTATGCCCAAGATGCTGATATATACATATATTAGACTATCCTATATGTTTTCGATGATTATAATACAGTCCTAACTCTTTACGATGAAGACCTGTAGTTGATCTTTGAAACCTTAGATAAACCTATAATGTTGACGGGTATTTATTTGCTGGAGGATTCTGAAAAAGTTTACAATAGTCAAGTAGCTGGAAGGTGTTCAATAAACGTCTCTCATCAGCCTTTGTGGTAAAATAACCGGTATGTAGCGAATGTTGACATAACAGACTAAGCCAAACTAAGGTTTTAAAACAAATTCTGAAAATTTTGAAACCTTCGACTGCATTCTCAACTATTTAGAACGCTGTGCCGCAACTGTTTATTCTTTGTATGTTTAGTTGCTGGTGATCGCCTCTTGCTTCAAAATCACATTCTGCAGACTGTAGAGACGGCTATAAAAGAGCACACTCTCTAACAGGCCTAGGGTTGAAAAACGTGTAGCTATAAACTTTAGAGACTACATACTACATACTAGGTGAGAAAACTTGTTTGATGATTGATGACTTGCCTTCTCATAAAATAATCTCTGGCAACTGCAAAACCTATGAAGATTGCCGAAAATAGTATACTTGTCTTATTATGTACTATTAAACTGGGAATGGGTCATGTTCCCCTGGTTTTCTACAAGTACTACCAGATAACTATGTTTCCAGTAAACCGCACAAGTCCAATCTACATACTTTCCCTAAGCAAGAATCGTCTACCGTAATTTCAGGGATCCCAGGCAGTTCTACGGATTTTCAACCAATGAGGCAGACAATTTCATTATACGTAAGTCAAAATATCTCAATAAAATATCTCAACAGTCTAAAACTGTAGACAGAAACGAAATCCATTTCTTAACGGAGACTTCTGATGCTTAAGATCTTAAGCTTTTCCAATAGATGCAGGTTTAAGAGACACACCTTTTATGATAGCTTTCAGAACATATTAAGAGATATTTTAAGAACAGACAAATTTTAAAAGAAAATTTTAATTTTTTTTCCAATTACATGCGATCTCTGAAGGGGTTAACAAAAAATATCTTCGAATGTTGTATGATACCGGTCTTCTTCGATGATATGTATTTAAATTCAGTACTAGAAGATATTGCTCTTTCAACACTCTCCGGAGATATAACCCTGAGAACTTGTGTGCTCGAGGCTAGATAGGCTAAATACCCCGTCTTTAAACGCGTTTTTCCTCGAAACTTTGTTTTTGAAGTCGGTAGGCAAGATTTCTCGAGACCTATTCAACTGACCTTGAAAAAGTTTTGCACAGGTCTTTATGATACAATTTTTAAAGGCTTGGAAGAAGGATCTTTTTCTATTACAACTATTTGAAAACAAATATGTCGGAAAATTTTCACTAATATTTTCAATTTTTTTTGTTAAAATGTTTGCAAAAAATCCAATTTTCTGTTTATTTTTCTTTCATCAAAGTTCTAGATTTCAATTTTAGCTGAAACACGTATTTTTTTAATTCAGATGATTCTATAAAGAGTTATCCTACCAACACAGGATCTTTTTTCCGAGAGGTCACGGGAAATGGCGTCGCAATGGCCGAGTTTAAAATATTTTTTTCCAAAAATTTCAGAATTTCTTTGTTAATAAAGTATGTTTGTAACAATAAATAATTCTGATAATATATTTCAGTTTTCATATGAGGAAAAAATTGTTGAAAAAGGTTGTGTTTTTCCTAAGAAAACCCATGTAACCCCTTAATAAGTTACCTATTCAACTCTAACAATTTTCAAGTTTTTGTCATTAATCTCTGAGAAGTTGATGACTGGTTTTTCATTTGGATGCACGGTTAATTACACAGAGAAACAACCGAACAAGTTTTGTCACCTCATCCCCATTAATTCTGATATTTGTAAATAATACAATCTCCAAAAAATTATCCTAATATAAGAAACAGGAGGACAAACGTACACTGTATATAAAAATTGAGTCCAATTTCTCAACCAAGCCATACATAAAAAATCAATTCCAAGCAACAATTAAACCAATTTTATTTTTCTTTTCAGTATTATGGTTCTCTGTCACTGTGTTTCACTGTACTTAATAGCAAGCGGAAGAATTTTAGCAAATGAATTTTGCATTCTCATACAAAAACACTTTGGTAGCTTGTTAGTTTTTGCGAGGTTTTACGAATTCATAACATTGTTAAAACTGCAAGCTTCCTCACATACTTCTTCTCCCTTTTGGTGCTTGCTTTTTCTGCAGAAAATTTGCTCGAAAATGTTGCTAGCTAAATCTGCTTACGTCGAAATGTTCCGTACGATTATAAGTGCTCATACATACATATGTACATATGTGCCTCTTATGTACAGTACAATTAGCTAATTTGTAAATATTTAAAAAGCTCGGCTAATTTGCTGTACAAATAAAAGCGTGTGTATGTGTGCGAGAGCTTTATATTTGCTTATCCACTTTTATGTGCTCCGGAGCGTAATCTTGAATGTTAAGCGTAATTGAACAAGCGAATTGTTGTTGTAACATATTTTCATTGTTGTTGCTGTACATTGCTACCTCTCACTAATTATTTGTATTTTTGCATATATTTAGAGTACTTGAATATTTTTGTACGTTGCTTAATTCAGGTTGCATTATATTTTCTCATATTGAACCAAAAATCTTTTTTCCTGAAAATGCGAAATTATTTTAATGTTAATCCTAAGAAAGTGGACATATTTTATTGCAGTTTTCTTGTCAAGGACTAGATAGCTCTAAGGCATGAAAAGTAACATTTTGAAGTTTGGTTGAGATGTGACAATGGAGGAGAAATTCTAAGCAAAGGGTTCTTGTAGGCATGGTTATAGGGCTTTGTCATCATTTTTTTCACATAGCCCAGCGAACTTAAATAGCAAAATTTTGGAATACTGATAATGAGCTCACAAAGATTGGCTATATGGCATGTCACCGTCTTTTGAAATGAAAAGCCGTCTACATCAACATCCTCCAATTCAGGCACTTGGAAGTCATTAATCACGACTCTTTAGCGTTGCCCGTTAACTAAAACATTTCAGCTGGCTTTATTTTTAAACAAATATGGTTCAATAATTTCCCCTGCCCATAAGCACTCCTAGCAGTGACTTTTTTAGAATGGAATGCTGAAGTGAATGGGCAAACTCCAGTTGTTGCGTGCGATTGCGGATGGACTCATTCGGGCTCCACAGCGTCATTTTACAGTATGTGCAGCTCAATCACTGTCTGTAAACGAGATTGTGGAAAATTCTTAGTCAACCTGGAGAATTCTGAAAACTTATTATTACCTATTGCCAACAAATCGATTACGCGCAGCAGCGTACACTCAAGGACGCATCTAGTACGGAGTTTTGGTAAAAATTATTCTTTCTCTTTTCTATATTAAGATTGTGCAACTTATTAATAAAATAAAAGCAATTCGGAAAGAAATTTTTATTGTTTTTTTTACAATGCATCGTCAAAAATAGGTGCGAAATTTGAGCGCATTGGTTGTTGACCTCACTAAAGTCTTATTATTTCAGCCCCCAAATGTAGGCAATCTTTAGTTTTAAGTAGTTGAAGAATTTGAAACTTTTTTAAATTAAAATTAAGGACATTTAAATATATAAAGAGAAAACTTCGTCATAAAAATTTTATATTTCAGATTTAATGTCTTAACATACCTTTAGGCGCACAATTTTTATATAAGCGAAAAATATTTCATTGATCAGAAATATTATTATTGAAAGATAATCACGAGTAAACTATTATGCCTCTTAAGCGCTTAAGATTAATTTGATAATGGTAAAGGTAGTGATGAAAATGTGCCTATGAAGTATTTTCAATCAAGATTTTTTAGGAATTTTATTTGGAAGCTTTGGATTTCGACATCGAATTGCCGAAAAGAATAAAAAGAGCTCTCATTATGTATTTCGCTAATCAAGTTATGCCCTTAATACTTTTTCAGCTCCTTGGAAATATCCGGCCTCAGAAATATGCATAGACAACCCTGTCATTGTTGTATTGACTCCTGAGTAATATATTTAGGAGGCGATAATAATATGTATCAAAAGCCATAAACTTTTTTACAGTCAAAATCAATAATGATGGATTTTGGCAGAGGTTCTGGCTTTTATATCAAACCAATTTTTACTACCAATGTTTCCATAATTTTCCTTTTCTAAATCCCTCAGTCAAGTAGTTAAGAGCACAAAAATTTCTAAGATAATAAAGTACTGTATAAATTATCAAAGGGATACGTACGTATAGTTTTCGAAGCATATTGCCAATTTTTCTTTTATAAATTTGATTCATAATTTTTTTAGATTACTGTGCAACTACCACAAATTGTTAATAGCTCAAGAAGTGCACTTTTTAGACCGACATATTATTTAAAAAAAAACACTTCAATAATGTAATTTTGCGCCAATATTTTCATAATATGGTATTATGAAAGACTCCATTCTCTGAAAGAGAAAACATACCACTAAACTGCTTTCAGCCTCCAAATAAATAATTGGTTTCCTTATAGGAGGACAAAATTATGAAAAAAAATATTTCTAGATTGAAACATTGCACACAGCACTCAAATACATATGCACCATATATAAATTTAATAAAAACAAAACTGTTAAATCGTATCATTTCTTGTTTACCTTAAAACTCTGACAAAAAGCAAAAGTTGCGAAAGGTCAATGAATTTAGTTGCAAACAAAATTTAAAGCAATTCGAAACTTTGCACACTCAATTTTCACTCATATACATGTGCAATAACAAAATTATATGGAAGTATGTATCATGCATATCTCCCTACCTGGGACACCTTGTCGTATGAGTAACGAAGTATCTCTAGCTCAGTTTAAATATCAAAATAGTTGGCACTACGAGCGTAAACATATAAGTTTTGCATACACAGCCACGGCACACACACACGGGCACACATATGTAGACACAGCAATTTTCCTTTCTTTTTTACGTTGCAATCGTGTGGCTGTGCCGCCATTCGCTGTGCGACGGCCGCAGCATGTGGTTGCTGCACGCTGTGGCAGAGTGCCGAAAAAGGCCAATTATGCAAAAAGTTTGCAGCGTTAAGGAAAAATTAACAACATTTTCACTTTATCGTGCTGCGGCAGCAATGTCGTTGCACAGTGCAAAACAAACAGAGGTGGCAAACAGCCAGCGTGTTGCCACACTGCTGCGATTTCATGTGCTTGTGTTCATGAATTTATAAGCATTTTGCATATGCCATAGCCCAGCGCGTCATACAACAACTACATGCTGCAGCACATAAATGTGATATGTGTTTTTAGCGACATAAAAATGTGTGAATATGTAGCCTTGTCTGCCCATTTACTGTGAAGAGCGGTTGGTTAAGCCTTTATTGATAATTTTAAGTAAATCTCAGCAGGAATCAGCGACGGCGCCGGTTGATAATTTGTTTGTGAATCAGGCGGTGGATTTTCTAAGTATCGGCAGGCGCTGGCTCTCAAGGAGAGTAACTAGGACACTTTTATACAGCTCGATCAGAATAAAAAACCTAAACGGAAAGTATCCTTGCCAATTTCCTACACTGTTTACCTATTATTGTGGTATAGGAATAAGAGGAGCTAATTAACAATCTATTTATGGAAGAGACACTCAAAATTGTTAACAAAAAAATTAAAAATAAAACATTTTTGAAGTGAATCCTTCAGTAGCACCATATTGATATACAAACCAAATATTGAAAGGCTGCCAGATGTTTCTGGTTTACAAAACACTAAAGTAGCATAAAATATTGGAAATATTTTGCAAAGGAGTTACCATATGCTAAACATTATTAGAAAAAATTAAATACGCAAAAAAAATTTAAAAAAATATAATTTTGTGCGGTAAAATCCTGATAGGGATGCCACGAGCTTGAAAAAAGTAAATAGAATTTATGAATAAAAAAAAATTTTTAACAGAAATTTACAGATGTAGATGATTTAAGGATTCCACCTTCAAATAAGAAGAAAAAATTAATTGTTCAAATAAAACTAAAACTTAATATTTTTTTAAATAAAAATGTTGCCACTTGTTTTCAAATATTCAATTTATGTAAGACAATATTTTTTTTTTAACATTTTCCGGAAGGGTTGCCACGTTTTCAAAAAAGGAAAATATATAGTAGCGACTCCTTTCAAAAAAAATTTAATTTAAAATTTTAAAACGACGATAAAGGCACCATAACACTTGTTGCAAAATCGATATCGATGTCCGCCAATATTTTTTTAAAGATATTTTGTAAGGTTGCCAATTGTTTGATAATTGTTTTGTTAAATAAAAGGATTGCCTATGTTGTTGTTATTATTTATTAAGTACGAAAATATTTTTTGTATGGGTTGTCACATTTTCGAAAAAAATGTTGGGAAATATTTTTTTGCAAGGAAAAAAAACAAACTCAGTTTTAATATTTTATATAAGTACGATATTAAAGGTTGCCACTTGTTTAGAAATATTCATTTTAATATAAAAAGGAAAATATCTATTTAGAAATATATTTTATAATGGTAAGGAAACAAAAATTTCGTGAAATATTTTTCAATAGGTTTGCGATTACTTTCAAAAAGAAAGCAACGGCATATTTAAGTACAACGATAAAAGTTGCCACAAATAATCTTTTCAATATCGAGGTTCAACAATATTTTTTGGGTGTAAGGGTTGCCACTGGTTTGAAAATATTATTGTTAAATAAAAGATTGCCACTTTTTACGAATACTCATTTTTAAGAACAACAATAGTTTTCGTAAGAGTCGCCACCTTTTCGAAAACAAAATTGAAGAAATATTTTTCTAAAGGATTGCGAGTCCTTTGAAAAAACAAAAGCCATTTTAGTATTTAAGTGCGACGATAAAGGTTGCCACTGATTTGCTAATAGTCATTTTGAGGTCGAGGTTTAGTAAGATTTTTTTAAATATATTTTTCGTAAGGGTTGCCACTTGTTTGAAAAAATTGATTTAAATACGGCAATACTTTTTTCTTAATATTTTACATGACGGTTGGTACGGATTTGAAAGCAAAAAAAAAAAAAATCTGATATTTAAGTACGACACTATTAGTTCTGACGTAAATTTCAGCATTTTTCGTAAGAGTGGCCACTTCTTTATAAAAATATTTATTAAAAACGGTAAACATTTGTTCAATATTTTATTACATAAGAGTTGACGCTGGTTTGAAAAAATAATAAATTTAATATTTAAGTACAACAATATTAGGGGTGACGAAAATTTTAGTAGTTATATTGAGAATTATGCATAATTTTCAAAAAGTTAATTCAAAAATAATTATAAAAAGTTTCAATATAAAATGATTGATTGATAAATGAAAGGTACCTGGGAAAATTTAGAAATACTTTACTTTAACAGTTTGTAACCGAAAATCTAACTTAAATCGATGCCATCACCTTTATTGCAGTCTCAATATTTCAGCCCCCAAATGTAGGCAACTTTTTATTTTTAGGTAATTGGTGAATTCGAAACTCTTTACAAATGAAAATTAAGGACATTTTAAAAGACATAAAGAGCCAACTTTATCATAAAAATTTTATATTTTATATTTTTTTATTTGCATGCCTTTAGGCGCAAAATTTCTATATAAGCTTTTCAGCATCGTAATTTGTCAAAAAATATTCAAATTGAATTTTGTTCGTTTTATTATACACTTTTGCATTTCATAACTCTACAAGATGACTTGAAACACAAAATTTGTAATTTAACATGCATATACACTATGATTTTAGTTTTTTGACGGAAGCCTAAAGGTAGGCAATAGCAAAATTGACTTATGGGAACAAAATAAGTTAAAATTAATAGATTATGCTCCGCACATACATGGCATATTGATTTATTTTTATAAGCTGAGTTGCTATATCAAAATTGCCAGAATTTCTGATACCCAGAAATAAACTTCGTAGAGCCTCTAAAGTATATATCGTCTTTTAAAATGCATAACAACGTAAAACCGCTTTTCATAAGTTTACAGGCGAATGAAAAATGATATAATAGTAACCAGTAATATTGAAACTAAATTTGAGTTTTGGTTATAAAATCGTTATATATTGGTTATTGGTACATTGGTCTGAAAATTTTTGCATGTCATTTTCTCCTTAAGAAGCTGCTCATTTATTGGAACCGCTGATATCGAAACTTTATAAGATATATGTACATAGCTGACAAACATACGGAGCGATCCAACTCAAGTTCTTTTGTGGACAAATTTTTTATTTGATGAGATATCTTTACAAAATTTTACACGGATTGTTGCCTAGGACTAAGGCACAGTCCACGAAGAAAATGTTCAGATCGGAGCCCTTTAGCATATGGCTACCATACATATTGGCTGATGAAGCTCTAGCCTTCCTTTTCCTTTTTCCTTTTGACGGATTATTGTCTAAAACAGCGCTAAATATACGAAAAAATTATTTAGATCGGACGACTACAGTATATAGCTGTCAAGCAAGAGACATTTTATACCCTTTTTTGCTATACAAATACGCGTGTGAAGTGTGTTAATATTATTTCTTGTTTTAGTTTTTATTTTCCAGAGAAAATCAGTTATAATCTCTTTTTACTCTCTTACTTGCATAACGCATTCTTCCATAATTCTGCCTACAGCCAATGATACAGCACCGGATTGACACAACAGCAGCGCTGCTTATGACTACCTTCTCAAAAACAAAAAAACTGCAAACCTTCCTTCCGTCAAACATTTTTACATTTCAAACATATGTAGGTATGTAACTGGATATATGTATATATTACTGGGCGCATATGATTTTTGCAATTACTAACATTTTCCATTTAATTGGAATTTAAAGTGCCGCAGCGGAATTTCTTGCCTCTCACACATTAGCAACGGGCGGACAGACGGCGCTGACGTTGGGAGGCGCATAACTGCAACAATTTTCGTCTGTGCCTTGGCCGCACTTGGTGTTTGTCTTTGCGCAAGTTTCGCCAGCAACAATGCACAAGTATGCACACAATCATGCAAACATGTACATATAGTACATACATACATTCATACATACATTCATACATACATTCATACATACATACATGCACACATCTAAAGTATGGATATATATATATGCTTTCCACCTTACCTTGTTGCCCTACTTACACTTGCCGCTGCCGTTGTTAATACGTCCGCGTTGCCTACTTTTTGCGCGGCATGTTGCAGTCACACTCGTGCACACTCCACCCGCCGCTGCAGCGTTTTGTGCCGCTTGCACTTCCGGTTGTCGGTTCGTTGAGAACATTGCTGCCTTTGCAAAAGCAACATATTTCCTCTTCCAACCAAGCACTTGTACTTGGACCACTTTTCTACTTCTTCCTTTGGCTTCTGCTGCTTCTCTTGCAATTTCGCGCTGTAGCATGCAACATGCCGCAGTTGTAATACACAGTGAAGCGTAGTTGCGGCAGCTCACTCAACTCAATCGCTTATTCTTTCGTAACTCACTTCTTCGCATTTTGCACAAACATACACACAGACACTCATACATACGCAGTCTCAGTGCGCCTTTCGCAAATGGCATTTTCGCAGCTGAGCCACGCAGTGATTCGACTTAATGGCAATTGTTGGTTTCCATCATACGCACTCCGTCGCCGCACAAACTTCACATCGTCACACACACACATATATGTATGTATATATTTGTTTGTGTTTGCAAAAGTGCGCCGACATTTATAGCAATTACAACAAACACACTCAGTCTCTTACCAATACAACTATAATTTCACACGCATACATGCATATGTATTCCATGTATGCATGAGTGCGCCTGTGCATCATTGCGCTGCTTTCAATTCATAGCGAACTCGTATTTTATGTTATTTATTTATCTCAATATTCATTCATTCAATTCAAAAGTTTGCAAATATTTTCTCATATTTATTTAAACGACACACTCACACACATACGCACAGCCACACATACACCAACAGGCATGCCGTTGCATGAAAAGTTTGTCTTCAGCTCGAGTGGCGAGATTTTGTATTCAAATTTGTGTAAGTCAAGGTTGATTTAGTTGCACGAAAGCGCCAACTAAACTTCGGCTGTGTGTGAGTCTATGTGAGTGTATGTGTGCGTGTTTGGCAAATCTTCGTTTCGAAAAGCTGGCAACACGTGTAGGCAAAGTAAAATTGCGTTTGAGCTTAAGTAGAAAAGTGAAGATATGCTTTGCTATAATCTATAAATGCTGGCTTATGGGTAACTGAGTATTCGAGAAGTAGTCTTAAGGCGAATATTTAATATGCGGAAATTTAGTTGTACAATTTTTTTGCTTAAGCGTTATGCTTTAACTTAAAACTACTCATTTATTTGCATAGTTAGCTTTGTAAGGAAATGCCAAATTTAAGTTTGAAAGATCAGACCCTATAAGCGTCCTTAAGGATCCATAACGATCTTTGAACGACACGTAGATATCAGAATCATCGGACTGTCGTTTGAGGAACATTAAAAATAAAGTTGTTATCGCGCACTGAAAACAATAGAATAGTAAACAAATGTTAACCTTTATGGCCTTTATGGCCTTCATCGACTTCTCCTACTTCTCATAACTTATTTCTGTTACCTTGTTTGGTAAATAATAGTAAATCGTTTCTAATGGAAACAGATCTTATATTACTGACAAGACATTTCATTATACATCTCAATAATTAAATTTTAATGCCAATGATTATTCAACTTCTTTATGTGGAGGACCTTACAGCAGTAATTACAGCAAGAGACACAGAAGATGCGCAAAGAAATCTTAATCAGGTCATAATACGGACCAAGCAAGGCTCGCCTCACACAACAACCAGACGACTACGGATATACTTAGGCCACAAAAAATAGTAAACTGCCTAAGCGTAAGACTGGACCCCAGACTAACCTTCTGGGGACCAATGCAGCATGCCACAGAAAAGGCAGCGAAGATCACCTCCCAACTGAGCAGACTAATGGCCAACGTAGGAGGCCCCAGCCAAGAAAAGAGAAAGCTCCTAATGTCGGCGACAATCAGCATCCTATTATGCAGAGCTGAGATCTGGGCGGACGTGCTTAAAAAGGAAACCCGGCGTAAGATAGAGGCCAGAGTGCACCGCACCGTAGCCTTCAGAACTACATCAGCCTACCGAATAGTATTAGATATAAGCGGTAATGCCCCAATTGACCTTCTAGCATATGAAAGAAAAAACTATGGCAGCTAAAGAAAATATCCGATAATAACAGAGGGCAATAGAACAAATAAAGAAAGATACAATAAGAACATGGCAACAAAGCTGAGAGAATGAAAGCCGCGGCAGAACATGTCTAAATAGATGTGGTAACCGCATACAAAGAAATAACGCAATGAGTTCTTCATAAGCAACAGAAAGAGTTGTCTCAAAAACCCAATGCTGACAGATAAAAATGTACACAAAATAAAGTGTTTCCTATGCTTAGTTGCAATGCATAGATTTGAAAGTAATAAGGAGAGAAATTGTTCGCCCGCTCTTGTGCAAAACCGAAACACTAAGATGATTATTGTGAAAAAGAGTTGAGAAAATATTACTGAGTCCAAAGCACAAGGCTTCTTCTACAAATATCGCATTCAATTCAAAATTTTATTTTAAAGTAAAAAGTATGACTTTGTGATGCGACTTAAACCCGCTTTTTTGACAAGTCACGCATGAGTTGTGTCAAGCTGTCATGTTATTTTTGATCAGTACTGTTTGGCATTTCATCATGGAACGATTTAAACATGAATAACGTTTACAAATAGTTCAACTTTATTGCGGAAATTCACATTCAGAAAAAGAATAAATTTCACGCGCTTCGACAACCTGAAGAGATACATTCAGCTGCCAATTCATTTGGAAAAAGAAACTTTGTTTCGGCCAGTAGAATCAACGGTACATAGTTCTTCGAAAATTATGCTTGTGAGAACGTAACCGTCAATAGCGGCGGCTCATGATAATCGACTATATGTTGCCTAAAATTGAAGCTTGTGATCTCGACGACGTTTGGTTTCAACGAGATGACGCCACATCTCACGCATCGCATCAATTAATGGATTTTTTGAGAGAATACTTTGGTGAGTAAAGGCAAAGTCTAAAGTCTATGAGGACAATTCCGCTTCAGTTCAGGCCATGGAGTAAAATATTACGCATGTCATTCGCCAGTTGCCAGTAGAAATGCTCGAACGAGTCATCGAAAATTAGACTCAACGAATGGACCATCTGAGAAGCGGCCAACATTTGAAAGATATAATCTTCAAAAAAATAAAGAATGTTCTTTCGAATGATAATAAAAATTCCCCACTAAATTTGAAGTTTCTGTGTTTTTCTTTAAAAAGTTAGAGAATCTCAAAATGGATCACCTTTTATATATTATATTATATTAAGTTTGTCACGAAGTTTGTAACACCCAGAAGGAAGCGTTGGAAACCATATAAAGTATATATATAAATGATTAATATGTTGAGCTGAGTCGATTTAGCTATGTCCGTCTGTCTGTCTGTACGATACGGAACTATACGAACTAGTCTCTCAGTTTTTAAGATATTGTTTTGAAATTTTGCAAACGTCATTTTCTCTTCAAGAATCTGCTCATTTGTCGGAACTGCCAATATCGGACAACTATAGCATATAGCTGCCATACAAACCGAACGATCGGAATCAATTTCTTGTATGGAAAACTTTCACATTTGACAAGATATATTCACGAAATTTGGCATAGATTATTTTCTAAAGCAACAACGTATTCTCCGAAGAAATTGTTTAGATCGGTTAACTATAGCATATAGCTGCCATACAAGCTGAACAATCGGAATCAATTTCTTGTATGGAAAACTTTCAAATGATAAGGTATATTCACGAAATTCGCTATAGATTATTTTTTAAGACTTTAATGCAATCTCCGAAGAATTTGTTCAGATCGAATTACTATAGCATATGGCTTCCATATAAACCGAACACATAGTTACTAAAATAAATGCACCTGTGAAGGGTATATTATTGTTTTAACTGAAATTCAACTTGAAAGGAGCATTTTATGATCATATGCCAGCCATGCCAGCAGCCGTAACCGAGATGCTGAAGAATATTCCTATAATGGCATACAAAAATATATGAATGGTTGATCGTTCCAAACGTTGTTAAAAACTATTTTGAATAAACCACTATTTTGAAAGATAATATGTATGTATTTTTCCATATTCAGATGGTTCCGTTGTTTTTAGGATACAACTTGTAGTTGCAAGGTAAAGTAAACACCAATTTTCGGCGAGATAAAGACGTCTGTGTTGGATAAAAAATAGAATAATCTTCAAAAGAAGGTGTTGCGATGATCGAATTCTGTTCAAAATCTAATGATTCAAAAATTGCCAACCCAAAATATTGGTATTTCACTCATTTTAATGCGTTTTATTTAGAAAAAGTGCCTCTATATCAAAAAGAGCTTGTGCTACTTAAAAAAGTTGGCGAAAACTAATAAAAAAAGTGTAATCTAAAATAACAATATTTGCAATAATTTGTGTTAATTTATTTGAATACTATTACAAAAGACATATCTAATTAGTTTTGCAAAACTAGTATGAATTTGGTTTTATTTGCAATTTTTTTATGATTATTAAAAATTTATTTCAAATATTATATAAAAATATTTATTGAACAAAAATCTTCACGAAAAAATCGCTGCAAAAACAACGCAGCTGCTGCTTTTACAGCATGCAGAGATCAACTTTTTTGACAACATTTATTTATAAATATAATATTTGCCTTTGCTACTCACCAACAAGTTGATCCGCGATGCAAGCTTCGCCGGTGTCATAAATATGCACGGCGAAAAAGTGTTTTTATTTACATGTCAGCTTGCAATGTTTATTTGAAAACACTCTATTTGTTGTGTCAATGTTTTACGCGCAATTTATTTTTATTTGATGCGATAATAACGCGATAAAATAATTAATGTTTATCATAAGTTTCGATTCTTTTTGCTTTCTGTGCAATTTGTGGCACTTTTTACAACTGCTGTAGGTGCTTTTGTTGTTCTTGTTATTTTGAAATATTACGCGCAATGTTGATTTGTTAATTTCATGTAAATATTTGCCAGGTATTAGCATTCATTTGTGTCATGCTCGGCGCTGGCATTTTTTTTATTAAATTTTTTTTTTTGGATTTTTTTTTTTGAATTTGATTGAAAATATTTAATTAAGCAGTAAAACCGTTAATTTGATGCGACGTTTTAATTTAATTTGTTTTTTGTATATTTATTGCGTGCATTTTTTTATTAATATAGCGTTATGTGGATTTTTTAGACCTTATATTTTTATTGGAATTCTAATAAACATAATTTTTTTTACATTGTAAATGTTTTTTTTTATTTATTTGTTTTAATTTGCGTTAATATTTTATTTTTTCATAATTCTTTTCGACGAAAATATCATATTTTGCGCATAATTGCTATGCAACGCCTGTGCGTATGCTACAGAATAAGTAAAAACACGCTTTTACACGTTCAAAAAATGGTTGTTTACATTTGTGTTGTAATGTTACCGTTAGCTGTTTGTGTATGCTTGCTATTTTTCAATTGCTTTAAAATATTTTGTTAACTAATTATAAACAAAGATTAAAAATAAATACCGTTTATGCAGCGGCATGGCATTCTTGGCGGACATAAATAGCACGAAATTAAAAACAAAAATAAAAACAAAAAAAAATTGCAAAAAAACATTGAAACGAAACCTTTGCATAATTAAACAAATGTAATGCTTCACCTGCGCACACACACGCACACACACATATGCATATTTGATTACATGTATATTTACAACAATATGGCAACACCACATATGCACAAGCGCATAAATTGCGTGCGAGCGTATTTAATTAATTTTCATGTTGATTATCTGCAAAAACTGTGCAGCAACAATAACAACAACAGCAACAGCGAGTCACAGTACGCCAAATAGTCAAAGAGTCGAGCAGGCGAGCAGTCAACTGCCAACTGGCAGCGCCGAAAAGTGTCAAAATACAATACAAAATGCCTGAAGCTGCAACAGCAACAACAACAACACAAATAACAATCGTGCGAAAAGTGAGATAACACAGCGGCGCACGCACACATACATACAAATGTATTTCGCAGCAACAGACGGCACACGCACTTGTGTGCTGATAGCGCTTGCATGTGATTGTTGTTGTTGTGTGTGCCGTGTTGGCAGCAGTTGGTTTTAACAATTTATTTATTTGCAAATTGTCAACATGCATGTACAAAAACAATTACATTCGCTGCGAGATAGCAATAACAGCTTGTACGGCTGTACAGTTATGCTACCTACACCAACAACAACAACAACCGCAAAAGCAACAGCTACAGCAGCAATATATGTAGCCGACTAACCGACAGTCAGATGTTTCAACCAAATTGTCGCATGTTGTTAGTGTGTGCTTGTATGTGTGTGTATGTGTATGGCAATTAAAGCGAGTGATAATACATTGCCAGCAGCGCGTGTTATTTGAGTTAAGCGTGTAACGGGCACACAAAAGCACAACAAAATTTCCCTGCTTTATTTTAGCACTAATGCATTTGGTGTGAAGCGTGAGGAGCAGCGAAAAAACAACAAATGAAAAACACACAGAGCAATGAAATTTATACCCAACATGCCACTACAGTGCGCGCCAAAATGTAAAAGTGCTGGTATTTTGGCAATTTATGCGTATGTGTGGGTGTATGTGGTTGTTTTATGAACTATGCAGGTGTTGCTATTTATGGAAATGATTGTTATTGTTGTCTTTATGTATAATAAATTTAAATTATAGCGTTTAGACAATTATATTTCCGACAAACAGTTAATTTTCCAAAACAAAAAAAAAAAAATTAAAAAAAAAATTCAGGTTTTGCCACATTTTTTTTCTAATATTTTCCACATGAATTATTCAAAATCTAGACGATCAGTAACAACAAAACCTATTGATTTTTCAAAACAAACCTTTAATAAAAAAATCGGAAACTTTGAAAAAAGAGCTTTTTTCCTTTGATAAAAAAATCTTTATTTTTGATAAAAAAATATTTTAATCTTTCATAAAAAAATATTTAAAATCTTGGCAGATATTTTTTTTTAAATATTTGGATTTGATAAAAAAATATTTTAATCTTTCATAAAAAAATATTTAAAATCTTAGCAGATATATATTTTTTTTTTGAATATCTGGATTTGATTAAACTTTTTTTCCAAAAAAAAGTATTTAGTTTTGATAAAAAACAAATAACTCAAAATTTTACAAAAAAAAAATCATCCACTTTCAGATATTTTTGAAATATTTCCTTCATATATAAACAATTCTGTTTAATTTTCTAGACAATGAATAACAACCAAGAGTATTGCTTTTCGAAAAAAATTCACCTTTGATAAAAAAAAATTCTTAAATTTTCATTAAAAAAGCTTTCTGTTCATAACATATATTTTTTGGAACATTTTCTTCATAATTACACGATTTGGTTTAAATTTCTATATAATCAGTAACACTATAAAGTATTTGGTTTTTTCAAAAAAAAATTTAATTTTGATATCAAAATAATTCCAAATTTTATTCAAAAAATCATCCACTTCTTATCAGATATCTTTTGAAAATTTTCCATCATATATTAACGGTTTTCCTTATTTTTTAAACAATGTAAAACAAGCAAAAGTATTGATTTTCAAAAACAAATTCACCTTTAATAAAACAATTTCTTAAAATTTGTTCAAGAGACACTTAATCTTCGATAAAAAAAAATCTTCCGGTTCATAACACTTATTTTTTTAATGTTTTCTTCAAATTTTCTAAGCACTCAATTATATATATTTGCCCTTCTAAGCATGGCTGCTCGCCTAAACTTTGTTTGAGCGCTTAAATTTTAATAAAATCCAAAGTTTTAATTCAGAACTTTTAATCATAAGGCAATAATTGCAACACATGGTCACCATTTTATGAGAAATAAATACAGCTTCAGTACCACTATTTCAAACTAGAGCGGCATATACTATATGCTGAATAGATGCAGAAGTACGCGTATGCGTATGAGTAACATATTTGAGTAAGCGCCAGCTAAACGATTACTGATTTATATAATACAATAATGAATTCGAGCGACAAAGCTGCAAACTGAGGCAGCACAAGAACTTTACAACACTTATGTAAACGAAATATTATTATTATTCAACATTTATGATTGTATAAAATGCAGGAAAATGCACTGAATACTTCAAACGGCAAATTTCCAAGCTCACTTTGCATTGCTATTTTAGAGAAAGCAGGTAAATTGGTACCCTTTTCAGGTAAATTGTAAACTGGAACCTTCACGTGTGGAAGAAATATAAGAGTTAAGCCTGGAAATGCTTTCTCTAAACGCTAAAACTAATTCGAAACTATTTTCTAATATTTCTCAAATGATGAATCAAAATAGTAAAGGCCTTTATAAACACTTCTGGAAAACAATCAAAATCTAAACGCCTTTATAAACACATCTGAAAAACAATTTACGAAAGTTGTTTCTCTAAATATGAAAGAACCATTGCCTTGCAATATCACGTTATTATATTCACTACGGTATGCTACTAAAAAGGAAAAAGTCAGGCTTCACTGTGAATTTACAAATTTATAACAATTTTTTCTTACTAAATTTTATTTCGAAAAAAGTTTGCAGTTCTTGTATTAAGTTTGAAATAAAGTAAATAAATTTCACAAATATGATCAACCATAAGTATTAGGCAGAGCTCAGGCCAACAAGAATTATAATTGGCGCATTGTAGACGGTCTAAGGTCTCAGGTTAGCTGTGAATGCCCAATAAGCAGCCAATCATCAAGAGCGATTAGATATAATGATTGATATACTATTTTACGTATGTGCTAAATGACAGCTTGAGACAAAAGTTAAATACATATTTTTAAAAATCAAATGCCTTTCCGGTGATATACATATACTGAATGTTAGAAATTAACAGGAAATTAAAAGTGCATTCATTTTACCATATTTTATTTTGAAATTATTTTAATTTTTGTCTTCTTTTGTTTTATGTATTAATTATTTTATTTTATTTCAGTCTTTTTTATTTTTCTTATAAATATTTATTAGATCGGAAGAGCACACGCTTTTTTATTTTATTTTGGTTTTATTTTTTTTATAATTACATATTTCTTAATTTTGTTTTATTTTATTTTTCTTTTTATTTTTATTTTTTAAGTATTACTAGAACAACCTAAACATTAAGTAGAACATTGTAACCGCAGTTAGTTTTCAACATAAAATATTCGCAATTAACTTTGCTAGCTTTAAGATTAAGATTTTTTTCTTTAAGATTGAGATCTCTTGAAGTGTCTTGAAGATTCAATGAGCCTTAATGTATGAAAACCTGTTTAAAGATCGTGATTTTTCATAAAACTTGTTTTGTTTAGTTTTTCTGAATAAAATTATAAAAAATCAAAAACTCAGAATTCGTGAAACAACATTTGAGTCGTTAAATTTACTGAAGTTTGCTCTAAAACATGCTTTAATGTTGTATCTTATATAATTTTCGCATTAGCATTTTATATGTAAAGCATAAGTAGATTAAAAATTGTTCATAGTTGGGTTATAATTTCGTTTCCAAAACTGGTCTATGCGTGGCTTACGAGCCTATCAGGCTAACCTAACTTAATATTTTGCTGAAAAAATTCAAATTTATATTATGTATGATTGGTAATTCTCTCTTACTGGTTTTCTTTCTTTATTACTTTATCAATAATTTTTAGTGCTGTTGTTCTGTTGGCTTTAGAAACGTTGCACTATCCGGTAATAGCATTTGCAGTAAATACGAATGCTTCTGGAATAAAAAAAATCAAAATAACTTTGATGAAGTGATCGTCAGTAGTCTTGGATTAAAAATATAAAAAAAAAATAAATATTATGTTTGAAGCAGATCATCCTCATAGAACTAACAATATGTCTGTATTCCACTACATCATTTATACACGCACGACGTTGGCATACAGTGCGTATGAGTAACAACAATTATTACTGATCACTGTAGCAACAAAAATTAACTACAATTTTTGCAGTTCTTTTATAATTATATGCAATTGAAATATGATTTTAAGACAGAACTTTCACTAAATTTTACAGCATAACTGTGCGCTGAGCCCGCTCATGTTACACGAGGATCGCTTACTGTATACTCACGTCTGCAAGGAATATATATTTACGGAAACTTCTTTGATTATTTCATTATTATTTTTAATCAGACCATTAAATTTTGATAAAAAAAATAATATTTCTAACATTTTGTGTTATAGTATTTTGTTTTTTTTTTTTTTTGAACCCTGAACAGGGTATAATATTTTTATCACGAAGCTTGTAACACCGAAAACGAAATCTCGGGACCCTATAGAGTATATATGCAAATGATCAGCTTTATGGAAGTTTTGGACCCCTTCTTTTCTCACAAAGGAGCTGCTCATTAATCGGAATGACTGACATCGGACCACTATCGCACATAGCTCCCATACAAACTGACCGATCAAAGCTCTTGTAAGCAATCTTTCGAATTTGTGAAGTTTATTATGGCTTGGGGGTAGCCGAAGTTAATGTTTTTTTCTTGTATTTTTTTATTAATGAGCTGATAAATTGTATCTTTTTAGTATTTATTGGATTTTTCTAATCGTTTTCTAAAAGAAATATTAATATTTTTTATTGAATTGAGTTTTTCACTTCGTTTTCTGAAACAAAATATTTTTTTTATTGTAATATAATGCTGAATTATTATTAATTTTTGTTTTTATTTATTGTTTTATTAATTAATTGAAAGTTAATATTTTATTGTAGAATTTATTACATTTTTAAGTCGCATGCTTTTTCTTAAAAAAACATTTATTATTTTTGATTGTTTTATTATATTGAATTATAGACAATTTTTATTTTATTAAAAATTTGTTTATGTTTTTAAATTTTTTGTAATTTTCATCTTTATTAATTTACAAAAAAAACTGTTTTCTGTTTTAGCTGTCTAATATTTAATAAAAATTTATTTAAATGAATTTATATTTAAATTATTCAATTATTTTTATAAATTAATTAGTTTAATTGATTTTAATATTATAGTTTTTCTTTAATGAAGGAATTTTTTGTTAAAATTGTTCTTTTATTAATTAAAAAAAAATATTTAATATTTAATTGTTTAATAATTAGTACAAATTGATTTAAATTTAATTATATTTAATTTATTAACTATTTCCATTAATTAATTGGTTTAATTAATTTTAGTATTTTTTTCTTTAATTAAGTCATTAATTTTTTTAATTAGTACTTATTTTTTGCTTTTAATTGTTTTTGTTTTTATTTTTATTTTAATAATTATAAGTGGCTTTCATATTGTTTTTACATTTGTTTTTGTTTTTGTCACGATCGTCGCAGTCTCTTGACATGCGTACGCTTGCCTTAGTATGCGTGCGCCGTAAAGCACGCAACACCTCACGTACCTCAACAACAGCAATAGCAACAGCAACCAACCGACACTCCAACCACCACCAACCAACAACAACAAAAATTGCGTTTATATTTATAAAAGTAAAGCAAACACTAAACCAAATGGTCCATTGGTCTTTGGTGCAACAGCAGCGGCGGCAGCAACGGCGGCTACAGTAGGGAAATAACGGCAGCAGCTAACAAGCGAACGACAAATCATCGAACACACTGCACGCAAGAATTTTCACTTATGAGAGACATTTTGCGTTTGCGGGCGTTTTTATATGCGCCACACACTCGGCCGCGCCACCGATGAACCCGCCGATCGGGTGGGGATATGCAAAAAACCAAAGACAGCAGATGCGTTCAGCGTCGCTAAAATAGCAGCAACAACAACAATAATGCAACTTACTTGCACGCTCACACGAGGCTAGCGCACACAATATATAACGGCAGTAGACGAACGAAGGCGACACGAAATGCGGCAAAGTAAAATGCAAAAACAATAAAAGCAAAAGTACGAAAGCAAGGAAGAAGGAAGTAAATGCAAAAAAATTGGTTGTAGTAAGCAAGTAGCGGGTTGGGCGGCGCGGTAGTAGGCGATGAATGCGAGCGCGTCTTGGATGCTGTGTGGATTGTAGGACCAGTCGCCATGCAGCTTTCGTGCTCTGCGTGTGAGCTTTCACTCAATTTTCAGCTGCTGGGCTTTCGGTTTTGCTGAAACTTAGAATTTTCGATGTAACGGTAGCGGTCAGTGTACTTTGCCGCCTGATATTTTGAGTTGTAAGTGGAAGTATGTGCGAAAGAAGTGGATGGTTTGGTTTTTGAGGTACAAAGAACAGTTATTTTGCGTGATTTAAATTGTAGGAAAGTTCTCTGTGCTTGCTTACTTCATTTACTACAAAAATTTTTTAAGTCTTTATGAGTAAAATTTTAGCCTCTACACAAAATGCTGTTATGTGGTATGAGAATTGCAATAACCTCTATTAACTGTGGAAGTGAGATCAGGCTTCAACAAAAAGCTTTCAAAACCGGATTTTGGAGAAAACCCGTTATAGCAAAATACATTTTTTATCATTTTGTTTGTGAATTGCAAAGAAATGTTATAGAAATGTTTTATTTAAGCAAACCTTTATGTGTATTTTTGAAATAAAGGAGTGTCTTACAAATTATAAATTCCAATATTGTTCGTAAGTTAATATAAATTAACAAGAATATGGATTTACTTGCTAATTGCTAAGCTAAAAATTACTCAAAGTGTTGCGCAATTGCTATATTTATATTTAGTACTTATATTTATCGAAAAAAAATTTTTTCTAAAACGTGAAAATAACTTTCTTTCATTTGCTTGACTGTAATTTCATTTGAAATCAACATTTTGTGAGCTTTTGCTGTTTAACTCCGCTGCCAAGTCCCAAGAAAGCTGCTTAATAGTTGTTAGCACTCAATTTGCACTCATTTTCCCCTTCACTCACAATTGTGACTCAACTCAGTTTTCCCCTCACACATAATAACAAAGCTTTTTCTAACCCCAACTAGCTCTCAAATGAACTCTTACAGACTCTAAACACGTCGCTTGTACTATAACTGTGGCTTCGTCATACTTCGTATGTAGTCGTCTCACTTATCGACGTAGCTCGTTTCTGTGCATGAACTTCGTTTACGCGCAGCAATATTCATCGTAGTGCAATATATTTTATTCACTGCGAAATTCATGTTTCCCCTGAAATTCATGCGCTCGCAGCGTTTCGCACTTGTCAAGTGCAATAACAACGAGCACATTGTGCCATCATTCGGTTATTGTACTCGTAGTGAAGATTTACTTGTAGTTGTAACTTCATGCGCCCTTTTAATCACATGATTTCCTGCTCAATATCAACTCTCCGATTCATTTTCGCACCCTTTTTCTTGCTCTCGTGTGCACCCTCTTTCCTTTACGCTCTCTCGTTCTCTCTGTAAATGCGTTCGTGAAGACTTCCGTTTATATTTTACGCTCGTTTCGTGTACTGTTCATTTTGTGGCTGCATGAGTGTGTGTGTGCATGCGAGTAATCATCGTATCGTCGTCGTCGTCGTTGTGGTCGTTGCTGTCATTGTCGTTGCGTTGCATCTTCGTGTTATGCGTGTGGCATGCGACGGCATCTTTTGATTACTTACTACTCCCACGCTGATTACAATTTTTACGCTGGCTTAGCTGTTGTTGTCGCCGTCATGGTCGTGTCCCTTAAAATGTGCAAAGCATACAAATACACACGAGACCAAGGTATGCTGCCATATGTATTGGTTATACGAAGATATGCAGTTACTTGTGCAAATATATCATGTTGCCAAATTTTTTATCAACGTATTCATTTCACTGCTCATTGCATTACACATACATATGTATAGCTCTTAAATGGACCTGCCATATTTAGTTATTAATTCTTTTTTTTATTCCATGGCTTGCCGAAGCAACCCGATTCTGATACGAAGTATTTTCGCCTTTTGTATTTTGAGAGATTTCTAGAATAGTGCAATTATTTTTGACCATGATAAATATTAAACAGCTTTTAAATATTGGAGAATTAAAATTTTTCACAAGGGTTAGAGTCGAAGGTTACCAACCGACAATTTTGGCCCTACAGAAGCTCCACTTTTTTAGACTGCGACAGCTAAATCTTCTTGGCATATGTTTCCTCGAAACACAGCATTTGTTAAGCCAACAAGACTTCATAGAAATGTTGGCCTAAGATAAACTCAACCACAAACAGAAGCCTGAGATTCACGTCCCACCTTAACCATCTACTCAAATTTGACCCAGACTGACGACAAACTACATATGCGAGTATTTTAGTACAATTATTTATTATGCTTTTGTGAGCCAATAAAACCACGTTTAATCCGATTTTCCATTAACTAGTTATAAATCTCGGATGGGACGGCCTTCAGTGACTTCAGCGAATAACTGTCAAAGGCACATGGCGCGTTGCCGGAAACTGACTTTTCAGTTTCAAAAACAGAAAAAAGTCACAAGAAACCAAATCTGGCAAATAAGGCGCGGGCGTGATGACCCTCGTTTTGAGTTTCAAAGGTCGTCATGAAAAATCCATGAAATGGAAGCATTTTTGACAGATAAAGCCGAGCTCAGAGAATGATTTAGAAGTGAAATAGTTGATGTGATTAATGAAAGAAAATCAAAGATTACACCAAGATCTTCGATTTCAGTTGCGCATTTTAGGTTGCAGTTTGAAATATTTTAACTAGAAGGTAAGATGCCTGCCAAACGTGATTTAGAACATTTATCTAGATTCAGAAAAAGCTTCGATTTCAGGCACTAATCATAAAAACTATCAATATCACATTGAAATTTAATTACATCTTTGGAAAGTTAGCGAAAGAGAAACAGCAGGAAATGTCATTGACAAACAGCACAAAGAGAAGAGGACCTAAAACGTTTCTTAGTGGCACTCCCGAAGACGCAATGAAAGAATCGGATGACACCCCATCGACAATAACAACACACCGTTTTTTTGCAAATATAACTTAATCCACTGCAAGAAGACAGAGTGAAAACTTAAAAGTGATTATTTTTTAATTGGAATATTGTGTGAAACTTTATCAGAGGCTTTAGAGAAATCTGTGTTAACACAATCTGCTTGAGATCAAGCGAAGAAAGCAGGCATGCAATAATCGCTAAAAACCGCGCAATATGACAAAGTGGAGCGACCAGAGACAAAAACCCATGCTGATTGACGTTAATTATTGATTTTACTGCAAAAATATAATTTATTTTTCACAGAACACACATAGTAGCAACTTTATAAAATAGGCCTGTAATTGAGACTACATCCTTTCTATTTTTAAGGTAATGCATTTCAATTTCAATTCTGAAATAAAACTCCTAGAGGGAAGAGACTTATTGAAAAGAAGCATGAGAAGAAATACTAAGGCAAGACAATTTTTTATAAGTTCAGGCGGCAGCCCATCCAGATCCAATTTGAGAGAAGGCTTAATATCACAAATAGCATTGGCAATATCATCTTGCGAAAAACACAGAGTGTCAAAATTTATGAATGTTTGTAGTTAGTGTAAGTAGTTCCAGGCTCATCGTGTACATAATTTGATTTGAAGAATTCAGCAACTCAGGTTGAAATATGTATGTTTAACTGGGATATTATAACGACAAAATTCTTGAATTGGTTTCTTAGAAATAGAAAAACCATTAGCAATATCTGGTCCAGAAAGTAAATCATTCCATTTAAATTCAATGAGCAGATTGTTGAGTCTTGCAAAATCACAAAATGCAAAATTAAAACCAAGCCCGTCAATAGATTTGAGCGATAATATTTAAAACTATCCACCTCAAACTCTAACGGAGAATGACGTAGCTGGTAGCTGGAGTAATTGAAGAACATCTAGCAAGGAACCTACATTTTAAATTATCGCTAAGAAGACTAAGTCAAGAAATCGTTCAAGACTATTTGAATATGAATTGATTTAAATCAGATTGAGACTTAGCAGGCTACCAATGAGAAATATTTCTTGAGAATACGAAAACTTGGAGGGAATGAGAGCAGGCCTATAGGAAAAACCGGACCAGAAAATATTGCTTAGACTAAAGTCACCCAGAATACGAATATTATTATGTTTCACTTTATTTAATACCAGCGAAGAAATATTATTTGCATGCATTTTATACAACTCTACAGGGCACTCGAAGTGTAACCAATTAAAGAAGCCATAAATTCGGTTTGGAAAATTATTTTTATTTATTTTGAAGTACAAAATGTGTGAAAATAATCATAAATTCAGGACCAATTCACTTTTGCTCGATATGACCACCTTTTGCTTTAACTATGGCCTTGAGACGGTCAAAAAACGAAGCGCAAGCTGCCCGAATGTGACTTGCCGGTATTTTGGCCCACTCACGGGCAATGGCTTTCTTCAGCATCTCGAGACTGGTGTATTTTTACTTCCGACCTTGCTCTCCAAAATGGCCTAGAGAGAATAATCCATTGGATTCGCATCTGGTGAACTCGAGAGCCATTGCGTGGTCGTAATGAAGTTCGGAACGTTGTTTTTCAGCCATTCTTGGTTCACTCACGCTTCGTGAGACGGTGCTGAGTGTTGTTAAAACGTCCATGATTTGCGACCGAAATGTTTGTTTGCCCACGGCTTCAAAGCAGCCTACATACAGAACACTTTCCCGATAATAGGCTCGATGGAAACAATTGGAGAGCGCCCATCTGCAGTGACAGCGGCCCAAACCATTATATGTGGCGGGTGCTGCCTCCTGGTGGCCAACCGATGACTTAGATTCTCGTATGAGCGGTCGGTCAAGTAACCCCTATCGTTTTGAGAGTTTTCGAATTGCTCAATTGGAAAAATTTTTTCATCAGAAAACACAATGTTCCGAATTTGACGGCTTTTGGCCAAGCGAAGAAACTGCTTCGCTCTCTCAAGTCTTACTTGCTGCTGCTTCGGTGTGAAATCATTATCAAGCTACATTGAATTTTATTATACTCTCGCAACAAGGTTGCTAAGGAGAGTATTATAGTTTTGTTCACATAACGGTTGTTTGTAAGTCCTAAAACTAAAAGAGTCAGATATCAGGTTATATATATCAAAGTGATCAGGGTGACGAGTAGAGTAGAAACCCGGATGTCGGTCTGTCTGTCCGTCCGTCTGTCCATCCGTCCGTCCGTGCAAGCTGTAACTTGAGTAAAAATTGAGATATCATGATGAAACTTAGTACACGTATTTCTTGGCTCCATAAGAAGGTTAAGTTCGAAGATGGGTAAAATCGGCTTACTGCCACGCGCACAAAATGGCGAAAACTGAAAACCTATAAAGTGTCATAACTTAGCCATAAATAAAGATATTACAGTGAAATTTGACACAAGGGATCGCATTAGGGAGGGGCATATTTGGACGTAATTTTTTTTGGAAAAGTGGGCGTGGCCCCGCCCCCTACTAAGTTTTTTGTACATATCTCGGAAACTACTACAGCTATGTCAACCAAACTCTATAGAGTCGTTTCCTTCAGGCATTTCCATATACAGTTCAAAAATGGAAGAAATCGGATAATAACCACGCCCACTTCCCATACAAAGGTTATGTTGAAAATCACTAAAAGTGCGTTAACCGACTAATAAAAATGTCAGAAACACTAAATTTTACGGAAGAAATGGCCCAGGCTTTTTTTTTAAATTGAAAATGGGCGTGGCGTCGCACACTTATGGACCAAAAACCATATCTCAGGAACTACTCAACCGATTTCAATCAAATTCGTTATATAATATTTTCTTAACACCCTGATAACATGTACGAAATATGGGTGAAATCGGTTCACAACCACGCCTTCTTCCAATATAACGCTATTTTGAATTCCATCCTGATGCCTTCTCTGTATAATATATATGTACATTAGGAACCAATGATGATTGCGGAATAAAACTTTACACAAATACGATATTTGAAAAATATGTAAATGACGTATAATGAAATCTCGATTATCACTTTATCATGCAAGAGTATAAAATGTTCGGTGACACCCGAACTTAGCCTTTCCTTACTTGATTTTGTTTGATTTTAAGTCGAAATTTAAATTTGTATCTATTTCGTGAAATCAAATCAGCTTATGTGTACTTATTAAAAGTCTTTTCATTTTCTGGAACTGAGTTTTTTGAGCAGTTCTTGTTATCATGTTACGAAGCAAAAGACTGTTTTGGAAACAGCAATTTTCTTCACTTTCTGATGATCGCCTTCTGGCTTCTGGATTCGCTTTTTCAAGCAAGCTAAATATCGATTGCTGTTAAGTCTCTCAACTCAACAGCTCCCAAGCTCTCAAAATAACAAAAAAATCAATAAGCACATCATTATTTCTATAAAAAGCTATCAAATTAAAATTTGTAACGAAAAGCTCGAAATCATGCGCTAAGCACCTTGTCGTAACATGGAAAATAAATTTCCAAATACAAAGCAAACAATTGACAAAATATGGCAATTGAATGTGCCACATTGTCAACACTTTCGCTGCGCCAATGCATTAACGGCATTTCCAACGACGCGGAGTAGGCGACAATAAAGCATGCGGGGTAGGAGGGAACGAGGTGTGAAAACTCATTGTGACAAATCACAAGTAAATCAGCTAGCCGCTGAAAAGGTGGCAACGTGGAACGTGCGAAATGTGTGAAAGCGGATGCGGAGATGCATAAATTTGTTATATCCATTAAGTGGGCGAATGAAAAAACCGCTAAACTGGCAAATTTTCGCGTGACGAGCTGAACTACACAACCAACTACATACCAACGAAATCAGCGCAGACAAACAAGCGCACAAGTGCCGTTAGTGAGGCGGCTTGCAACGTGGCGCCGACGAAACTGTTTGCTTAATCTGCGATTTTGCATATAAAAAGAATGCGAACGCGAAAGGAATGAGGAAGCAGCATGACGAGAATATGCATATATGTGTGTGTGAGTGTTTAAAGGTGTATATATGTGTGTACCAGTGTGATTGTGTGCGATCATATCAAAGCAATGGCGCAGCGCACGCTAACTGTGGCAAGGGAACGCCTGGCGGTGATGTAGCGTGCGATAAGCGTGAAGTGGCAAATGGCTGTTGCTTGCCACAAGCCAAAAGTCAACACCAAACCCATACACACACACACACACTCACACATTCATAGAGGCGTTGCGCAAACGTGCGAAAAAAGAACTGTTGCAAATTGGTAATTCCAAAGCGAAAAGCCAATCTCAATGACGCTGCATTAGTCGCTCGTATATTCTTTTTTTGGCGATACTTTTGTCGCGCTTCGCGGCTGCCACTCGAGTGGCAAGCGCTGTAAGTGCGGCATGGAAATACGCCATTGAGCTGCACATTTGTAGATTTTATCGGCGAGCAGCTTACGAGCACCGCCAAATGAGCAGCATAATTCACGAACGCTGATACGGCACACCGCGCCCAACGGCATGCCACACTCATACACACACATACCCACACATATATGTGCATGCCATTTGTGGCACGCTGCGAGATGCGCACTTGCGAAAAGCAACACATTAAATATTTAGTAAATTAATTTGCACGCTCAACTAGCCGCATTTCAACGCACTCGAACAGCAGCAACCAACACCACAACAACAACAAATCGAATTCAATTCAGTGGCAAACAATTCAATTATACACAATTGAATTCAATATGCGCGCACAATTGAATCGGTCGCGGCAATCGGCTACCAAATTGGCAAACTGGCAGTTGCAGGCATGCGACAGCACAACAACAGCAACAACACTACAACAAATTGTCGCACAATTCCGTGCGCCATAAGCAAAGCATCAGCAACAGAAGATCGATGGGCAGCGCTGATAAACGCGTCACAACTTACAACTCAGCAATGAACAACAACAACGATAACAGGAAAAAATAGCTGTTGCGCCGGCTTGCCATGCTTGCTGCATTGTTTGGCTTTGCCGTTTGGCCGGCGAGTGATTGGCCGAAAAAACTCACTGAACAACAAAGCAAGAGAATTGAGACGAAAAATTGCAAAGCGCAATTGGCCAGCGACCGGCAACAATAATTTGCTACTTTATGCAACAACAACAAGTTCCGGAGCAAATAAAATCAAAATCAGCAACAAAATGAGAAAAATAGCAACACATAAGCAACAACAACTAAAGTATGTACAACAACAAAAATATGCAGCAACAACCAAATAATTACAACAACAACAAAAATATGCAGCAACAACAAAAACATAAAGCAACAAAAAAAATAAGCAGCCACAACAAAAATATGCAACAACAACAAAAACATAAAACAACAAGAAAAATAAGCAGCCACAACAAAAATATACAACAACAACAAAAATGTGCAACAACAACAAAAAAGTGTCAACAACAAAAATATGTGCAACAACAAAAATTCACAACAACAACAAAAATTATGTGACGACAACAACCAAAATTTTTCCAGCAACAACAAAAAAAGTCACAACAACAAAAACAAGTGGCAACAACAAACTAATACGTAGCAATAAAAAACCCAACCAGCAATTGTTGACAAGCAACCAGCCGAGGCAAGGTGTGCAGCTTGAGCGGTGGCGGGTCACAAGCAAAATGCTTAACCAAGGATTTGCGTTGCCCTGTCAAGGTAATACACAAAGACTTTGTGTGCCGCGGTCAAGCAAAATGCAACTGTTCGATTGGAAAATTTGAAATCTGCAACAATGCGGCAAAATAATTGGAAAAAGAAACAGAATTTTGTTTGGTAATGGCAAAGAGATTTGTTACTTGCTACAAACGTATCAATGAAATCCAAGATTTTGTGGCCAAAATTAGATACAATTGAAATAGAAATAGAAATACAAAATATAATAAGTTAAGTACGCAATATTTCATAGCATCGTAGCTATAATATCCGATTTTGATTGGTCAATTTGCAAGACGATGGTAAGATCTCAACAATTTATTCGGAGAGTAACAGGTATTGACAAGTACCCGGCCTAAGATATAGATGGCGCTACTATAAACTAACTAAATCCATATTACTTTTAGTTAGCCCTAACCTTCAGAAGGCGCATGTATGTATATATTTTGACAGCTGTAAGAGCAAAAATTTGTGAATTATATCATATTGAATGAAGCAACATTGTTATTGTGAAAGATATGGATAAAAGGAAATTTTACCGAAGGAAACAAGTTCACAAAATATTGCCTTTTGAAGGAAAAAGAAACAGTTCAAGCAAAAACTTGGGTTGATGGCGAGCTTCTGGAAACTACCATAGGAAAATCAACCGTTACAGATTGGTATTAGTAAAGTTGTTCCGGATAGCAGATACTCTGAAGATATCAGCTGAACGTATACGTCATTTCATTCACGAGCATTTTGGCATGTGAAAGATCTGTGCAAAGTGGGTGACATTGGACCGTTTGGGGGAAGTAGGAATGGCCGAAAAATGGAGGCATTTAAAGAAAAAGAAAGTGCTGTTTCACCAAGACAACGCACTGTGTCACAAGACAATAAAAACGATGGCGAAAATCCAGGCTTCGAATTGCTCCCGAATCCACCGTATTCTCCTGATATGGCCTCGAGTAACTATTTCGCGTTTTCAGATCTCAAAAGAATGCTCAGTGGCAAGAAATTTTCGTCGAATGCAGTGGTGATCTTCGAAACTGAGACCTATTTTTAGGCATAACAAGTAAATACGGGCGAAGTTCGAATACAACCGGTAATTTTATACACTTGCTATTTGCTATAATTAAAGCAAGGAAAATATCTTTAGATGTAGTCTGTAGCAACAAGTTGCAAAAGTAAGTATAATAAAAATTGTGCTACAAAAATGGTATTGAAAAGTTTAAGGTTAAGGTTATGAAAGCAACCATGTTGAATAAAAAAAAAAAGAATTTTGCCAAATAAATTTTAATTTTGAATTACTATTATGGATCGTGGACTTCTCAATTTGGTCAATGCATGGTTCTAATTGATTACTTGTTGTCTGAGGTGATTAATATTAGTATTAGCATTGCCTTCCTTCTCAATCGATCTTATGACAATTCCAAGCAAAACTGATATTATTTCGTGCTTTGTTCTCCGTAGAGGGTATTTTTATATTATTTTACCATGTGTTATACAACATATTGCTGACTGAAGACGAGTCTGTAAACTCACCATCCCGTTCTCGCCTAGTCCGAAAAAGTAGAGTCGATCTCAATTTTAGTTTTCTCTCCATTTTCCTTGTACCAGACTAGAGGCAGCGGGTCATCCACCCTATCTGCCGTCAAAAGTATCTTGTGGACCACCTTTTCGGAACCATAGCTTATAGCCCCTTTGCGACACTGAGAAAAGCAAGCAACTCTTTATTTAGAAGTATCAGCGCTTGCCGATATGCTTCCTCGGTCTTCATTGGCATAATAATTTTAGTCTTGATTGCGAAGAGAAGAGCTTAAGTATTTCCGGGGTGGAGACTTCCAGACATGTGCCCAAAGACGCAGCGTGAGATCCGATTGGACCACCGCCTCGAACCTTACTCATTTACATACTTCCCTCACACTTTTTCATAAAGAAAGGGGAAAGGTAACCGCTTCCATTTATCATGGGAGATGGGTGCATCTCTTCTGCTACAGTCATGCACATTAAGCTTCACCGAGCTGACAAGGGCACCAATACTTTGGCTTCTTGCAAAAGAATGATTTCATCTCTTGCGACTTCTGCCCCTTGATCGAAGATTGGAACTCGTTTGTCCCCGTTCTTTCAACTTTCGCGCCGCTTAGCACCCTTTTGGCCCTCTCAAGTGTACTAGCATGCTTCTCAGATTCCTGCTTAGCCTGCTCGCCATATATATCATAGACCATACTTAGTTAAATAATCGCAAAACTTTCTACGACATTTTTGTCCTTCTGAAGCCTAATGCGGTACTAGCGCAATTATACGATACAAGCTACAGCTTACTAAAGCCATCTATAAGAAAGATAATGAATTTCTCTTTACTAGATCTTACAATTTTAACATCGTGCTGAACTGTTACCTCTACCAACCAATTACATTTTCCAGTCATTCTAATAACAGCAACGATGTTTCAAGATCACGACAAAATAAAATCGAAAATATCTCTTAAAACCGACAGCAGCCTACACTGACACTTATAAATATGCGCCGCAAATTAAATGGGCACGCTGCTCAAGGAAAAAGGAGAAAAAGAAAAGCCAGAAAATATCGAACATGAAAAAGCTGGATTGTCGAAGGAATTTACGCCGCCAACACGGAAATGCACATCATCAGCAATAACACCTACGCCGGCGGACATCTACCACACACCTGTAAGAACACACGGGAGTATGAGAATGCGATTGTGTTTGCGTTGCTGGAGTATTTTGCTGTGCGAGCTATCACAGCAGGCAGCAATAATTTCCCAAGTCTGCTAACATAAAGTCACAGAGCAAACGATGCACTTTGCAAATCCGCAATCAGACAAAACAAATAATTTTGCGAGCATAAAATATGCGGGATTACTTACGAACCAGAGGCAGTGCGCTACCCCCTGCCCCTCCTCCTCATGACAACTCGAGGCGGCTGCCAGCTTGCGACAACAAAAAAGCATAAAGCCGAGCTATACTTGCAATATGCATAAAGGAGTTTAGTTGAATTTGAGCATGCAACACATACACACATATATATACACATACGCATACAAACATATGTAATTGCAATGAAATGGAAATGCGGATTTTTGCCTAAGAACAGTTAGAAAGTAGTAGAAATTCAATTCAACTTGGAATTTTTATGCAGCGCCTTTCTTACTCAAAGCAATCTACAAGTTGCACAAGCAAATAAATATAACTGTGTGCGAGCTTGCAACCGCCACGGCACTCAGCTCACACAATTTGCGAGATTTCTACGAAAAAAATTTGTATTAAATGTCAGGCGCTGCTTGAAGGGCAAAAACGCTGCTTAGTTTTAATATTTTTACCACACAAACACGCACACAGACATGCATATACATGCATAAGTATGGATAAGTATGTAAGTAAGCACTTGATATTAGGCGGCTTTGCCACATTTGTTTGTTGCATGCCTTACTCAGCCCACCTTTTGCTGGCGGCACTGGTACTCATCATCAACACAAGAGCATGTTGCATGCAACATTTGTTGCTGCATCAGCACAAAAGCGCATAAAAGCCCCCAGGCCGGGCAAGAGCTGCAGGAGCAACAAAAAACGGCAGCAAATTCATTGAATGAGCGCATGCCAGCGAATGACATTTTGAGTTAATAATGTTGACGAGTTGGTGGCATGAGTGATTGCGCGCATGTGTGTGTGTTGTGTGTACAGCGCTTGTGTCGCACTAAACCATTGGTTATGCCAATAGCTGATGGATGACTGGTGGCATGTCAAATGGTGTGCTGTCTATCTGCCTCACAGCCGCATCATAACTGTCGCTGCATTTATGCCACACTCATCCAGTCCAAAAGCCACTTGTGAGATTAACATAAACGGCAGCAGATGAAGCGCTTGTGTGTGGTGGGGCACATGCAGCATCTCATCATCGCTAAACGCCGCGGCTGCGAAAGTAGCTCTGTGACACCCCCTTTCTCTGACAAAAAAAATTTAAAAATTTTCTAGGCATATCCAGCTCACTTTTGTGCCTTCCCTTACTTGAATTTGTTTCGTCTTCTTCCACTTTTTTCTTCCTTGCATTATTTTGATTATATCTTCATTTACGTTATTTTTTTATTTATATTTTTTTTCTTTTTTTTCGTTAGTTTATTTGCTTTTCGGCTATTTGTTTCACTCTATTATCATCATCTGTGCGCTTTATTTGCATTCGTTGCACCCATTGTTGTGGCAATGTTTAGGCCTTCTTTGCCTTGCTGCTTCTGCACGGCTCTTCACTGTGGCATTGTCTGTTGTGCTGTTATTAATAACCGAAAAGAAATTTTAAAAATATTAAAAATTCTTGAAAATGCTGCCACAAAGTCTTGGCTCTCTTCCTCACTTGCATTACTCTGTATTACACTATTATTGTATGTGTTGGTATGCTAAAAGCTTCCGGCATCTTCACGGTATAATGCTTTGTTATCTGGTTTTGGCTTTCTTCTTTTTTTCATTTTTTTGTTAGTTCACTTGGTAAAAAGGAAATAACAGTCAAATTAAATGAAAGCATTTCAGCCTAATGATGTTTTAGGTATATTTCGAGCTGAGCGATTGATGACAAAAGTAATTGCAACTAGAGTATACAAGTTCGTTTGAAGAGATGGAATTATTTTTCTAATATGAATCAGGCTTTGCATGACGGTGTCTAAGTGTCTTTAGTAAGTTGTCTTTTAATTTCCTATACTGTTGGTTTTTGTTTTATGTATCTCGCAAGAAATGCAATTTTAATTTCTTCGAATTCGTGCCAGAATTTCAAGGTGAAAATGCATCAGGCTTTGAAAAGAAATATCAATAAGATACGGATAATAGAAATCATCGAGTGTGATCATCACTGTTGACAATGAGCATCGTTCCCACAGTCAGGCGGGTCTAAGTAATCGGAACGCCCGTGGATTTGTTTCCAGCCAAAAACTGTCAACCCGGCACCATGCCTCGAAATTACTACAGGATATTTTTTGCCGTTACAACAACAACAATAACAACTTAAAGTGCAAAGACTGGGCATCATACCAGTTTACGAAAGAAACCTCATGGATCGAGTTTCCAGTTAGTTCTTGCTAAATCGCCACAAAATCTATTCAATGCTGAAATGACTTGATAATGATGATGAAAAGTTAGTCACTTATGACAACGTCAACTAAAAACGGTCGTAGTCGAATCGCAGCGGAAGCATTGACGAAACCGGGATTGACAGGCAGGAAGGCGTTGCTATGTGTTTATGGGGAATTGCCAAGGAACATTTTACTAGGTAATCAACAATTGGGCCGTCTGAAGGAGACAAACGCCCAGAAGCGGTTAGCTATAGCCAATAGGCGAAGAATTGTGCTCCGTTAGGGTAACACCAACAATTTTGGGGTTTTGTTGGAAGGGTCTTAAGTATCTTAAGAAGATTTTTCGTTTTTTTTCGATTCTGGCAGACCAACTTAATAGAATAACAGTGCTGTGAATTGGGTATTTTAATTTAAAAACTTTCCCAATTTGTTGTGCTGCTTCTGAAATTACTGAAAGATTTTTGAACGACATCAAAAAAAACTTGCTCGATTACAGCATTCAGCAGAGTCGACTCCGACCAAGCGGTGCAGCCCAGGGTGAAAGGACTGCATACTTAATTTTACGTTGGATATGATTTTGTGCTCCTTCATATTTGCCGCTCATATTACAATCATAGTCGTGGCCCTGTCCAAAACAATATTCCAGTTGTTTCCAGTTCACAAACTTGTCTTCAGGAAAACTTTTCACCAACAAAATCATTTAAAATTGGCAGAATAAGGTAGTAGACGAGACGGTTTTATCATCAGTAAGTAAAAAACTATAGCTCCAAAAAACTTTTGAAAAATGTATTCCTGCTAAGTTGTCCAATGAAGCTATTCTCACTCAGACACATATATGATGAAAATTTTGAAACCCGTCTTGCTCCATACAACTTACCGAATACCATCAGCGCTCGAAAATTAGGAAGACTTTTACCAAATATTTGCATCGCTTTGAGAATATTTTTAGCCTTTCTATTTCAAGTTGCGAACGTTTCTTTAGTGCTTTGGCAAAGAAATTTTTCAACGATCATGCTCATCAGAGGGCAGCATTTCACGACTAGCTTCACAGTGCTAAAGGCAGAATTAGCCACAAAGTTGGATTTCCATGCTATTATTGTGGCACTCTATGCGGTCAAAGCTCTTAGGTCCCCGAGAGCCGGAACTCCTAAGCGAAAGCGAAGCTGAAAGCAACAGGAGTTCGATGCAGACGTGTCGCACGAAGCCATATCAGGTGAATACGAGGAGTGGTTAATGGTTAAAATGTGATTTTTGATCAAATAATCGTTCTTCGAATGTTGGATTCTGAGCAATTTTTGGTCGTCAGTCAATTTGTGCGGAACAAACCGTGCACACACACTTTTCGTAAGCCCAAATGTTTAGTTCAAAATGCGATAAATCGATGTTTTGGAGACGTTCGATTCCATTTTCATGAATTTCAATGATAATTTCGGCTGATTTTTGATGAATTCATGCAGAGTTTCGATGGAATTTCCGGTGATCACGGATTTTGATTGGCCCACATGTTGATAGTCATTTATGTCCTCACGACCACTCTGAAAACGTTGAAACCACTCGTGCACTCTGCTACGGGATAGGCAATCAATTTTCCTTCATCAATTGAAACGTTTTTGTAAAAGTTTTATCATTTTAAAACAAAATTTAATGTTGGCTCTTTGTTCGAAGCTCATTTTCGCACCGATAACACAAACATACTGGCACTTAAAACGCAATAATTTCACTTCTAATCAATGAAATGTCATGAAATTCTCACTGGACGATCGATAAAGATAGCAAATTCTAACGCACCAATCAACATATAGATGGCACCACCAAGGGGCGCTAGATTCAAAAAGTTCTGTTTACTTTGGAACACAACTTGTATTATATCAGTCGACGGAGAAATGGAAAGCTGTTAGCGAAGCTTCTGCTCTCATAATGACAAAACTGAGACTTGTTCAACAGATTAGGCATCCGTGGAGAAGACTTGAAATATGTTCATCCACGAATCCATAATGCTTTATAAATGGAAATTAAAACACAGTTAATCAATAAAATCTGAATAGCATTACAAACGGATCTAGACCAATTTAACATATTTTTAATTCAACTCCTGAAACTCGTAATGAGTAACAACATTTCTTACATAAAGAAACCAAAAATGTCCACAGCACAGCTTTGATTTTAGAATATCCACAAAATGCGGCTAAAAACAATGCCACAGCAGCTGCCACCTGATTTCATAGCTTTTGACCAGTTCAAGCATGTTAAGCATGATGGCGCGCAAAATACATGCTTGCCATCGCTAAGTTGGCCAAGAGAATAATGCGAATTGCGCGCGCGGACACGGTCGGTTGATGCTGGTCACGGCCGACGACGGTCGGACCAAATTGAAAAATGATAAATGCGAGCAATGACCATAGAAATGTGTTGGCGACCAAAGTGAGTGGGACAAAGTGGCAGTATTGTGGTTGTGTTTATTTTCCATTTCCTTGCACAGATAGATACAAGCAAATATATAGTATATTTGTATATATATATGTATATGTGTGTATGTATGTGTGTATATATATGTAAGCCATGCAACATGGCGATTTTGGCGCGATGTACAGTTTTTCGATTATTGCCACAATTGTTTTGGCGCTTTCAAACACACTTATGCATGTCTATGTGTATGAGCGTGTATTTATATGTATATGTGTGTGTGTTTGAAATGCATTGTTTTTCCCAGCCAGCATATTCAAATTGTAATTCTAACCTAATTTATGCCGCACCACAGCATTCGTTGCAACCAACGGGCAAAACAAATGTGGCTGCTGTTATTGATGTTGTTGTTGTTGTTGTTGTTGCTCCAACACTTGTGGCCAGCAATAACAACCCGAATTAAATCGTGAACAGCTGCGCAATCGTAGCACACCGTTAGACCGTTCACTGTCCGTGGACCTGTGAGTGGTGAGCTGCCGAAGTGGCGCGTTGAAGTGCTTGTTGCAAGTGCTTGTTGCAACGATTACAATCGCTCACATGTTCACCGTTTAAATGTAATTTATACTTTCATTACAGACCTCGCCAATCATGAAGTGCGCTAATGTGAATTATATGGGCAAATGTGCTGCCCTTTGAACCGCCACGCCAAACAAGCAACTGAAACTCTACATGCAACACATTGAAAGCAACACAAGTCTACATAAACACACAAATGCAGGGTGTCACCTCCTCACCGCCGCATTTCGTCCATCAAGGCCACATTTTAAATGGCTATGCGCTTGTGGCATGCAGCTTGTGCGGTCACTGCACAGTTGCAATTTCAGCAACAACAACAAAAATAAGTAGTAAGCAAAATCCAGTTAGAAATTATTACTCAACATTGGCGTTTGTTTGTTCTTTTTTTTGTTTTTCTAAGCTCCCTTTCCTTCGTGTTGTTAATATCTGTATTTTGTTGCTGTTGTTGTTGGCGTCATCACATGTGTACACTTTTGATTTTGATTTTGATTTGCTAACATCGTTTCCCCTGCTGCCCCTTCACCTTCCCCGCAACTGCAACTTTCTAGCGCCATCAACTGCAGTTATGTGGGATAATAAATCAAAATATTCGGTTTCATGTTGTCATTCGCAGCAAATGGTCGACTGAGTAACTCGTTGCGAATGACCTACCCGACGACAGACTCGGCACATCGAAACAAACAACAATGGTCTGGTCGAACAATACGATTACAAGGAAATATTATTGCTTTCAGGGAGCACATAAAACTTGTAATTCCACACATTTGACTTAGGCGATTATGTGGACCAGTGCTTGAATTCTCACAATGTGGAAGAGATTCGGGCTTTTCAAGAAAATATTTAAATAAGTGTTTATTAACTTAACTAAGTAGATATAAAAAACATATGCAAACGATTCTTAAAATAAAATGCGAAAGAAAAGTATTGAATCTAAAACTATATACATGTGTCTTTCCAAGAGATGGCATAACTTACTAATTATTTTATTGTTCAAATATTCCAAACATGCTTTGGAAAGCTACTGCCCTTGTGCATCTTGAACAGGGTATATTCAGTATTCAAATATGAGCGCGATCAATCAACCAATTTGTTTACCGCAGCCGCTTACAATATTTTTGTATTTCTAACCGAATTTCGTGTGTGAAATAATTATGAGTATTTGAAAGGGCTGACATTGAATCACTTTAATCAAAAACACAAGTCTACAAAATTTTCAAAGACGGTCGAGATGTCGTTGGCAACATGCCTTGTTCTGGACGACCTTCGACCTTCAAAAATAGTCACAAGTGTTAGAAAGATGACAAAAGAGCTCAACATCTCTCGCGAGTTCGTTCGAATGATTTTGGTGAATATTTTAAGTACGAAACGCGTACTCGCTCGACTCGTCCCGATAAAGCTGAATTTTTTTCAAAAAGAGTACCGTAGACAGGGCTCTTTGGTCATGCTTGATCATGCGAATTTCGAGAGATATTGATGAATAATTAAAAAATTTTCGTTTTATTTACAATTTCCGGGTACTCACAATTTATATGCGAACTAGTCCTATTTGTTGAAACCAACATCAGACAACTATAGCATGCAGCTGCTATGTAAACTGAATGATCCGAATCAGGATGAAGATCTTTTTCCACTCCATTATATCATAAAAACTGCAACTGTAAAGGGTATTATAGCTTCGGTGCAGTCGAAATTTGTTAAATATGACACTCGTAAATGCAAAAAATTATTTTAATAATCTGGTCAAATGAATGACAAAGCCTAATAATCTCAACGCCATAGTGATGCTCTGTATTTCGTGAGATCACATGGACGTGCTATATTATTAGCTTCCAATAAAAGATGAAACCATCAATGGGGAACACTAGCGACTACAATTCGTTAAACGAACACCAGTTAATAATTCCCCAACATTACCATACTCCCGTATTGCTAATCTGGTAAAAAGCTCTTTGAAAAAAATAGCGGCTAAGCACATTTGCCTCAACCGGCTTAGAGGCCCAATTAATAACCCGAACTTTGCCCCTTCTGATTACCAACACTTTCGCTTGATTAAGAACACCCACAGTGGTTTCAAAATTAGTTACAGATCCAAAAGAAAATCATTCTTAAACGTCCAATAATGATTCAATATAATTTTACAATTATATATAGATTAAGACCAAGGTCTGAACCAGCTCCATTCTTGTTCAGCGCTAAACCATAAATAGAATAAGGTTTTTAGAATAACAAAAATTATATACAAGGTGTGTTCCAAAGTAAACAGGACTTTAAAAAAAAAAGAACCGAACAAATGGTTTTTTCGGCAAAATCAATTTATTTTATTCAAAATAGTCTCCTTCTGCTTCAATACAGCTTTTTGCATGGTCCAAAAGCATGTCGAACGAGTGTTTCAGCTCGGTGGCCGGTTTGGCCGCCAGTGCTAGCCTTTTGAATGGCCTCTACGTCTGCAGAACGCCTTCCTTTCATGGGCATATGCATTTTTCCGAAAAGGAAGAAGTCGCACGGTGTCATGAAGGGTGAATACGGGGAGTGGTTAATGGTTAAAATGTGATTTTTGGTCAAATAATCTCTTTAATGATGTCCTTGGAATGTTGGATTCTGAGCAATTTGTGGTCGTCAGTCAAACTAAGGAGTATATCAAATATTGTACGTTCAGTTAGTATTGCGATATCTTTCATATTGACCAATATATACGGTATAAGGCCAAAGTTTGAAAACCTTTTATTAGGTATAGGTATTTGACCCCATTTTTTCTACATATTATTAACAGAAAGAAATTTTGTTTGAGTTTCATATACATACATCTCACATACCATCAACAAAATATGTATAAGGAGTAACATGAAGCGGATATTTGAAATTATAACTATTGGTATAAAGTTATATAGGCGCCAAGGCAAATTTTTATCCAAAACTATCAAGTTTAGAGGCAGAGATGCACCGTTGGGAGTAAAAGACGCTTTGTCAATTTAGTTAAGATAACTCACATATTGGCTAATAAGTAGTTTTTGGTATAAGGTCAGCTGGAAATTCGAAAATCTTTAATTAGGTATTTTCAACACATTTTAGACATATTATGCATACATAATGGTTTAAGGAAATGATTTCAATTATATATCTCACACACTGACCAATGGGATCCACTGTTCTGATATTTGGGCTTGAATAGCATATCTGTATATAAATTCTAGTAGTGCCCGGGAAATTTTTTTTAATTTTCAAACCACAGACGTCCCTTGTTATTACAATTTGCTCTACCAGATTAAAGCTTTGTATCTTAATTTGCGGCTTAATTATGGCAATTTATAAGTTTTCGCTAAATGGCCATTTGTGAAGGTGGCAATGTTCCGATAATGCCCATCTACGAACCTTTTCTCTCTTTTTGGTCAAGAAAAACATGCTCTAAGCTTCTTTAAGATATCTCTATTTTTACTCCAGTTATCGCTTTTCCCAAAGGACGTACAGGCAGACAGTCACTCGGATTTTAATTCTTCTCGTCATCCTGATCAACCAAGCGCTTACGCAATCCGAGGCTTATGACAAGTGCAAGCAAAATTGAATCAATCCTTATAATTACTGTTATCGCCATTTTCAAAGCGATATTCAAAATGTGAATTCCAACACGTGAAATTGCAATTTTTCAGTGTCAGTCCGGATCAATTTTGATAAAATGGTATAAAGAACTCACCTCACATAATTAATTTCCGAATTTTACAATTACGTGTACAGAGAAAATTGGCACTCAAACCTTTAAAACAAGTAAGTGATAACTAAAAGCAACGCCGTATATTTTACAACAAACACAACAACAACACTAAATGCTGGCAGACAAATAAACAGTAAATAAGCCAAAAGCAAACATAAATACGGCAAGCGACACTATAATGCAACGCTCGAAAGCAAACGACTGCTAGCAACATACAACAACAACATGCTAGACTCGGACCTGAGGGTGGCAAGCGACGCACGGTGCATTAAAAGTGTAGCGGGGCGAGCTGGCGGGCGGCAAACGGCAAATAACTGCATGTCGGAAGTCATTGGCATGTGTAGAGACTGCAACAACAACAACATAAATACGAAAGTAGTGTGTGTATGAAGTGTTGTTGCCACTGGGTTTGCGTATGTAAGCTGGCGCACTTGTAGTTGCATGCACTTTTGGCAGCTGGGCGTGCTGCTGTGCAACACCGAAACATGCGAATTTCCGTAGACGGCGCGGCGCTGCCACATGCAACACGGCATACCGTTGCAAGTGTGCAGCGCATGGCGCATTTACATTTGCCGCAAATGTATTGTAAATGCAAATGCTGCCAACAAACGAAACACAACAATTGCACTTGGCACAATTGTGTGTTGTGTTGTTGTTGTGATGCTGTTGTTGCACACGACATTTGCCGAAATAGCTGTTTGCGTTGTTGCAGCAGCAAATGCTCGCTTAAGCGACCACGACCACACCACAACGCACTTGCCACAACCGCAAGCGAACGCCGAGCTGCGCGTGTTGAAGTTGAAGTTGCAGCGGCGAGTGTGTGGCAGAGAAAGTACATAGATCGAGCGTGGAGCGTGGAGCGCTGGCGAACGCACTCGGCTGAGCGTTGAGTTATGTTTTTGATTTTGGCTGACAATGAGTGTTCAGATTTATTGTTTGCATTAGCAGTAACAACAACAACCACAAAAACAGCAGCACCAAATTGAAGTCAATTGGAAAGTAGAAGAAGAACAATGCATATGTGTGTGTATTTGTGTTGTAGTCAACAGGCACATTTTCATCACCTCCAACAGCCAAACCAGCCGCCCAAATCCACTGGTGAAAGCGCTTTGTTGTAATTGTTGTTGTCGCTTTAGCCTTGTTCGTGCGCGATTTGTCAATGTAGTTGAGTGTGAAGCGCCGTGAGCTACTTTACTTTATCGGTTGTTGCGTTGACAGGGCGTGGCATTGACATTTACATGTTCACACTGCAGCCCTTTATGGCTGCTTGCATGTGTGTGTGTATTTGTGTGCGTGTTATTTGCAACAAGCATAGATAACAAAGCCAGCAGCTCAGATATGAGCGTTGAAAGCGCGGCGGCATATTTAAACCAATACAATTACCAGTATCACCTACGAAATATGTGTGCCCTGGCGTATACGTAACTTTTCACAAAATCCAAATTTTCGCATTTTTCGATAGTAGTTGCAGCATTTTTCACATTGCCCAGCGTTACGGCGAATTATTAGCGCTTGTCTTTATTAATTTTCGTTGGCAGCTCAATTACATTCCGTTTTTGTTGATTTTGCAATTTTGTGTTTTGCGCAAAAAATTTAATCTAAATTCCGGTGAATGTTGCTCAAAGCACCAGTTTTAATTGTTAAACGCATAAATTAGTATGTTAACAGGCACGGCGAACTGGCGGTAGTTTAGAAAATTTAGTAGAATATAGTAGATTATTGACCTTTCTGGTAACATTGTAAGCTTCGATTATGTTCAGAAATTTTAGTTAATTACGTCCGAAAGGATAATAAGCATGATGAAGCTTAAAATGATATGAAAGCACTAAAGCTATATAATACTATATCAAATTACATAAAGAAATATCTTCGAATAAAAAAGTATGCTAAATTATTCTATGTTCAAGAATATTGTCGGGTTCCCAAGTCTGTACGAAACCAGTCAGTGTCAACAATTGTAATAAAAAAATTTAGCGAGAAAATATTCATCTGGCGGGTTATTTACACCTGCGGCTTTAATACTACTCCATTTTTCACAAAGGGTACCATATCGGCCGACAATTATAAGAAGGTTAGTCTAAACCATCGTCTTATAGCATTTTATAAGGAAAACATGGTGTCAACATTGTTTTTCCAACCTGAAAGACTAAAGATTAACACCTTTTCGCTGATACCAAAGGTATATCTAAGCTCTAACCTTAATTTGCTCAACGACGTACGTTCGGCCACACTTCACAAACGAACGCTCAATTTCTAAAGTACGTGCATGAAATTGATAATCCCTTACACCAAAACTCTTGAAAATTAGCACCCTCACCATGGGCTCTACCTTCTTCTGTTATAGAATCTAGACAAATTGATGAGCTGAAAACAAAGCTTCCACGAACGCTGAGGTATATAAATGATTCCTTATGCAACGCGAAAGGGTGATCAAATCAGAAGGATAGAAATTGGCTTACACAAATGGGTTAAAAATTTTCACAGCCTTACTTATGCAGTGGTTTCCGAGAAGGCGAAAATTATTAAAAATGGATTACTTTTATCAGCATGCTCTGTTTTTACCACAGAAGCACACACCATAAAAGACTATATGCAATGCATCACATCCTCCGAAGGTAAAAATGTAATCTGTACCGACAGTTTCGCAACAATCACAGCCATTCAAAATACATCCAACCCTTAATCAAAGATATTCGAAAGAAATGAATAGCCAAAGAAAAGTTAAACTAATGTGGAACATAGAAAAGCAAGATACCACTTCTTAGCCCACCAACATATTCTGGAACGCAGCATAACGCCTGGCTGCCGGCAATGCAACAGTTCATAACCCTAAGCATTTGTATGTATCTACATTAGTGTTCATAGCTAATATTTTATAATTCAATATACAAATTAGTTTAAGTTCTCTGCCAAAGGACCCGTCCACGCTTTACTGTGGCTGACACATAGATGATACTACTAATACCATTCAACTGCATGATTTCTAGTCAGCGCCTACCTTTAAAAGATATGTGGACAAATTAGGCAACTAAGGAACTATTAGTTAATGAGATAGGTCATTTTGCGGAAGCAATTTGTGTTAGTTTACAAAATGGATCAAAAAGTATTTCGTGTGTTAATAAAGCATTGTTCGTCCCTCAAAACAAATACGATTGAATTTGGGCTCTGCACCAGGGAAATCAACCATTGAAATGAGATTTGCTAAGTTGAAAAGAGGCGAAATGAGCACCGAGGACAATGAAGTCAGTTAAGGTCCTAAAGAGGTGAAAGCTCTGTGCAAAGTGGGTGCCGCAAGTTCATAATCCAACAAAAACAACGAATTGCTGATTTTGAGGAGTGTTTGAGTGCCTTTAATTGTAAGAAACATGGCATCATAATTTCACACTGGAGTCCAATCGACAGTCAGCCTGGTGGACTGCACATGATGAACCGATCCTCAAGCGTGGAAAGACGAAGAAGTCGGCTGGCAAGGTTACGAGTATGACATCAGTTTTTGTTTTTTGGAATGCACGTAGTATAATATTCATCGACTGATTACTGACCCAGTTATACTTGTGTGTAATCCATTGCACTGTGTATTTGGTTGCAGTTCTATTCTACTATTTTGGGGAAGGATCAGTCTGAAATTGTACGCATATACTTTATTGTTTCCGCTTAAATACTGCACTATTGTGTGGATGATTTTGAAATTATTTCTGTATATCTCAAATTAGAATAGACCTTTTTATCATTATTTATTGTTCCGCTATTTTTTATGTTAGATGTCGCGTTTGGTTTTGTTATGAATGCATTTGTATGCTTCGCCCATAATCCAGCCAAGTAGCCGCAATGCCATTTTTGTTGTGTTGAGATTTTTTTTCTTTTTTTGAAGTAATAAAATTGTCAAATGATTCTTCTGTGAATTTTGAACACATGCTTATGATTTGAAATATAATATTGGTATCCCCTAGTTCTAAGCTAATTCCCCACCAAGTTTTAGCCAAATTGGTTTAGCCGTTCTTAAGCTATAAATAGTGTAACTAACACGACTCTTATTTATACAATACAACCTTCCTTTAATAATTAAATAAATGATTAAGCTCTTAAAAGATTAAGTTGGAGAAGAACTTTAATATGCCTATGAACACCGAGGTTTGTTGCTGAATAAAACATAAAATAGTTAGTTTTGCAATAAAAATATAAAAAAGTCCGTAAAAAGTTGAGAGTTTTACGCAAAACAGAAATATACCTATGCGAATTAAATAAACGAAAACACATAAAAAATAGCACAACAATGAAAAAAGGATAACGACCAACGCAAACGTGTTTAATGGAGACTCGTTAACTATTAAAAAGACCATAAATGGCGTTTAATATAGCCGCAGAGAATAACTAGTACAAAGCAAAAGCAACAATAAAAGCACAGTTACGGCGTTGTAATAGTTCCACAGCGAGTCCAAAGTGAGATACCTGAATAGGTAACGGGGTGAGTCACGAGCGCTAACAGTTGACACAATCAGCTACATAACCTCACACCTTTCAACGGACATGAGCCACCACAACACCATCAACACAACTCAAACAAATCCGCATGCTGACAACTTGGCTTAACGGAGGCCTCTCACTCAAGCCGCACTAATGCCGTATGCGGTGCCAGGTACAAACATACATACAAACACACAAATAACATAATTCCAGAACTGTCGCAAGCTTCGGAAGAGCCCAGTACCAGCCCATTTGCAGCAATTCAATTGACTTTTTACGAGCGCATAAAATGTTGCATTTTATTTAGCCGAAAATTGTTGGGAAATTACGTACTCAAGGCGGCTAGCGGCGCGCGCTGCTTGACCCAACTGCACGAGCGAACGGAAAATAAACTGTCAAAGCAGCGCTGCATGTGGCTTGGCTGGAGGTAACGATGCAAAAGGGTTAAGGCTGCAAGGGCGAGAGAGGTGAATCGATAGGTGTGAGTTGGCTGGTAAAATGAGTGTTGGTGTGTGTAGTGCATTGACGCGAGCTGGTCACGAAGTGGCGCATTAAATGTACAATTTTGACCTTTAGCCCTATGACCGCCCTGCTGTCAGCCGTGGACAGCTTCTTAACGCATGCTTTGAGGCGGCAAATTTTACGAGCACATGACATGGTCGTTAAAGTTTTTCTCCACCTTTCTACCCACAGGCAGCCACTGTTAGTAGAGAGGCTGCTGTATATGCTCTTTCATTTATATAACCGTTCAGTAGTGCCATTTTTTGCGCAATTTTAATGAGCAAAGGAAAAAAAAAATTGAAGTACTTGAACTTAAGATAGTAAAAATGGGTAAGGCTTTCGAAAACGCGAAATTATTAATAGAGCATATCACTTCCATAATTTAGTCGCTTCCGCATGTGTTTCCAACTCTAAAGGAAAACCATAAAATGGAAACAGTAAACCATAAATTAAATGGAAATGAGTTGAGGTTATGTGAATTAAAAAACATTTTGGTTAAACAAAGGAAAGATATGACTCCATATAGAACGATGGATATAGAAAACGGAAGTGAGTTAAAGTATGAAAGCTAATATAGAATTGAAATGAAAAAGAACATTTAATAACGGACGATCCAAGTAGAGGTACTTTTTTCAATAGTTCTTTTTTGCTCAACTTATGGTCAATATAATCGGCCTACTGAGCGTACTATTCGCAACACCATCGCTCATTTTGCAACCCAGCATTCCTACTGGATAATATTCGACCGAAAAGACCACGTTCAGCACGCAGTGAAGAAAATATAGCAGCCGTAGCTGACAGTGTACACGAAGACCGTGGAGAGTAGACTCGGCGCCGTTGGCAGCAACTCGGACTGACGTATAGAACGACTTGGCACATTTTACGTCGAGATCTTAAAGTGAAAGCATAAAACGTATAGCTATGCAAGAAGTGGAGCCGCTCAAGCTTTCCAAGCGACATCGCTTAGCTCTGTGGGCTCTTGAAAACTTCCAAGAAGTTCTGACGTTTTCGAGCAAAATTTTGCTCAGCGATGAGGCACGTTAGGGCTTAATGGGCATGTAACAAAGCACATTTGGGATGAAGATCAACCTGTAGAGATCCAAGAGCTGGCATTTCATCCAGGAAAATAACAGTTTGATGCAGTTTGTGGGCCGGTGGAATCATCGGTCCATATTTCCTCAATAATGATACCAGTGAGAACGTAATCGTCAATGGCGTTCGTTATCTCGACATAATAACTGACTAATTGATGCCTAAAATTGAAGCTCGTGATGTCGGCGACATTTGGTTTCAACAAGACGGCGTTACTTCCCACACATCGCATCAATCAGTGGAATTATTGAGAAAACGCTTCGGCGCGCAGATAATTTCATGTTTTGGGCCGATCGATTGACCACCAAGATCGTGTGATATCACACCGTTAGACTTTTTCCTGTGGGTATATGTAATGTCTAAAGTCTATGAGGATGATTCCGTTTCGATTCAGGCCTTGTTATTCGCCAGTTACCAATAGAAATGATCGAATGAGTCATTGAAAATTGGACTCAACGGATGGAAAATCTGAGACCTAGCCGTGGCCAACATTTGAAAGCGATAATTTTCAAGAAAATAAATGCCAAAGAACGTTTCTTCGAATGTAGTAAATATTCCTCATTAAAGTTGAAGTTTCTCTGTTTTTTCTTTAAAGAAGTAGGGAACCAGAAAATGGATCACCACTTATAATATGGATATAGATTTATTTTTCAAGTGTTTCTTAGAACACTGGGTATATTTCAACATACATACTTATAAAATGCACTATAACGAAACCAAAACACATAAGCTAAGGGGTTAGGTTAGGTTAGATAGCTGAGCTCTCAGCATAGCAAGGGATCGCACTTAGACTGCTATGTATAGTCCTTTGTGAAATCAGAAATAAAAACTTCTATAATTGCATATCAGTTATCGGTAAAATGCCCTGAAGCTATCATTATTTTGCTTTGGAGTTTCATTTAAATTTTCGCCATTAATTACACTGGTGTCTGAAAGTTTGTAGTTTTTGCCTTGATCGCGCAAAACCGGGACATTCAAGAAAGAAGTATTGAGAAGATTCTTCTTACACAGCTGATCCAGTTGGCATCCGGTAATGTTTGATAGATTGACAGATAGAACACTTATAACAATTGAAAGGCAGATCTTGCTGAGAGCGAAGTGTTCACCAGAGCTCATACGATTTATACCGAGCCAGAAAAACTTTGCGGCTTTACAGCTGCTAGTAGTTGGGCAACTCCAACTTAGCTGGTCTGAGAACAAACAAAACAGTAGTAAATAACAAGAAACCAGTTCAGTCCAAGACCAATTTAATCGATGCTAAAGATGAGGAGTCCAGACATTTCTTAATTAGTCTTCAGCACACAGTCTGCGAACTCAAGACTACTACCATAGTGGATAAACACCACCTGAAGAAGGCTGCTATATGTATGACAACCCCATAGGTGCCAGTTCACAGATCTATTCTTGCTATAGCTTGGTCACCAGAAGTTCCTTTCAACAAAGTGAGGGTTTCATGCGCTATACTCTAGGGACCGGAATCATTTAACCACCGAAAAATATATTGATTTGTAGAAGAAAAAAGTTGTATATCGTTTGTTTATAGTCCTCACCATCGACAGCAAAGTTGGCTCCATGTTGATTTTTGAAATATGTTGGTAAAAAAAAAATTCTCCAAACTGATTCTTTTTAGCTGCTCTAACTCAAATCTAAATCTAACTAAATTTATCAATGAAATAATATAAAATAAGTTTAAACTTCCAGCCGAAGTGTGTTCTTTTCAAGTATCTTAGCAAAACAACATATCACTGTCCCAAATCGGCAGAATAGATGGAATAATTTGTCGTTTTCGCCATATCGGACCGATTTTTCTGCGTTTTAGAGTTGAATCGGCGAAATAATTCGGAGGAGTAGAGCTCGGTAACTATTTTGCCATTCCCCAAATAGTCGCTTTAGATTATCCTGTCAATCGCAGAAAACGGAAAACGTCCTTTTTCCAGAGAGTCTTCGCCTTCTACTAAGTAGGTTCGTTCCGAGTGTATCTTAAAGTTCATATCCAGTCGACCGTGGAGAAACGACACAGAAATCCTTTGGATTGCTCTTAAACAGCAATAAACACCAATCTTAGGCTGTTTTACGGTTGAACTAGTTATCCGAAGTGAGAAAGCTACTTCATACCTAATATAAAGATGCAGTTTACGACTCAAGCAGTCCGGTGATACTCGTGTCTCAAGTATTTCGTTCATCTTCATTCGCATCCGCCATAAGAGAATTTCGTCACATTATCCTCGTTCGTAGTTCTTTTTGGTTTGAAGATGAGGATGTATTACTCGAAAATAGTTGTTATTCGCTAGAAGAGCTCGCAGATTTTTGAGAGTAGCTAGATGCATTCAATAGCAAGGAAATTAAATACAGTATGAATTGAAGCCGAGAGATCTTGAAAGACGATTTTGCTTGTCAGAAATGCTGCTTGAATTCTACAAAAAGAAGTCACTTTGATCAGACTGTTAGTAGTGATGAAAATTAATCCATTACTACAATCAGAAAGCAAAAACTTAAACCGACGGACCAACCAGATTCATGGCAAAACCGAAAATCCATGTCTGTCAAGGTAATGCTCTGCATTAGCTGGTCCATACAGAACGCCCTCACTGGAATATAGAATATAGCTAACATCAGAACAGAGCATCAGGCCCATTCCTTTGGCGATGAAAATTTGTAAAGTCAATTTCCGGCAAAGCCTGCAATGCACGTAGCGGTTTAGGTTGAAAGTCTTCAATTGACCCAAACCGGTTTCCTCGGAGCGGTTGTTTCAATTTGCTGAAGAGTCAGAAGAAAGCACGAAGCTAAATCAGGCGATTACGATAGCTGCTGCACGATATTAACTGAAAATTTGGCGAAAAACTCGCGAGGAATAAATGCAATAAGCGACGATGCATTATCATGGTTAAAAAACCAAGAGTTTATTGCCCATAATTCCGGCCTCTTTTTACCAATAGCTCAAACGCCGCATAACACTCAAATATTAAGGATATATAAACACAATCTTAATTTTTAACCTGCCTTGACGGAGCTTTTCGGCTTAGGCTCATCTTTGCCAAGATATTCGGCCGATTGATCAGCTACACCCTGTCAAGAAAGTATCGGGAATGCTTCATTTCTTCCTCTCGTCTCCCGCTTATATGGAAGACGGGTAAATTTTTTAACGCGATCTGTCAACCAGTGTGTTTAAAGTTGCTGTTTATGTCAGTCGATCTTAATAGTGTTTGTCGAATTTTTCAAAAATGTTTAACGTATTTGTGTTAAATTTTTGGCCAAACACTGCTGTTTTTCGAAAACATTTAGTGATTTTAGAACAATCGTGATTTCACTCATCTTAGGCTCAAATGATTTTTCAAAATTTTGCCCTGAACCTTCCTATATTCCAACGATACCCATAAGATCTCTGACTGTTAGTCGTCGATTCGCAATCACCAATTCCTTTATTTTATTGAAGTGTTGAACATCAGTTGACGTTGATGGCCAGGATGTGGTTCGTCATCAACGCGTTCTTGACCCTCTTTGAATAATTTGTACCAATCATAAGCACTACTCGCCACAAACAATTATCACCGAAGGCCTTTTCCAACATTCTGATCGTTTCGGCAGTAAAACTATTTAATATTCTTTCTCATTCCTTCATTGCGATTTTATGAGACTATGTGAAACCTCTAAAAATACATATCAAATGAGCGTAAAAAAAACTTCAATTTCATATAGTATGTACTTGTTTCACTTTGTTGAGTACACTTTGATAATAATGACCAAAAATGTATCGGTATTATTGAGTAAAATGTATTGATCTAAACTTCCATCAGTAGAGTTTTTAAGTTCAACGCAAAATTAATTGCTGGTGACTAAATATCTCTCTGCGACATTCAGTCACATTAAGTCTCCAGGTATCGAACTTAACTACAATACTTAAGCATTCTGTAAAATTGCTGTACAACTTGTCAACTCGCAAATTTCTCTCTCTCTTATCACAATTTATCTTAATTGTTCAATCGATTACGCAATACTAGCCAAGGTGTTGACAGAGCAGTTCCTCAAACGAATTAATCAAGCAGCAAAGTCTCTTAGTAGAAATATTTGGCAGACAATCACACAATATTTACATTGTTCTGCAATCTAGGTAAATATATATAGATATGTATGAATATTTAAAAACCATTACCAGCAGGTGACCAAACACCAGCATCTCTCGATATTTTATAAAGTGTACAAAACCAATTGTGGCAAGCAAAGAAGTATACATTTTGGCGCACGAGCGAGTAGACAACGGGGAATTATAATAAACTAAAGCAGCAATAATGCCTGTATGTAAGTGCTATCAATAAGCGCTGCAGGTGTGTAGGTATTTGCAAATGTCACACACACACTAACACACAGCCATATGGCGCCTGAGCATAATGCAATGGGAATATGCAAGAAATAAGCAAAAAGGACACTGAAACACTGAGCCAATTAGTTAAATTGCACTTAAAATTGCAGGTTTATGGAGCAAGAAAGCACCTAAGCGCACATACACGCACGCATATATGTATATGTGTACAGTATATACATATGTATATAGTCGCTGTATACAGAATAAAACGCAATAAACCTGTAAAGCAATATGAGCGAGTATTTATGCCGCAAAAGGGGTAAGCAGCTGAGAGAGGGATGCCCGTTCGATGCCAATGTACATGTGTGTAGTGTGTGGGGCTTGCCTGTCATTTAACAGGGTCAAATGTTGCTATTGAACATTAAAACGGAAATTAGAAATGGCCAAAGGACATAAAAGCAAACAAACACAAGCGCACACATATACATATATATGTAATTTATTGCTGTACATTTCACATACATCTATTTGAAAGGGTTTTCATAGTGCCGTGGTGGTGGCAGGACCATACGTATGTCGTGTTGTTGCATGGGTAGTTGATTTAAATTGCCCATTGATTGGCATTGAGTGCGACATCGCTACGGCCGATTGCATAATAAGCCATAATGAAACACAAATGTAAATCATAAAGTGCATAGTGGAATAATGGCCGGGCACAAGCGGATATAAAATTGACACAAAATCTGCAAACAAAGGCTTTGTAACCATTGGCTTATTTCCATTAGAGGTGGGGAGTGCCTAACGATTTTACTCTATTCGCAAATTCACTACAGTGAAATGGTCATAGTTTGTGGGTATCGTATGTGAATTGCTAATTTACTATAAGATACAATGATGTATAATGTTTCCTAGTAATTTTCTATGCCAAACATTTGAGTTGACTTAAGGCGTTAGGTCAATTTAGAGTCCTAAAAGGATACCTTATTTTGACAACGTTTTTCTGAGACAAGAAAAAATTAATACAATTTCCCTGTATCAGGTTTTTTTTTATAGATACACATTGTGATAAGAAAGCACCCAGAAATTGTAACACATTCGGAAAGAACGGACGCAGCGAGCTGATTGCCATCACCTTTGCTAGTAGCTCCCTGGTGCGGCTAACTACCTGGCAGGTAAGCGACCTGTACGTGTACAGCCATCATCTGACTAGCCCTTGGAAAGATTCTGTCCACCTAGAGAAGCTCAAACCAGAGTCTGGAAAGTCGATACCCTTGATGAAGAATTGTTCAAATTTAAGTTAGATAGCAACCCGAATAACACCGCAGGAACGGAACAATAGGCGGAATACCTAATACGACACATTAGCAAGGCATGTGATGCCGCTATGTGTGGAAAAAAGCAGGCCATGCACGGAAAACATGCATATTGGTGAAATGACGAAATTGAAGTTCTAAAAAGCGAATGTCACAAAGCATGGCATCTATGCCAAAGAGTGCGTCAATCGTGGGATTACGCAAAATTACAGAAATGCTTTAAAAGGAAGTGAAACCACGAAAACTATAAAAAGGAGAAAGACCTGCTGCTTTAAAGAGTTGCGCCATGAGGTGACGCTTACAAGACAGTGAAGAAAAAAATCTCAGGACTCAAGGGTAAAGTCCAACCCGTCTCACGCTACTAATATCTGTAGTAGAAACTCTCTCTTTATCGCGTAACCGTTTCAAGTTTTCTTCACCTGTCACCGACAGAGAGGTTGTAGAACTAACAGAACGATTCGCCAAACATAAGGCATCAGGGCTGGATGGTATTCCTAACAAGGCTCTAAAAATCGCGTTTAAATACAACACTGACCCGTTCACAAAACATTTCGCAAATTGGCTACAGAGGACATATTCCCAAAAACCTGGAAGGTGCAACGTTTGGTTCTAATACAAAAACCAAACAAACCACCTGGAGAACCAAACTCAAGCGTATGCCTGGAGCGAAATTTCGAAAAAGAGCTACCGGAAGTAGTCGATAACAAATATAGATTAATAAGAAACTTACTGATATCGCAAGTAAAGCAATAGAAGGAACTAGTTGGATGTATGACTCTAAAGAATACTGTGCGGTAGACACATTTGATTTTAAGAATGCATTTAACTCGGTCTATTGGCACAATATAATAAGAGCTCTTTAACTAAAGAAAACACCGCTGAAGATCATCTTCAACTTCCTATCGGACAGCGTACTTCTAAATGACACAGACGTAGGACCACAAAGCTATATAGTAACGGATAACACCGCAGTGACCATGGTAGCGAATAAAATTAATCAAATGGAGCTTCTGTGCAATCATGCAGCGACAAAATAGCTAGCTGGCCAAGAAACGAAAGCAGTATTAAATACAAGAAGCAAGAGGTAGCCAAACTTAATATTGATGGATATTCCATTACGACACAGCAGTCATTAAAATATCTAGGAACCCGAGGTTAAATTACAAGACGCATCTAGACAAAGCCTGCGACAAAGCATCAAGGGTGACGGCGACAATAACTAAGATAATAGTTAACATTGGTGGACCAAGCCAGAGAAGAGCCCTTTTGCCCAAAGTTAGTCAGTCCATACTTATGTACGCTGCACCTATATGGAGGACAAAGCTGGAGCAGAAAACTTACGCAGAAAGTCTATAAACCTACTGAGTGCAATCAGGGTTGCACGTGCCTACCGAACTGTATCACATCAGGCGGCTGGAGTCATAGCAGGTCTCATGTCACCAGGCATAATTACCATGGAAATTAAGTGAGTATAACAAAAAAGCAGTGGCACTCGCTTAACGATAGAAGAGAGGAAACAGGAAAAAAAAGAAGGGAAAAAGAGAGAAGCAGGGACAAAGCAACGACGGGAACGCACGGACATACTAGCAGCGAACAAGCATGGGTAGAATGGAAATATGGGGAAACTGATTTCAGTTATAATTGGTGGTTATAGAGAATATCTCAACAAATATGGACACGATGACGAAACAAATTGCACCTTCTGTAGCAGCAGCACATAAAACGCTTTGCATATCTTATTTTCCTGTCCAAAATATGAAAAAGAGAGATTTGAGATAGAGAAGCTGATAAACGATCGAGTGACGCCGGATAATATCAATCCAATCTAAGGTGGTCTAGAACAGTACGAGAGCGTGTGCAGCTACAACTATGCAAGAGCAAAGAAAAAAAAGAGTGGCAACGCAGCGAAAACAGAAGGATTAATCAGACTTTGAGCGAAAATACTTGACTGAAGAACCGAATGGCTAAGCTTGCTTCCACGATGTAATGCGTAACGGCAGTACCGTGGGCCGAATACAAGCATTGACTCCTTCGAGAGCGAAACAAAAAGCAAAAAAAAAAAAGCTTTATGGAGCGAATTCCGATCCCTCATTCATGGAGAGCATAACAACTGCCGATGAGACATGGCATATGAGTTGGACATGCAAAGAAGTCACCAATCATCGGAGTAGAGGAAAAACACGAGCCGAAACCAAAAAATCCACGCCAAAGCCACTTAAAAAATTAGGTAATGCTCAGTGTTTTTTCGGTATACGTGGTTGGATGCATTATAAATTTGTTTCAGAGGGACACAGGATCAATAAAGAGTTCTATTTGGACGTGGTGAGGCGTTTGCGTAGGAACATCCGTCGAAAACGTACGGAATTGTGGAAGAACAACAAGAGAGATAATGCATCGCATCGAGTCATGGTTAGGACGGAATTCAAAGCCAAAAATGCAATGAATACCATCGATCAACCACCGTATTCCCCACATTTGGCTCTGTATGATTTTTTATTGTTCCCCAAAGTAAAATTGCCGCTCCGGTGGAACCCGTTTTTAGTCAATCGAAGTGATAAAACAAAATTTGCTGAAGGCCATCTCAAAAAGTGCTTATGAAAAGTGTTTCGAGGAGGCCACCATGTATGACTGTTTGCGTGTGTTTACTATTTTTGATTCAGAATTTTCTTTAATTTTCAACAAAAATAAATAAATGCGCACAAATAAGGATTTAGACATCGTCTATATGTATGATGCTGTCTGTCTCCAATGTTTAGACAGTAAAGCTATTATTTGACTAAAATATAAAATACATTTCCCTACTTCCTTCGCTTTCTGCTCAATAATTTAATTAATGACACCTACATCGCCTTCCGAGTACCCAATAAATGTTGACCAAATCTATTTGCATTGTGTTTGCCCGCATCGCTTCGCGGTGCCACAAAAGTGTCGACATTGAACTCCAACTGCGTGTGCAAAACCAATGCTTCTAAGCGCCAACCAAAGCCCCTAAACTCACTCTCGGAGGCTTTGTGTTTATATACCGTTAACTGTTGACACCGGCTTCGCTGTAACCTCTAAAATGCATTTGACCAATATATTTTGTATTTATGTGTCAACATATTTGCAATTGGCCAAAACGCATGTGTTGACAGTCGTGTCTGACCGATGCCGTTAGTTAGGGGCAGCTGCTATTTGTTTAGCAATTTTCAATTTATTTGCATTGAAGACAGGCAAGTCAATATTTGCTTTTACGAGTGCGAGAGTTGTGGTGATGTGTGTGTGTGTGTGTGTGTGATTTTGAGGTCTATTTGTTGGCAAATGTGTGTGCATAATCAATAAACATGCAACGCTAACAGAGAATACATGCGTATATATGAACTGCATACATACATACATACATACATACATTTAAGCAATGAATTAAATATTCTCACTGTATATGTGTGTGTGTGTGTGCGTGACTGCAATCACCTTCTGACACGTCATAAGTCAATACTCCCAAGCCAAATCGATCTGCCGCACACTTCCTTGCATTTCCGATGCCAAGTAGAGTGGCAACAGCGATACATTACAGCACATACTAGTATATATGCATATACAAATTGTATGTATGTAAATATATACATTTGTAAGCACAGCTAATGCCTCTACATTTGCACCATTGACGGCTTATTTGTTGCAGTGAATTATTTCTTCGTTGATTTCAATCTATCTCCTTCATTGATTTATCACTATGCTCTTTCCATCCTTAGTAACGTGTCTATGCGTTTTTGTGTGTCATGTCAGTGCACCTGGTGTATATGTATGTAACTGCAGTGTATTCCATACCCTCAACTTAGTTACCTTATTTCTCAAATAAAACTAAATTTTTTGTATGCAAACTGTTTTTTAATTGAGAAATAAAATGTTTGGCCTTATTTGTTCTTACTTAGCACAGTGTTCAAGTAAATGTTTAAAATAGAGTTTATACATATTTCAATAGTTCAAATATTCAAGAATATATTCCCTAAGAAGTTTCTCAAAATTCAATTTTTTTTTTTTAAGTTACAGCTATTTCAGTGTTGTAGCAACTTTAAAAGCATATTTCACGAAAAAATGTTTTGAAGCGTATATCCTTTTATGGCAGGTAGTAAGTAAAATTTAAATTTACAAGGAATTATTTTGAAAAAAAAATATCGAAAAAGTTAAAAAATCACTGAAACCTTTTTAACGTTTTTAAGTATCCGGAATTTCGCGAGAAATTTTATTTTCAGTTTATAAGCTTTCCTATGGAATGAGATTTGTACAGATTGAAAAATCTACATAAATATACATATAGTATATCAGAAATGACGCCCTCTTTTCCAACAACATGTTAGGTTACAGAGGTCGATACTAACAGAGATCGCACTCGAACAGCTTAGAACGCCGGTTCGTTGAAACGTTTTGAGCCTATCACAAATTTGTTGAGACGGTTAATGTCAGTTTCGGCTGTGTCTTCTGATATACCGGAAGTAAGACTACCGAAATATTTCAGTCTCAGTCCTGCAAAAGTTGGGCAATGGAGAAGAAATTGCCTGGATGTTTCCATCTTATCCTCCTCCATACAACTATGACAACTAAAGTCCGCCAACATTATTAACCTTACCGCATGGCTGCCTATTGAACAGTGTCCAGTAAGAATTCCTACAAGGGTGCCCAATTTGGCTGGCTCATCGGCTTTTCAGTTCTAAGCGAATTCGCTGTGACCACCTCCTAAACGAATCTGAGGTTTAAGAATATAGATTGATGCTATTTCTATGGAAGACAGACATTCCTGGTTGACTAGTTATGAGCGCACAGTTTCAGCTCAGAGCTCTGCTGTCGATATGAATGGTCACCTCCTTCAATGAAACTGCACTTTCGGTAGCCTAGAGCTAAGATTGAAGGAGAGCTCCTAACAAAAAATTCACCGTCCAGCCATCCATCCGTGAAAAAGCTCACTGCGCCTCTTCCTTGCCGACTTTTTACCTTCCACATATATCTCATAGGTATGTGAGCAGGGAAGAAGCAGTCACGAGTGGTCTCTGCGATGCTGTGATCCAAGTTTTCAGGGATGTACTTGAAGGCAGAGAGAATTTCGATGTATCCGTTCATATTCTAGCTTCCCTGAGTCTTAGAGCACACTTCGCAGCTATACACCTACCGGCAATAGCCAAGGGTGCTATGTATATTTAAAGTGTCATTAAGTGCTATTGTTGATGAATGCGTAGTGCACCGGAGATGCCCGTGGGAGTCGCTCTTCGGGCACGCTCAAGCTTTTGACTACGATTTTGTAGAGCCGAGACACTACCTTTGTAGAGAGTTCCCACCTTTTCTCTAAAGCTTCCCTACAGCAGTATAAAGCAACTGATGCCTGCTGAACTCTCTCCTTTATATTTTGCCTCTTTTAAAAGTATTTCAATCAACATTTATACTAAACGAGGTTAAACTCGATCCACTCCCGTGAATCCGAAGCATGGATTTCTACATTTTGATATGAGATAGAAAAATAAATCTTGAAGCGCTTTAAGAAGCTTGTTTAAAAATGGTCTCATCTGAAGAAGTACTATTTTTTCAAGTCGTTGTACCATGTCCATGAATGCTTCCAAATCTTTCGTAACCTATCTGCCCCTAACGCCTGTCTTCGATCCTTTAAGCTCAACAAAATGCTTTCTGTAAAGAAATTTAGCAACAAAATGAAACGAGAGGCCTCGGCAATTGACTGGAAATCAATGATCAAGTTAGTTTTTAAAATCGGAATATAATTTAACATTTTCATTGAGGAGCTTTGATGGTTTATATTATATGTTTGGATCGAATAGGTTTCGACTCCATGAAAGCAGGATTGGTTCAAAAAATAACAACGAGTTAACGTCTGTGAAACAATACCTTCCCACTACCAGGATGTCATTAGGCCGATTATTACTGGCGATGAGTCTTGGATCTATTATTATGATCCGGAAACAGAAGATCAATCGGCCGAATATCATGCAAAGTTGAACCGAAGCCAAAAAACCACGCTAAAGCAGGTCAAAAATCAAGGTTATGTTGACAGTTTTCTTCGATTATCGAGATGTAGTGTAATTTCTTCCAACCGGAAGGTCTTTTTGTCAAAAAAGAATATTATTTGAGTGTTATGCGTAGTTTGCGCGAACCATTCATAAAAATATATCGTAATTATGGGCCGCGATTTGCGCCACGATTATGCACCGTCGCATACTGCAAACATTTTCGCCAAATTTTCAACCCATATCGTGCCGCAACCACCGTATTCGCCTGATTTAGCTCCGAGAAAACTGTCTTGAATTAATTGAAGTCATTAACGTGAATCGCTAAGGGGAGTGAAGGCTATAGGACGACATAGATTTTGTAGAATGAATTAAAAATTTTAAAATTATGAACTAAGTCTTACTATTTTTTGCCCATAGTAGTATGTTAATGAAACTCAAAGGGAATTTTTGGCTAATACTTAATAAAAGTAAAATAATTATCAACTTCTGAAGTACATATATTCCAAAGATATGTAATATAGATATTAATTTTCGAACAACAGCAACCTACTGTTAGGTTTTTCTTCTTTCGAATAATTACTTTTCATGCCACAAATTCAGCAAAACCACTAACATGTGTAAATATTAGCAATATTTACATTTGGCTTAAAATATATTTCTAAAAATATAACATATATATATATATATATATGTATGTAATATGTAAACAAAGCCGCAAAATGCCGTAATATGCAGGTCAGCTGAAGAAGCTAATGCAGTTGCTATTTTCACATCTGCCAAATGCAATGGAATTATTTCCTCTGCTCGTACTTAGCATTTTGCAAGTCTTGCTCTTTTCGCTAGCAAATATTTCCGCCCACATACTTTTCACAAATTCAGGTATTTATGTACATATGTAACTAACAATCAAGCAAATTGCGTACAACCATTTGTGGCAACCGAACTGACAATGAGTGCGGCTAAGCTGAATGATGCATATGCTAAGTATAAGTACAGGTACATATACTATATATATGTACATGTATTGCAACAAATGTTACATAAGCACACAAGGTGTGCATGCAACCTGGCGAGCAGTGTGGTAATCAGGCGAGGCACTCAGCCGGTCACTGAAGCCAAGTAAAGGCAAGCCGGCTCAAACTGCATAAGGCGCTCACTGGAGCTTATGCATATATGTAAGTGTACATTTGTGTGCGTGTATGTGTAAATGATCAGCTGTTAGGGCTGCCAAATCCTGTTTGATGCCAAATTGTTTTGTGGTTTTACGCTTTGCCCCATTAACTTGAGCTTTACTAAAGTACTTTTCAAGCATTATATGATAATGGCATTTCAATAGTACGTGTTGCAACAAGTTTCATGCAAAGTTGCATGCAACTGTGGGTGGTATACTATGCGGGCATTGATAACAGAAATGGAGCTAATTTTGTATAAAGAAGTGGAATGGATGTAGCATTTTGGGAACAAACTATGAAGTCGATTCGTACGTTCTGGACGACCTTCGACCTCTTGAGCTTATGAATATATTAAACAAGTGAAAGATATGGTGCTTGAAAATCGTCAAGCAAGTGTTAGAGAGATGACAAGAGACAAGAATCTCTCGCGACTTGTCCGTTTGAATAATTTTAGTTATGAGAATCGTTCTCGTCCTGATAAGGTTGAATTTTTTTCGCATCGACTTACGAGTGTGATCAAATTTAAAGTCAAAAACGCAAAAAATACAATCGATCAGCCACCGTTTTCACCAGATTTGCATCCGTGTGATTTTTTTTTTGTTCCCCAAACTTAAGTTGTGGCTTCGCGGTACCCGTTTTCAGTCAATCGAAATGACAAAACATTATTCGCTGAAGGAGCTGAAAGCAAGCCCAAAAAAAGTGCTTACGAAAAGTGTTTCGATTACTGGAAAAATCTTTTGCATAAGTGGATTACATCTGGCAGGCGACAAAATAAATATTGATGTATAATTAAATATTTTGCGTTTTACTGACAATTTTCGAGTACTTTTCTTTGCAATGGACGTTATAATGATCTGATATGAACAATTTCTTCCGAGATTTCTCCGTTGCCTCAGACAAAAATTCGAGCCAAGCACTTGATTTCCATCGTTCAGCTTGTATGGCAGCTATATACTATAAAGGTCCTATATCGGTTTTGATAAATGAGCAACTTCTTGGAGAGGTAAGGACATGTGCAAAATTTCAGATCGAAAACACAACAACTGAGGAACCAGTTCGCAAATCACGTCATGCTGAGACAATTTTTAGAGATTCTCCGTTGTTTCCTTCTGGATGTTTTAAACTCCATATATACACTGTTCAATGTATTAAAAGAGTAGAGTAAAGTAGAGAGTCAGTGAGCTAAGAGCAAAATTAACACCTTATTATTTCAGTCACATTTTAAAAAAATATATATTACAATGATTTGCATATTATGAGTCAATGCAAGTACTGTAAAATCACAATGAAAGCGCTTCATTAATGAATTTGATGTATCTAATTTACTTAGAAATGTGAATCCAAAGATATTCAATCCCTCGAGCAATTTGCAAATATGTATATCAGTTTTCCGATAAACTAAGCAAATTGATTTAATTCTACTGATTGATTAGCATTATGAAAATGCAATTAATTCACACACATATATGTACATTCAAGCTCGCAGACATATACATATACTAGTATACGAGTACATACTTGTGTATGTATATGCTACTGTTGGCATAACATTTCACTATACAAATAGGATATGTGTTCTCATTAATACTGTGTGGGTAAAGGTATGTTTAGTAGTAATTATACAATGAACAGGGTATGTACATATATTAAGTTTGCCACGAAGTTTATAACAGCCAAAAAGAAAGGTCGTAGACGAGTTAGGCCGATTTAGCCATGTCTTTTTAACCGTCTAAATTTACCCAACTCAATACTATATGAACTCCTACCGACAATGTGAAAATGGATTAAATCGGATATTAACCCCGCTCACTCCCGATATAATGTTATGGTTCAAAACTACCAAAAGCGCGATAAAAAAATAATGAAATATGACGAAAACATAAAATTTTAATTATTATTAGGAGCCCCAAGTAAAAACTGGACAATGGGCATAACACCGCCGAGGTTAAATTACATTCATACCTCTTGTCCCGTCCGACCGATTTACAAATTTGATTCATGACATTCTTTTGATATTCAAGTCACAGTGCGAATATAGTTAAATGTATGTATGAGATATACATATAAAATGCAGAGAGAATCCTTTCCTGGCAATTGTATATCTGTGTGCCGAAAATGGATGAATCGAATCAATACTTCCCTGAGCTCCGATATAACTAATACAAAGATTTTCGAACTTCCGACTCTTGGTTTCCGTTCGTTTAGTTCACTTTTTACGGCTTAAGGTAGCTTTGACACTGCAAGTTGCTGAGTATAAAATATTCGGTTGCACCCGAACTGCGCCCTTCCTTACTAATTTATGCTACATTGTGTACAAAAATTATTTTTAATAACCGCTGAAACAACTGGACTTCAACACACCGCAACCCAAAAAGAACTGTCTGACAAAGCAGAACTTCCGACCAAAAAAAAGTTATCTTAGTTTTTTCAAAATCCAATATCTAGTTGTAGCAAAGAAGTACACCTTTTCATCTATTATCAAATATTCAACAGGAATTGTGTACTGAATATAAATGTAGCATATTTTTACCGCTACTTAGCAAATATTTATAACCTTTTGCGCATGACTTGGAGTCTTAGCTAAACTCAAGCGAGCGGCTAGATAATTTCCACAATTTCCAGGAAGTAAATAATCTGCTTATATCAGTCAGTTCCGTTTCCAGTTGACTAAAACGATTCATGTGGAGATATTTCACTCTCAGAAATGATGGCTCTCATGAGAGTAAAGCAAGTTCGAGAGCATTTCATAATGAAGGTTCCAAAAGTATATACATACATATGTACATATGTTGATGTGAACAACTAAGTGAAAGGTGAAGTGAAAATGAAACAAAAGGTGCGTCTTTTAAGTTGTGTAAATTAATTGAAATTTAAAAATTTATTATTTTCAACTTGATTTTAAATAAAAAACGTATTTAATTTAAGCAATAAAGGAATACTCTTTTCCTTTTTAATTATACGAGCTGTAAAAATATGTATGTATGATGAAAACTATTTTTAAATCTCTTTTAAATCAAAAATTAAGTAATATATTATGCCATATCGGACAACTATATACATATGTATGTAAATCACGTACCTTCCAAGCAATTGATTATTCATATTTTAGCCTGTATACATACATACATATGTACGTACATATGTATATGTATGTACATATAATATATTGTCGAATATGAACAATTTTCGATTTCTCCATACACGTACATATGTATGTATGTAAATACTGTACACATATAATAAAAAAACAATTTTTACACATTAAATGTATATTGCATATTATTTTGAAATTTTAATCCAATTTGACTCACCCTTTATGTCGTAATCATGATGTACGTCCTGATACGACGCTCTCCGTTCTGTAAGTTCCGCCGCCATTTTGTGGAATAATCAATTACCGATGGACACATTCTTATACGGATAGTTACAATTAATTTTTTATTCACAAACACGTAAATTTTAGCACAATAAACAAATATTATAATAAATACACTTTAATTCCTTACTCACTTTATTTTAATTTCACTTATTACACACAATTAACACTTAATAACACTTAATAACACACAAAAAGTCCACTCGCGATTAACCGCAGAAAAAACACGACAGTAACGCACAGCAACCCGAGTCCAACTGGCAAATATAGCAGCACATTCCATAATGCGAAAAACAAGGATTCCAGGTAATTGCAATCCAAAATCCAACTAGACACAGTGAAGACACCCACCATTTAATTCGTGTCAATTAAAATATTCATTGGCCACTAAGTACTAAAAATCTGCGTAGCATACTTTACTGCGCATGAAAAGAAAGCTTAGCAAACAATGCAATAATACTTCACCTGCTCACTTGTCTATTGGATATCGCTCGCGAATATTGTGTTGCGTGTTGTTGTGGCTGCGCGGGTGTGGAGTAACTAGTATTTGTGTTAGAGTTCAAAATATATTTTCGAACTGTTGTTCTGATTTGTGTAGAGAAGTGTTGTAGCATATTTTTTATTTCTTGTTTTATTATTTTTTCTTAACAATCTGCGATTTAACATCGCTGAAAAAATTTTCAAAATCTTGATATTAAATTGCAGATGGCTACGAAAGAATTCAAAAAATGCCAAAGATCTTTGGATTGAGATTGAGAAGACATGACACGCAATTTCACAAAGTAGGTGCCAGAAGTTAGTGAAGACTTTGCCCCGACCATGCCAAGCAAATTTGAAAATTGCGGACACACTACAAGGAATTAACGTTGAGAGTGCTTAAAAGCTTGCTCTAAAAGTGGAGTTTTTTTTGCAATTTTTTGAGCTAATTTGGAATATTAATGTAAATATTTGTTAGACCAGACTTCCAGAAATATAAAGCCTGGCGACGTTTTAAGAAAATTTGATATTTTGACATGAGATTTTTGGTTGAGAATTAAAAATAAAAAGAGAAAATAAAAATATTTTAAATAAAAAATACAGTAAGTTTGGGACGTATGAAGGTAAGTCTCCAAATTTCGTTAAAGAAAAAAAATATTTATATAAGGTTAAAATAAGAAACCAAAAATTTTGGTTATATTAATTTGATTACATAAATTTTGAGATTATGTAAAAAAATTGAGTAATTTTGTTTTTTTACTAACTGTACATAATTAACACATAATGATTCAAAAAATGAATTTTATTTAATAATCTCGGAAACAACCGGACTTCAGCACAGCGCAACCCAAAAAGAACTGGCTGACAAAGCAGAACTTCCGACCAAAAAAAAGTTATCTTAGTTTGCCCAAAATCCAATGTCTAGTTGTAGCAAAGAATTACACCTTTTTATCTAAATTCATATCAAACTATATACTAAATCTAAATATAGCACACTTTTACCGCTACTTAGTACATATTAGCTCCTACGCATGCCTTGGGGTCTTAGCTAACTTTAAGCAGACTGCTAGATAATTTCCACAATTTCCAGGAAGTAAATAATCTCCTTATAGCAGTCAGTTCCGTTTCCAGTGGATTAATATGATTCATGTGGAGATAATTTGCTCTCAGAGATAATGATTCTCATGAGAGTAAAAGAGAGTAAAGCAAATTCGAAAACATTTTATATTAAGGTTCGAAAAGTAGATACATACGAGCAATTAAGTTTAATGAAGTAAAAGGTGAGTATTTTATGTCATTCAAGTTAAATTAAAATCTCAAAAAATATTATTTCATACATACAGTGTGCGACAAAACTAAAGCACGGAATCTACCTTGTCGGCATTTAACCGAGTTCGTCATTCAGTACGGTTGGTTGTATGTTAAAGAGAAAGATATTTCAATGGCTCGAAATAAGTATTCTGTTCATTTTAGAAAAAAATGTGTTAAGGATTTTAAGAAAAGAGAATCGGTTATGACTATTGCAAAAAAGTTTGGAATAAATCATCCTAATGTTTCCCGAACATTTAGCTGATTTGGCAAATCAAGCTCTTTGGTTACAGCGCATAGAGGTAGACGGCCGTGGAGAGCAACCGAACGAGAGGATAAGGGAGTCATTGGGGCAATAAAAAATTACCCTTTTATATCGGCAATATCTATTGTAAGACAATTACGGTTAAATATATTACAGAGATCCATACAACGTCGAGCTGTCGATGGGGAATTTTCATGCTACCTGTAGCAAGTTATTGCAAAAAAGCCGTATTATTTATTTGAAGAACAGACTGGCGTGATTGGAATTTGTGAGGATGCACATAAATTGAGCGATTACCAAATGGCAATCTGTACTTTTTTCTGGCGAATCGAAGTTTAATAAAAAGCATTTCCTGGGACATATCAAATAAATTAATTGAGTCCATGCCTAGCCGATGTGCAACTGTATTCAAAAATAAGGGATACGCAACCAAATATTGAAAGACCAAATTTTTGGAGTTTTCATATATGGTATTTTATATATTTTTTTAATAAGTTAATTTGTTTAATTTTTACTAATTTTAAAAGAAGAATACATGAACTAATAATACAAATCAATAAAACATCACGTAATGCCTAATTTATGATTTTATCCAGTTAAATACCGACAAGGTAGATTTCGTGCTTTAGTTTTGTCGCACACTGTATGTACAAAAAAAACTTATTTCATTTGAGCAACATTAGGAATTCTCTGTTGCTTTTTAATTCTATACGTACGAGCTCTAAAAAATGTAGGATTAAAAATTTTTTTAAAACTTTTTTTAAATTAAAAATTAAAAAATAAGTAATATATTAGTGTACAATATTAACAATTTATATCGGATCTATGTACATTAGAACGGGTCGAGTGAGTAAAGTCGGAAAAGTCGCTAAAAATCGTATCATTCTAAATAACTTTACCTAAGAAAATATGGGTCTAAAACCGCTTTCAAGCCAGCGATTTTTAAGACGAAGTTTGTTTGTCACTTTTTGAGATATCCAATTCAAATTCAATACGTACATAAATGCATTTTGATATCCTATTTATCATTTGTCGGAATCGGCCAGAACGGAAAACAATATCACATATCTCTTATACCATCGACTACTCAGATTTTTTTTTAAATTACTTATAAATACATATGTACATATGTATGTATGTCTGTACATTAGCACCTTACATGAATTTCTAATTGTTTTTGACTCACCCTCTACTTCGCAATCATTGTATCCAATCGCCGTTAGAACTTCCAAGAACTCTCAATTCTAATGCGACACTCTCCATTCCCTAAGTTCCGCCGCCATTTTGTGGATTAGTCAATTACCGATGAACACATTCTTATGCGGTTAGTTACATTTCATTCTTAATTCACAAACCACGTAAATTTTAGCACATTAAGCAAGTATTATAATAATTATAATAAATACACCTTAATTACACACTCACTCTACTTTTATTACACTTATTACACACAATTAACACTTAATAACACACAAAAAGTCCACTTGTAATGAACCGCAGAAAAAACACGACTTTAACGCACAGCAACCCGAGTCCAACTGGCAATTATGTATAGCAGCACATTCCATTAAACATAAAATTCCAGGTAATTGCAATCCAAAATCGAATAAAACACAGCGAAGACATCCATCACTTAATCCACGGTAGTCTGCGCAGCATACTTTTTTGCGCTTGCTAGCAATAAATTTCCTTGCGCATGAAAGAAAGCTAAATACTTAATCAAAATTTACTTCCTCAGCTGCCTTTAGGGTGTCTGTGGTGAATATTGTGTGGCGTGTTGTTGTGACAATTATTGGAGCAAAGGTGTAAAATCTACTTATGAAGTGTTGTTGTGATTTGTGTTTAGAAGTGTTGTAAGTGTAAATAATATTATAATGTTTAAGTTGTTAAGTGATAACAAATTGGCTGCCTGAAAAATTTAAAAATACCTACTGTTCTAGCAATTGTGTTATTGCTTTTAAGCACTCACAATGTTAATTCTTTGTAGTGTGCTCAAAATTTGGAAAAGTTCTTGAAATCATCGAGGCAAACTGTTCACTAACTTCTGGCAACAACCTTGTGGAATTGCGTTTCATGTCTTCTCAAGCTCAGTCCAAAGTTCTTCGGATTTTTTTTAACTTTTCCTAGCCACCCGCAACTTAACATCAAAATTTTGAAAATTTATAGAGCTTAAGTTGCAGATTGCTAAGAAAAAATAATAAAAAAAAAAAAATTATGCAACAACACTTCTCTACACAAATCAGAACAACAGTTCGAAATAATATTTTACCTTTGCACAAATACCAGTTACTCCACACCCACACAGTTACAACAACACGCAGCACAATATTCGCGAGCAACATCCTATAGACAAGTGAGCAGGTGAAGTATTATTGCATTGTTTGCTAAGCTTTCTGTTCATGCGCAGTAAAGTATGCTACGCAGATGTTTAGTACTTAGTGGCCAATGAATATTTTAGTTGACACGAATTAAATGGTGGGTGTCTTCGCTGTGTCTTATTGGATTTTGGATTGCAATTACCTGGAATCCTTGTTTCTCGCAATATGGAATGTGCTGCTATATTTGCCAGTTGGACTCGGGTTGCTGTGCGTTAATGTCGTGCTTTTCTGCGGTTCATCACAAGTGGACTTTTTGTGTGTTATTAAGTGTTAATTGTGTGTAATAAGTGAAATTAAAGTAAAGTGAGTGTGGAATTAAAGTGTATTTATTATAATATTTGTTTAATGTGCTAAAATTTACGTGTTTTGTGAATAAAGTAGAGACAACACCAACCAAGTGCGAATATGAATACGTTCTTCGGTAATTGATAATTCAACAAAATGGCGGCTTAACTTACGCAACGAAGAGCGTCGTATTAGGATTGAGAGTTGTTAGATGTTCTCTCTACGATTGCACATGTAGGGTGAGTCAAATTGGATTAAACTTTCATAATAATATACAATATACATTTAATATCAAAAAATTGTTTTCCAATATGTATCATACCACATATGTGCATACACATGTATAGAAATAGAAAATTTTTGATATTGCACAATATATTAAATGTATGCGTACTTATTTTTTTGTTTTATTTAAAAGAGGTTTACAGATGTTTGCTTTAGAAATTTATTTGAAGGTAGAGTAATTAAAAATCAGCATCGAATAAATTTTTGATTAAAATGCGCAAATACATATACCATAATATGTGACCTGGTCTACGAAAAGGGGGCTTAGGTGTCAAAAAAAGGAGAACAATTAATGAGATAACGAGAAACTGACGATTATTTTTAACAGCTTTTCCCAGAAAACTGGTTTTCGCACGTTAGCCCCCTTTTCGTAGACCAGCTCACATATAATAATATATAATATTTTAATTAATAATTTAATGTAATATATAATAATAATTTCCCAAATTTGTACATACATATGTACATAAACGGGATTTAAATCATATAAGAATTGTGTAATTTGTATATTCACCGTTGACTTCATTAAAATTAATTACTCACACGTACCTTTCCAAACTTCACAATGAAATGCTCTCGAATATTGCCTTACTCTCTCTCACTCTCATGAGCGCAAAATTCTTTTTTTATTTCATCTTTGACAACTGGAAACGGAAATGGCTGATTTATGAAAAGAAAATAATTTCAAGAGAATTTACTTCTTGGAATTTGTGGAAATTATCTAACAATTATTATCTGGCTTAAGGTTAGCTAAGACTCCAAGTCTTGCGCATAAGGTTAAATAACATTTGCAAAGTAGCGGTAAAAGTATGCTACACTTAATATATGTAACACGTGATGAGTATTTCGTAATAGATGAAAAGGTGTACGTCTTTGCTACACCTGGACATTGGATTTTGAAAAAGGTAAGATAATTGCTTTTTGTCTTATTATCGGTCAAAGTGTGAGATATACATACATACATACGTATGTATAATTGAAATTTAGAGAGAATCCTTTTTCTAATAGTAGTATGTCTGTGTACCAAAAATGTCATATATATACATACATACATACATATGTATGTACCTAATATAAAGCTTTTCGAACTCCCGGCCGACTTTTTGCTGGATATATCGGTCAATATGTGAGTTATCTGAATAAAATTGAGAGAGCGTGTTTTTCTTATAATGGTGCATATTTGTGCTTGGAATGAATGAAATCGGGTGAAAACTCGTCCTAAACCCCATGTAACTAACAAGTCTTATGTACTTGAAGGTACTTCCCTAGTTTTAATCCTTGCAAGTTACAAGAGTATAACATGTGCGGTTATACCCGAACTTAGCTATGTATTTCTTACTTGTTATTGGTAAATATTATTTCATTATAATTGATGGTATGCCTAAGGAAGTAATGTGAATAAAAGAAAAACGTTTTTAGAATATCGGCAGATGGACTGGCTTATGCTAAGCTCGTATTTTGTCAATATTTAGTTCCATATATGAAAGTAAATTTATATAAAATCGGGTTTGCGAATTTTCTGAATAAAAATTAGTGATTAAGAATTACATTTTAAATTTACAGTTAAACTTCTTTAACTCGAAACACTATAATCCACAAAAAAAAATTTATATTAAAAAGCTTTCGAGCTCCGCTTTATGGAAATTCAGTTGCATTTTAGAAATGTAAAAACAATTTTTAAAAGTCTACATTATCTCCACTTACTCGTATAACTGTAATTTCTAAATGACTCTGGGTTAGTAGACGAAATTCAACAACCACTATAATTATAATAAACAACCGACTGATAAAACACAGAAAGCTTTTATATGTTTACTTTGATTTTATTTTTTTTAATAAAACGCAGGGCAATGAGCATGAAATTAAAAACAAAAAAATCACACAATTACACCTATAATAACAATCATTAACCCCAACGCACTGAAATGCAGTCTGTCAGTGCAAAATTAGTAGCGCAAATATGCAAATGAGACTCACCTGCGTAGTTAACCCATATTCCAAGCTCACACAAACACTCACACACATTTATACCAACAGAGGAGCACAAAATGTTGTTTGTTTTGCCATATTTGCCCTTACCTTTCGTTATAGGTGAGTTTTTAATTTGAGAAATTACCTTTTAAATTGACATTTAAGTGTGACAATGATATACACGCGCCGATACACACCCACACACGCTCACACAAACACATACATACATATTCGGGCACAAAGTGAGATTTTATGACAAAACAACATGAAGTGCTGCCACACTAATTAAAATAAATATTGTGCGCACACACACATTCGCATATATATTTATGTACATTTACATTTGCTTATGTGTGTGTGCGTGTGCACGCGCTTATTTGATTGTGGTGAAAACTTTCGCTTTACACCCGCCAACAATTCCGTTTTATCCGCTTTTATAATTATGAAGTTTTATCACCGCACTTGCATATGTGTGAGTGAATGTGTGTATTTGTTGTTGTTGATTCGTTTTTTTTTTTTGTTCGTTGCTCCACTGTCTGTGTTGCTGGCAGTTAATTTGTTTTGTTGACTCAGCCAAACGTGTAATGAAAGCTTCAAAATGGCTGCAACGCACACACACATGCATGCATGCTACATATACACATTTACATATTTACTTGCAGTGCCACAAAGTGTTTGTTTGTGTGAACACTGCCATTTACTTTTAGTTTTTATACATTTTTTTCCTCAGCCTCATTTCCTCGGGGGCTACCGTTTTTCAGGCTCACTCTGTGCCCCCCTTTGAAGTTATGAAGTGCAAAGTGCTGCCAAATGTCAGTCAGGTTTTTTGTAAATTATTATTATTGCTCTCACACACACATACATGTGTTATTATTTGCGATTTGGCCAACACTTTCATTTTCCTTGTTTACACTCCTTCATCCTGATTGTTTTATATTCATATACCCTGAACACCCTGTGTATTGTATTAAGCTTGCCAGGAAGTTTGTAACATGCAAAGGGAAACGTCGGAGACCCTATAAAATATATACCTATATATAAATGATCAGGGTGAGGAACTGAATCGATTGCGACTTGTTCACCTATTCTTCCGTCTATCTGTATATACGCGAACTAGTCCCTCAGTTTTTGAAATATCGATCTGGTATTCTCCACACGTCCTTTTCTGTCGGAGAAGCTGCTCGTTTGTCGAAACCATCAATATCGGATCACTACAGCATATAGCTGCCATACAAACTGAACGATCGGAATCAAGTGCTTGTAGGAAAAACTTTTTTATTTGACGCCATATTTTGACGAAATTTCATATGACGTATTATCTACAGCAACGGTATAATCTCCAAAGAAATTATTCAGATCGGACCACTATAGTATACCTCCGTCATATATACAGATCGGTCAAAATCAATCAATTCTTAACAAAAGTTGGCATGACTTTTTTCCAAGACAACCATACAATATCCGAATATACTGTTCAGATCAAATCACTATATCATACAGCTGCCATACTCATTGACTGATGAAAATCAAGTTCTTATAGCGAATTATTTGTGTTTCTGAAGGGTATTATAGCTTCGAAGCTAACTTTTTTTTCTAGATTTCGTGTTGTGGTGATAAAAGTTCATTTGCATATATTCTTCCTGTATGTATGTTTATATATATCCGCAAGCACATTGGAACCTGTATAAATGCGCGCTTACCCTTATAATTAGTAGCCTTATAATTATCCACTTCACTTTTGTCTATTTCCATTTCCCTTTTTCGCGTTTCCGCACTCCATAAATATGCAAATTGACGCGCTCCAGTTATAAAGGAGTCAGTCATGCTCTGATTGCCACAAAGTGTTGGCAAAAGTTTTGTAATTTTTTCTGTAAACGTTTTGTTGTAGTTTTCGGTGCTTCTAAACGGTTTGGAGTTTTAAAAAGTCCACTTGATGTAAATTATTAAAATTAAATTAATTAAATGTTAAAAAATATGATAGTGGTGCTTCGAAACACGTCTATGAAATAGTGACAGATGATGAAACGTGGATTTACACGAATGCGCCCGAAAATAAAGAGCAGACGAGGTAACGCAGAACGGTAAATTCAGAGTTGTTGTTACCATTTGTTTGGCAGTTGTCTCCCAAGAAATTAAGAAAACCAACCGCCGAAGACAAATCACTCTTCACAACGACAATGCGAACTCTCACACGTCGATTGAAACAACATTGTAGTTCAAACATCGATGTAATGAGTTATCCAACGTATGGCCCAGACTTGGCACCGACTATTTGCTCCCGTACGTAAAAGATAAACTAATAGGTCAACGTTTTTCGAGACGAAGACGCGATTGATGCGTTCAGAACGCATGTTTTGAAGGTAGCTCAATGAAGTGGATAAAGTGCTTCGAAAATTGGTTTATACCTGTGCAATAGAGAATATTTGGAGAAATCAATATCGAAGAAATTTCTGTTATAGCCAGCTTCTCTCTTGAGTTCTAGGAGCAGAAAAAACTGCTCTATTGCCGACGTTTCCCCACAATTTCCTTAAGATCAGTGGTGTAGCTACAGCTTCGGGCGCCCGGGGCCAAGGATGTTCGGCCGCCCCCTTTATCTACCTACCTACAAGTTTCATGAGGTGGTTCGAACAAAAGTGATTTTTTACAAAATATCTTCTGAAGTTCCAAAATTCTCACAATACGGTTTTTGAGGAAAATGATAGTAAATTTACAAGACATCTTATTAAAAGCCATAGAATAAACCCATTTTCGTCCTATGTCTTGTACACTTTTGACACAATTTGCAGGAATTTTTGCCCAAATTGGCAGCAGCGAAGATCGTTTTGCCGCCCCCAAGACGTTGCGCCCGGGGCGACGGACCCCTTTTCGCTGAAAAGGTCCAATCAGTCTGTTGGCGGTGGGTTTCAATTTTTCACACAATACGCTCGATAGAACCTTATATGCGATGTTGAGGAGGCTTATCCCACGATCGTTGGATTGGGCAGAGCACACTTTAATTCCAATCGTTGTACTAGTTTTCTTCCGACCATATTCTACAAAGAAGCTGATGTATACTCCTGGGTATTATGACCCAATTAAGTAGTTTCGAATCAAAAAAGGGTGAATGGATAGTAAAATTATGAGAGTAATTTTGTTTACTATATCGAGATAGAGAAATCGAGACTGATTAATGATTTGCTAAATGTACAGGAATAGAGGAGTCATTTCATCGGTATTGCAAATGGTTCCATTAATCTTCTAACCATTATTGTAATTTAAATATTTTCCTCAAAACAAAGCCATTGAAACAAATTTTTTTGACGAATACCATATATTATATTTGACGGCCATCAAACAATTTCGAGAGCAATTCCCGATCACGTGACTTCCCACTAAAATTACACAACCAAATACTAGAAATACATTAACGGACGCATGTATATATTTGTTTGACTTAATTGGACGCCATAAAACTGGCAAATGTTGCATGGAAATGAAAATGTATCACTCCACGTTTGCTTCTTCTTCTTCTACGTCTTCCACTTGTGCTTTTTACAATTTAACAAAAGTTTATGGTGTTTTCGTGAATATTTTTACTTGCGTTGCATGCGCGGCGCGGCCAACAAACACGTGTTGCCAGCCAATTTCGGCGTGGCAGGAGGACACTTTATGAGCTGTGCCCAAACGGAAAACTTTATGACCTCCACTAATGCTGCCAAAAACACCAACAAACAAACAAGATTTGCCTTCAAACTGAATGATAGGCAAAGCAAAGCGCCGAAGGGGTTCAACGAATGTGCAGTTATGCTTACGAAGATGGGAAAAAACGGTAATAATAATATTGAAAATACGAAATTGAGGAATTGCAATGAAGACGCTGCGGAAGTTTAGTATTGCCGGTGAACCGCGCAGCACTTTCGTTTATTGAAAAATTCGCACCGAGCGGAAAAGTACCGAAGTGTAATGTCAGAGGTTAGGGGGCGAAAAGCAAATATCTACGAGAAAGGATAATATTATATTACATGAGTATTGAACGAGGTGGAAGAAATGTTATTGAGATGTACAGCTTGGGTAACAAACAGCATCATAAAAAACAATAATAACACACAGTAAAAATAAAGAAAAAACCGAGGACAGGTGACCGTGATGCCACGAAAAGCTGGTGGAGGGTATGTTAGGTCCATATGTTGTACAAGAACGCCAAGTTTGTGGGCAAATAAATTTTTATTTGTGTGCAAATGCCGAACTTGCCACCGACAAGCGAAGAAACGAACGGCTTATAAGGCGGCGAAATATGTAGGAAAAAACGAAAGGATTGAAATATCAGTCGGAATTAGTAAGGCGGGTGTGTAGTTATTGGGAACGTGGTGGCGGCAAACATTAGCATCGGTTGCGTGTGGCAATGGATGAGAGTGTGATTAAAGGCGACGGAAATGGGTGATGACATAATGCTGATTCTTACACGGCGGCGGGAGGCATTAAGTGGTAGATTAGTGCAGGATTTAAAAAAAAATGTATATCTTTTTCGGACAAAAATTCGGAAATCTTTGAGTACGAGTCCACAATTTTGACCAAATGGTACAAAGGTACTGTACCAGCAAGTTTTATGTCCTATTTTGAGCTTCTTTCATATAGCAAAAGTTCCCAGGGTCAACGTTGCCCACAGAGGCCAGGAAAGGTGATTTTGAAGAATACCATTTTTACTCTCAAACAGATGTTTCATGAAGCCAATAAGATATAAATTCGGTACTTTTTCCTACTTTAAGATCAATTATGAAAGTTATATTTTGTTGGGCTTTTTGGGTTGAGCACTCTTGACACCCAGAAGGAAACGTCGGAAGTCCTATAACATGCATATGGACCATAGATCTTCCGCAAAACCTTTCTCTCGAAAACTCGTAACGTCGACTCATCAGCTGTTGTCATCGTCCATGCCTCTGCACCATATAACAGGACGGGAATAATGAGTGACTTGTAGAGTTTGGTTTTTGTTCGTCGAGAGAGGACTTTCCTTCTCGATTGCCTACTCAGTCTGAAGTAGCACCTGTCGGCAAGAGTTATTCTGCGTTGGATTTCGAGGCTGACAGTATTGTTGCTTTTTATAATGGTTCCAAGATAGATGGATTTATCTACGGCTTCGAAGTTAACACTGTCAACGGTGACCCAAGTCGCCAGTGCGACGGCTGTCAGGAGATATTTCGTCTTGTCCTTGTTCACTACCAGACCCATTTGCTTCGCTTCCTTATCCATTCTGGAGAAGGCATAGCTAACGGCTCGGTTGTTGAGGCCAATGAGCTTATAGAAGATGGTAGATTGAAGAAGTCGCATCAAAAAGAACTATTCCCTCAGTTTTTGAGATTTCAATAGAATTTGAGATTTGAGATTTTGTATATGTTAATTTTTTGCCAAGGAGATGGACTTGTCGGAACCGCTGATATCGAACTACTATAGCATATAGCTGCCACACAAACTGAATGTTCAAAATTAAGTTTTTATGGAATTTTTTTCGTGCGAATGATATTAAAACTTCGTCTCAACCAAAGTTTACAGATTTTCTTGTTTCGGTCTATATACTCACCTTACCCCTTAAAACGGCACACAAATCTCTTCAACGACAGGTGAAATACATATGTATGCAAGCCACTGTCTTTTGCAATAAAATCTGCACTCTTACCAGTGCTAATCACGTGGCTTTCGTTGCCTATGCGACAGCTGCATGCATCATACACACATTTTATGGCGTCATTACAACAACAATGCAAATGTTAAATGTAATATGTAATAACACATATTTACTTTTACGTATATCAAACCCTTTATTGTAACCTTCACTCGTTCGTCGTACATTACGAGCTTTTACGGCCTTCGAACACATTTAACGACTGGAATTTTGTGCTCATTGTAGTCTTATGCCGTGTATGCGAGGACTTAGGACACACATGCAGTGGCTATACCTGCATATATGTTAGGTTCATATGTGTGCATTGTAGAGCAGATTGGCCATGAGAGACCAGGTAGTTTTGTGTTGTCTTTTTTTTACAGCCCATCAACTTATGGCTTATCAAATTGTTTTTTGTTTGTTCTTTTTGATACTCAAAGTAAGTCAATGGCAACATAAATATGGTAAAATTTATTAGACACCAATGATATTGCGGCATTTCAATCAGCAGTAGGCTTAGTTAAAAAACCTCTATCTTAATATAAAAGGTACAAGATTTGTTAAACAGGTAATAGCTGTCTTCAGCAAACCGCTTTTGAGATACAACCTGTCGTGCTTGCAAATACGGCAGACCGATCCGACCACATAGTAAGCAAAAAGAAAATTATTTTCGCTATTTGGCAACAATTGGAGATTCCAAGTGTAGCCAAGTCCTTCTCCACCTGGTCTTTTCAACAGAGTGCAGGTCTTCGTCTTCCTCTGCTTCCTTCGGCGGGTAATACGTCGAATACTCTCAGAGCTGGAATGGCATGACCTGAACTTGTTCACTACCACACCCATTTACTTCGCTTCCTTATACAGCCTTGAAAAAGCAAAACTAACGGTTGAGGCGAATGATATCAATATCATCGGCATACGCCATAAGCCTCACTTCACCACAATTAAATATCTGGGAGCTGAAATTGAAAAAATAAGTGAAGCATATATGGCTTACTACACCTGCAAAAGCATACTTTGCTTAAACCATGAATATATGCGGCCGTCATTAGACCATTTGTTAGCCAGCACTGACGAAAGGGGTTTAGTAGGAGAGGATTTTGTAACCTCTATCTATATCGACGGGTCCAAAATGAATAGCGGAGTAGGTGAGGGTGTATACTTCGGTGATCTCGAAATCTCTCTCTTTATCCGACTACCAAATTGAGCCAGCATCTACCAAGCGGATGTGCTAGGTTTAAGGAGGATTACATGATGTTCTATTGATAAAATACCTTGAGGGCAAATTTTCATTCTGAAAACTTCATTGAATTTTGATATGTATATGTGTAATAGTAATATTAAGGTAACCTCAAAACCACCAAATTTACTTCAAAGTACTTACTGATATACAGGGTTCGGCACTCGAAGTAACCAATGTGTAACCAATTAAAAAAACCGTAATTATTTTTATTTATTTTAAAGTAAAAAATGTGCGAAAATAATCATAAATTCAGGACCAATTCACTTTTGCTCGATATGACCACCTTTTGCCTTAACTATGGCCTTGAGACGGTCAAAAAAACGAATCGCAACCTACCCGAATGTGACTTGCCGGTACTTTGGCACACTCACGAACAATGGCTTTCTTCAGCATCTCGAGACTGATGTATTTTTTAGTTCGGACCTTGCCTGCCAAAATGACAGAAAAGAGAATAATCCAATGGATTCGCATCTGGTGAATTCGAGAGCCATTGTGTGGTCGCAATGAAGTTCGAAGCTATTCTTGGTTCACTCGCGCTTTGTGAGACGGTGCTGAGTCTTGTTGAAACGTCCATGGTTTGCGACCGAAATGTTTGTTTGCTCACGGCTTCAAAGCAGCCTCCACAACACTTCCCGATAATATGTCGCATTTACTTTGAAGCCAGGCTCGATGAAAACAATTGGAGAGCGCTCATCTGCAGTGACAGCGGTATTTGTGGAAGGTGCTGCCTCCTGGTGGCCAACTGATGACTTAGATTCTCATATGAACGGTCGGCCAAGTAAACCCTATCGTTTTGAGAGTTTACGAATTGCGCAATTGGAAAAATTTATTCGTCAGAAAACACAATGTTTGGAATTTGACCGCTTTCGGCCAAGCGAAGCAACTGCTTCGCTCTCTCAAGTCTTACTTGTTGCTGCTTCGGTGTGAGATCGTGAGCCTTTTGGAACTTGTAAGGCTTGACCTTGAGCTCATTTTTCAATATGCGTCGGATGCTGCGGTCGGATATTTTCAGTTCTTTAGCCATTTGATTGGCACTTCGTCGTGGATTTCGCTCAAGTCACTTCTTCACTTTCCGAACCATCTCAAGTGACGTTGCAGTCTTTTGATGACCACCTTCACGGCGTTTTGCGATGCTACCAGTATCATTGTAACGAGTGATGGTGCGATAATCAAGAACTTTATTCACATTAAGGTGTTTGAGCTCACGAACAATTGCTGGCTGTGATTTTCCAGCTAATTATAAAGCAATCACACTATTACGTTTGAATTCTACCGCTGATCACTTTTTTTGCGTTCACTTTTGGCAAAATGTTTTTGTACACTTGTGAACAATACTCCGAACTGTCATTTAGCAAATTTATAAACAGCTGATTCCAGTGCGACAGCTGCGCGAACGGTCTGAAGTTGGTTACACTTCGAGTGCCGGACCCTGTATAAGATTTCACCTAAAGATTGGCGGAGCGATGCCCATTGTCCTATTTTTGCACTTGCTCCTATGATGGATTTCCCTACCCTCTTGATTGTACAATTTAATGTTTGTGACTAATTTCTTTAGCGAACTACATACATATATGAAGAATTGCTAAAGGAACTTCGTGTCAGCAAGTTCGGTCAAAACTATTCGGCTCCAAACTATTCATACTTATGGGAAGTTTTCCGAGCAACTTTCAAATAGAAACCTTTGCTGTAAGTCGTTGCGTAGAGATCTTCCAACGCAACTATCGCAACAAAAGTATTGACCAACTCAGCAATAGTCAAGCAGAACTTAAAGCGATTCATTGAAATGAGATTAAATCGCTACTGATGCAGGAGTACAAAGAACGCCCTAACAGCCTATCAGATCATAACCAAGTGTTTTTTATCTGAGTGCTAAGTCACAGGGGTATAGCTTGGAATGAACTGGCTGTCGACCTTGCTTGCCCTGGAATATTGGGATGAGAGCCCTGTATGGCGGTTGGTCCTCATAACATAAAGAAGCTACTGTACAAAGAGGAAAGAGTGGGCCGAGGAAAATATTGGCAACAACTCCAATACATGCACCAGGCCAAGTTGCTAATGGGTAGTTACAACCTAAGAAGGTTTGAAGACAAATTTCAGCTACTTGCCGCATTATATACTGTAAGCTCAAGAAGCACTTATTCAACTTGGCTGAACTGCGAAGATCAGTGAATTCAATCGAGGTTGTAGATCACTCCAAGACAAAATACCTGAAGGTCATCCAAAATAAGTGTGTCATTTGGTCGTGAGAAATGTAAAAATAATATGGTAACGCTGCCAACCACAAGCAAACCTAAGCCATCTTGACAGGAATGAACCGAGGATTTATGCGTAAGAGCACGAAAATAAACAACAGCCGACTGTATGGCTGCTCCCTGATGAGCCAAATACAACAAAAGTTTCGAAGCATTTTAAATCAAAGGGTTGCCTGGACATGTCGCAACCATACCACTAGAATATGAAAGGGAACCCTCATAAACACACATACAAGTAATTACAATGGTATCACCAATTCCTGCATTACTGATCCCACCCAACAACAAGTAGCTCATTGTGCTGCTGATCACTTTGCATAACACTAAATTCGAATCAGTCATTCCGCATGAAAATGACACACTTTCTTCCTCTTCTTCTTCCATTTCCTTCTGCCATGACAATTGGCAAATCAATTCACTTTCTGTAAAACTGTCAAAGATAACAATTTAATCCTTTTTACGCAATGAAGCGTGTCATTCGTGGGCTGTCGCATACGAATAACGAGTATATTTAAATGCAGATATGTAGGGATGAATGTATATACAAGTATGTATGTTTGTAAAGGGAAGTAAGTATGTGGCAATCGTTTGCTATTATTTCCTTTTGCGGCGAAATTGAACTGTCAAGTATGTCAAACAAACAAACGATTGTTGCTATTTGCTTATGTGTATAAACATATTTATTGCCGTTACTTGTATAGGTTGATCCATATAGTGGTTTGTTGTCAAAAGTTGAGAAATATAAAAAATGTTTTTTGGTAATATATTTTTTGGAGGAAAAAGTAAGTATGACATATCTAAAACACTAATCGACTTATAGATCTGAGTTGACATCGATACTTTATTACACCCATCCACAAGTAGCGCCAAATCGCAGTTCAAGGAAGATCTCCTTCTTCTTCCTTATTGGCATAAGCACCGCTTACGCGGTTATAACCGAGTTTAAAACAAGTCGATCTTTTTTTTTTGCTGTTTGGCGGCAATTGAAAACTCAAAGTGTAACCTTCTCCACCTGGTCTTTTCAATGGAGCGAGATCTTTCTCTGCTTCCCCGGTGGGTAATGTGTCGAATACTCTCAAAACTAGAGTGTTTTCAATCATACGGAAGACATTACCAAGCCAGCGTAGTCGCTTAATTCACTGAATTATGTCAATGTCGCCATATATCTCGTACAGCTCATCGTTCCATCGGCTGCGGTATTCGCCGTTGCCAACGCGGAAAGGACCATAAATCTTTGGCAGAACATTCCTCTAGAAAATTCGTAACGTCGACTCATCAAATGTTGACATCCTCCATGCATCTGCATATTTGGTCTTTGTGCGTCGAGAGAGGTCTTTACTTAGCAATTGTCTACTTAGTCCGAAGTAGCACCTTTAGTAAGAGTTATTCTGCGTTGGATTTCGAGGTTATCGTTGTTTTTGGTGGTAATGCTGGTTCCAAGATAGTCGAAATTATCTACGACTTCAAATTAATGACTGTCAACATTGACGAGGGACGAATATTTGGCAAAGTACGACGACTGTTTGTTTGATGATATTGCCCACGTTCACTACCAGACACATTTGCTTCTCTTCTTTTTCCAACCTGAAGTAATATCACTGAAATGATTAAGTCGGTTGTCGACTTTGACACATAAGCACACGATTTTGACATTGTGATCGTGCCATTTCTTGCTGTTCTGCTGAAGTCAAAAACTCCATAAGTCCGCAAATATAATTAACGGCGAACCAAAAATTGGTTTCTTGCCTGTATTGGACTCATTGTTAACCGAAATGAAGTTTCATTAGTTTCCTTAAGAAAACTGAATATAAGAAGGTATATCATTCTTTAACATTAGGGGAGTGTTCTAGTCTCAATGCCTAAGTTTCGACTGAATTAGAAACTTGCATAGAATTTTGTTTACGGAACGTAAATTCTTGTGCGGACACGTTAAAAATGTGGAGGAATGCCTTAAGTGATCAAACTATGACACAAAAACCGTTTATAAGTGCTACAACGGTTCTGAAGCGTCTAGCGACGAGTGCAACATCCAAAAATTCAAACGTTTGGTGCTTAAAAATTGTCTATTGACAATTAGAGACTTGCAGACAGTGTTGGAATATCGTTTGACTCAGCCACCTGAAACCACCGACCAATCCAGCGAATATAATGAAACAAGACTGAAAAGATCACGCCAAACTCAAACAAAAATCAAGTTTTTCTTTGATTATCGTGTTATGGTGCACTATGAATTCCATCCACCGGGCCAACTCTCAATAAATAATATTATTTGAGCGTTCTCTGTCACTTGCTTCAAGCTATCTGTCGAAAATGTCTGAATTATGAGCAAGCAACTCATACTACAATGGTTGTTCACGTCCTTTTTTATCAAAAACTCGACTCATATCGTTCCGGCTGATTTGACTCCTTGTGACTTCTGACTATCTCAGTTTGATGAGATAAAAATAGGTGCGCAACTGAGTCCCTATATCTGATTTTTTGCCAAATATTCGTCATTTGCAGGAAGTGTTGATTTTCTCTTCCAGTCAAAGAAATCGGCAGCTGAAGCACATCGGGCAATCCAGAAAGTTTACGGAGGTGCTATCCCAAGTGAAACAATGTGTCGTGGTTGATTTTGTCGCTTCAAAGACGGCGATTTCGATACTAACGGCCGTCAGCGTGAAGGAAGGCTAAAAATATTCGAAAACGGTGAAATGGAGACAATGCTCGATTAGGCTCCTGGGTGTCAAACATTAGAAGAGCTTGCTTCAGCATTGTGAGTGCTCCGCCAAACCATGCGCGTTTAAAGACGGCGCACTTAACATAGCTGGTGTATCTCCGAAACTATTACTCCGAATTTAGGACAGTATTCTAGAGGTGTTGTAGAATTTAATAAGATAATGAAAAAATTCCATGTAACCCTTTAAAAAAGCGTCCAAAAAGTTGCTTCGTAAAAAATAGTTTTAGAGTTTTAAGTGAAAACTAAAGCGGTCGAGTTGTCGCAAAATTACTTAAAAATCGATTTATTTCAAACTTTTGGCATGCAATATCTCCTTAAAAGCAGCTTTTGGAACACCCTGTATAACAACTTGCACTTGTTGTCTGCGCCGTCAGCCTTGTTTGTGGCTCATTCGCTGCCTCATTTAAATAATAACACTCAATTTGTGTGCAAAAAGACATATTTACTTTATTTGATTTTTACTTTTATTTTCGGCAATTCTTTTTTTCATTCCAATAACACATTATGTGTGCTTATATACTGTGAATATGGCTGTCTACAGCAAAAACAAGCGCAATTGACAATTGTCAAATGGCATACGCATGGTTGCCAATGTTTGCACAAGCAATACTGTAGGTGTAACTGAGTGTAAGTATGTGTGCGTGTTAGTGTAGAGGATGCCAGCTCGGCTTTCGCTCGCTGGAGCACACACATAAACATTTCCACAGATACTTGCGTTACTTCCGGCAAGACTTTGAAGGCACATGCGTGCCAACTCAGCAGCAAGTCAAATAGTTACAACAAAAAAAATAAAAACAGCAAAAAGAACGAAATTTGTCATGTATATATGTGTGTGCGTAGTTTATTTTATTTTTTGCGCCATCTATTTACTCTGTTTACATTCATTCAATTTGGCAATTGTTGCTGTGAAATAAATTCCTTATAATGGCAATGAGATTTCACAACATTTTTTCCGGCAGCACACACCTACTCACACACACACACAGGCATACAGCGACTGCCTGCTGCTTGCTTACACTCTGGCTTCCAGCTTTGACACTTGTTGTGCCCACAGCGTGGCTTCAGCACTCGTGCACTGTGCGTGTCTGCTCACATCCTTTCCTTCCATTTTGCACATTCCGTTATTTGTAAATATATATAAATTATATGTGTGTGTGTGTACTCGCACATATGTTTACCAACACTTGGCCCACTTGGCTGCTGTCATTCAATTGACACAAATGATAAACATGTGCCAATTGATGCAATCATTTTGTACCTCCCTCGTAACACCCACTCAGTCGGCTATTTTTCCCAACGCCTTCCACTGCTCTCACCACACTCTGCTGCTCGACTGCCAGCTATTTGACATTTTTGTTGGCTTTCTTTACAAATCTGCGGGACAGGCAGCAGGAAAGGCGTCAAAATAGTTTGTAGATGAAATAATGCGGGAGTGTGTGTGTGTGTGTATGCGTGTCACACACACTTTGGCAACGCCGGAATTTCCGACACTCGCACGCATTGAAGGCGGATTAAAATTGTTGCTTTGCTGATGAGCTCACTTTCAAGCAGTTCTATTGTAACGGTATTGTAAGTATATAATTTTTTTTTGCTGACTTTGACAGTATACTTTCTCCTACAAATGTACATATATACATATGTGTGTGTGTGTTATTTTGACATTTTGCTTCATATTTGCTGATTGCGGTCAAGGCTGACATAAGGCGGCCATTTAATCAACTCCAAATTAATGGGTGGCCAAGTTGTGATTTACAATTTTGATGCCGTTTGTCGTGTCTGGGATTTCCTTGTGTCAGCAAAATGTGCGGAAAGTGTCAATGAAGCATTGTAAGTTGCATATTTCAAAATAAGACACTGCAAAAAAGGGGTCTGATATAAAAACTAAGCGATTTTTGATAATTCTGAAAAATACAAAAGTAGCCAAAGTGACGATCCTTTCTTTTTTTAAATAAGACAGTTTTTTTTGGGAAATGATTACTTCGTTAGTTCGTTCGACTGAGCCCAAAATCCGAAAAGGAAGCTTGAAAGCATATTCCAGAGATTAAGTATTGAAACAAATAGAGTCAAAGAGAGAAAAATTAAGCGATTTAATTTACTTCCGATATAAAGCAATACTTACGAGATATGGGTGCTGAAAAAATATATGAATCTATGTTATTTATTTTAGGTTTCGAATAATGGATATCAACTCATTCATTTCAAGGAGGTCTTTAAAATTTTACAAATTACTTATCAGAGTTCTCAAAATTAGGTTAGATTAGGTTCATTGATTGATCTTCTCTCTTGTTTGGGATCGCACTTGAACAACTTATATTCTTTGTGCAGACTTAAAATAACACTCCTTTAATCAGATCTTAAAAGTAGGTCGACGAAGCAAACTCCTTAGGCGTTTTATTTCTATTCCCACCAGGTCAGTGGGATGTCTGAAATAGAGAGCTTACATGTATTTAAGTCTTGATCTTGGAAAGGCAGCAAATTTAAGAAGGTCGCTTTGAGTTATTTCCACCTCGTCTTCTTCCAAAAAGCTTCTCCAACTGGCAACCGTTAATGTTCTCAATCTTACCAACCGGAGATTGATGAAATCACTGAACCTCTTTCCAACCATCCTGATGAGAATAGTGGACCGACTCATTATCTTTCTACTAAAAGTTGGACAAGGGTACTTTTTTCTTGCCAGCATAAGGACTTTGCAGTTAGCGGTGATCAGCCCAATACACTAGTTTTACCAAAAAGTGACTCGATACCATTGATAGCGAGGTTAGGCATTCCCTGACCTAGCCCTGTTAGTTAGCTTATGGTTTGTATGTATAGTAGATCTTTTTTCAGAATCGATAGTCGCCTCTCTGAAGAGAGCTGCACCGGAGCAGCAAATTACATGAATGGTAGAAACCTCGGCTTGAACCCCGCGCATTATTCAGGAACCCCGCAACTAGACTTGTTAAACAATGACCCCTCCCACCAACTTTCCCCCGAAGCTTTGACCTCCTAACAAGTGTAATCTGAAGGGCGCTAGCTTCAACACACAAGACATAATAGGCAATCAATGCCTTCCTTTCTTTTATTGGGCCTATAAATATATTCGTGCGGCTTGTCAAGAGATGTTGCAACTTGTTTATTATTCCATATTTCCAATTATCCAAATATGCTTTGGAATTTATTTTTTCACAAATATCTTTGGCTTTGTTCCTGAAATGGTATTTTTCGAGTGCGTTCTCCTTTATTACTTTAATTTTAAAAAAATTTTAGCCAAAAGTCATCGTATTTTGGTAGAAGTTTATGAAGAACATGCTTTAGCTGAGCTAACTGAGTGCGACTTAAAAGTAGTGATTTTGGCATGGAAGATGAAGAACGTCCCGGACGGTCAAAAATAGTTCGAATATGAAAAACTTGAAGCTTTAGTGGATGAAAATTGTTGCCAAGTGCAAGAACACGAGGTAATAATTCTACATCATGCCAACGCTTGGCCTTAGGTTGCCAAATTGGTTAAAAATACTGGGAAGTTTTGACTCACCTGGCTTATAACCCAGATTTTGCCTTTTCTAATTGCCATTTGTTTCAGTCTATGCAGAACGGTCTCACTGGAATTCGATTCACATGAGAACAGGATAGCAAGAATTGGCTTGATTCATTTTTGGCCTTCAACCCGCGCAGTTCTAAAAAATACTATAACTTCAGTTAGACCATACTTTTGAATAATATTATGTTCAAAGTTATCTCAATATACTTTATCGTGTTCAATTAAGTTGATAAAGGAACAGACTATAAATGAAAGACTTCAGGTTTATCCTGCCATGCAGATATGAAAAACAGCAAAAATTGGAAATAAAACGCAAAATATTTATTTATTCATCTATATTATTATTGTCGCCTTCAAAGTAGTCCCCACCAGATTTAATGCACTTATGGCAACGATTTTGCCAGCCCTCGAAACACTTTTAATAACACTTTTTGAAATGGCCTTCAGCTCCTTCAGCGAATTTAGTTATATCTCTTCGATCGACTGAAAACGGGCTTCACGGAGCAGCAACTTTACCCAAAGTAATCACCAAAATCATTCGAACGGACTCGTGAGCGATGTCGAGCTCTCTTGCTATCTCTCTCTTACAATTGCCTAATGCTTTTCAAGCACCATATCTTTCACTATAGTTTCATCAGTTGAAGAAGTCCAGAACGAGGAATGTCTTCAATCATCTCTCGACCGCTTTTGAAGCCTTTTTACCACTCGTTGGCTTGTGTTTTTGATAAAACTGAGTCACCATAAGCCTTTTCCAACTTCGCAACGTTTCCGCAGTTGAAATTTGGCTAGAAATACAAAATTTGAGACAAATTCTTTATTTGACATTTTTATCCATTGTAAATATCGCAATGCACTTCTGGGGTGTACCGACTTAAACGCCTGCTGGATACCAACTGGTTGAGAGATCGCACTCATATTGGACATAGTAATTAAGAATAGTTCTACCAACTCAGCAAAATAATTTTTTTTTTTTGAAATATTATTTTCCCGTGGATTTTATGTTACAATTTAAAAGTCCTTTTTAGTCACAATATATATTTGAATTAAGGATAAGGATCTCTAAATACTTCTGACGGATCTTCATATATAGCCGGTAAACCCTCGACATTGTATCCCTCTAAGCACTGTCCAATAGGCCAAGTTTTCTAAAGTTATTAATAAAAGTGCAAAAAACTATTATTGTGTATGCAACATGTTGCCAGACTATAAATATACTCCCACAGTCCATTTCAAAAGTACAAACAACAACATGCATCCACAAGCCTTTAATATCCACTTAATTGCGACACCGTAATAAACTCTCGAGTGCTTGCCCAAGAAATAGTTAAAATTCAAAACACAAACAAAAACCGTTATTCTTTAAAAAGAACTCGCCAAAATATGTATTTCTTAAAATGAAATTCAAATGAGTTCACGGATTTTGGTCATTGACTGCGACTTACAAACGCTTTTGGTATCACCGACCACATCGTAACGCTCTCGAGGGCAACCTTTTATGTTGCTGTGTCTGACTGCCACTGCGTATTTTCATAAATCTGTCGGTTAATAATATGCTGCTTTTATTTTATTGCATAACCGCGCTGTTGTTGTTTCTTACGCCACCCTTTGTAAGCGAAGGCATTCACACACACACACTCGCATACATACAAAGTGTGGAGTACTGGCGAACCCTTTTCTTATGGCACTGCTTCAGCGCAGATATTATCGCCAAAGCCTTGTGTAATCCCGTTTTGCCACTTGCCACCAAACAAGTTGTACCGTTATATGCGTATGTGCTTTGTGGCAAGCAACTGTTGCTGCCACCACTTTTACTCCCTCAGGTAATTTTGCAAATGTTTTTATTTATGTCAATGCGCATTTTGTACGCGCGTAATGTGGTTGTTGTTGTTGGTGTGTTTGCGGAATTCTTCTTTTTTCGCACCCTTTCTTTTGGGGTAATTTTTTGGGTTTTTGCCATCACACAAAAACAATTTCGTAGCCAAATGAGCTGAAGTTCGGCTGAGTGGCGGGAAGGGACGGTTGCATACATACAAACAAATGGCATGTGACAAAAGCCACGACATGATTACTCTTTATGCTTCTTCTTCTTCTTCTTCTTCCTCCTCCTAGACTTCATCGCACCACTAAATCCCACTAATAATGCGGTTTGTTGCAAGCATATCAAGAATATGTAGAAATAAGTTGCAAAGTCCAGGGTCATAAGCTTGAGGCTGCAAATGATTTTACTATGAAGCTCAAAGGACTAAGGTGAAAGGGTTCATACCACACATCGTAACACTTCGTATGCGTTATCGTCTTTAGCCTCATCATCCAATTCGCATTTGTCTGTTGTCCTTTTCGTTGTTTATAAGTTCATAAAAGTCAACGAGCCGCATCGTGCACACACGCACGAACACGCGCACACAGTCATCCGCAAGTGTCTTCAGCTCGAAGTGCATAAAAAATCCGCACATTATCCTTTGCTTTGCCAAATACTCTACAACATATGTACATATATACATACATACATATATAAAAAGAAATACCACTTAAGCGCCACCGAAACTGAAGGAGTTCAAGGCGACATGTGAAGTGCTTACATACCGCGTTTCATCTCCCCTAAACATCTTCGGCACACTTTCAATCTCCTTTTGGTGTACTTCCTTCGTTCGCTTACTCGACACACGTGAATTTTTATCGTTCAGCGAGTGCATAAAGGAATTTGTAGCAAATTCAATTTTCCCCGAATATACTCTAGCACTCGCATTTTAATACAACAAAGCAACAGCGTCTACAACATATGATATTGCAAGGTGTTGGTATGGCATGCCATAATGTGTAATTGAAAACCTACACTGTATAGCACCCTTGGGAAGGGCATCGCCAGGCGCCAGGCATAAACCTTGTGGGTTTGGAGATGAGGGTTGAAAAAGAACACAAAAAGTATCAATGCTACGAAAAGTAGTGATTATAAAGGCTTGAGTGTCACTATGATTAATAATAATTTTAATTATTTAGGTTCGAGACCGAGGGAAACAAAAAGTGCCAGATTAAGACACTACTCCGGAAAATCATCAGCGTCAGTAGATAATAATTAGTTCATGGAATAAAAAAACTCTAAATAAATAATAGGCACTGAAATCCACAGAAATAGAGAACTTGAAACGTTGTGATCTGTTTCTTTTTTTTGTTTTGTGCGTCAAACCGCACAGGTTCGTGGTTCGAACCAATTCAGCCATAAAAACTGTTCGCGAACGCTTTCGTAGAAACTCCCCTAGAAAACAGAAAATTATATTAAAATCATATATCGACCTATTCAATCTCAAGGCTTATTCGAGGTAATGTTCACATGAAAGCCTCACGTTAGTCAACTGGTTATCTTTGGACAATGCAAGCTAGGCTCGAAAGATTTTAGCGGTTCTTCAGCAGCACACGATCAATGGCCATGAAACTATCCCTTTGACAGGTGAAAAGATTGACACTGCTGAAGAAGTTTTTAATAAGAAAAACGAAAACATCTATGCAAAGAGAAGAGAGAAAGAGCATTGGGTCTTACAGCAATGTTCTACCCCAGCATACAAAGAAAAAACTAGTGGCTTAAAAGCATTATTCCTGGATTCATAACTGCAGACAGTTGGCCTACAGGACGTTCAGACTGAAGTTTACTGGTCTACAGTTTGTGGTCGGAGTTGAGCTCAAGGCCAGTCGAATGTACACAGACATTTGAAGAGTCTCAAAAAATCATTGGATATTGATCATTCAATTAGGTAAGCAGTTAAAGCTATACATATGTATGTCTACTACTCGCCAAGCGAGGTTGTTGGGTTTGGACCCGCCACGTAGAAACCACTGCCAATGAAATAGAGACAACAGCCTCCAATGAAAGATCCCACTTTTGAATACGGCCTCAGCAAACGTAATAAGAACATGCAACTACACTGTCCGGCCCCTAAATTGGGAAGATATCGTTGCTAAACTAGTTGATGTCCTCGTAAAAGTAAAGACTGACTTTACCGCGGTCCAGAAGTGCGATGGACGGGATAAGGATGGAAACGAGGGGGCGGAAATGGTTTGTCGGTGATGTTAACGCAAGTAAGTCATCTCTAGTACAATAGTTGGTAAAGAAAACTCATCACACTGCTTGGCTCTTTCCGGATCGAAAAGTTAAAAACCAGATCGATCATATTGTGATAGATGAACGACAAGTATCCAGTATCCTTGATGTACGTACGCGCTCGCTTCTATGCAGCAAAACTTGCCCGCCAACAAAAACAAGAAAGTTTTGACGTGGATAAACCGAGAGTTGAAGAGGGAAGCGCATATGCCGACAAAAAAGAAAAAGACCGAAATGCCTGAACGTGAAGGGGTTGAAAATCCGGCCGATAGGGGTAATGCTCGAAAATTCTACGAAAAGAAGCGGCGTCTAATGGATGGTTTCAAGACCGGAGCATGAGCTTGTAGGATCCAAAAATGTGGCTGATGTTCAGAGCATACTGCAGTTATGAAGAGAACACTTTTCCAGCTTGCTGAAGTGCAAAGAAAGTGTAACATCTGACATGCAAGAGTGAGACCCCACAATCCGCTCCAATGGCCGTAAGATAAGCATTCTTAATATCGCGTATGCGGTCTTTTCAAGCGTAGGGTGTGAAAGACTGAAGCACACCGTCAACAAACTGATTGGAACTTATCAATGTAGACTTAGACCTAGAAAACCAAGTATCGTACAGATTTTCACCAAACGCCAAATCTTGGAAAAGACCCATATAAGGAAAATCGACACACACCCCCTATTCGTGAATTTCAAAGCCGTCTTCGGCAACACGAAAAGGATCTTCTTCTATGCCGCTATGTCTGAACATCATATTTCCGCAAAGCTAAAGCTGTAAGCTGTCCTTGCGTAACACCAAAAGCTCTCTCAGGATCCGGAAGGACATCCCCGAGCCAATCGATACCAAACAAGATTTCAGACAAGAAGACTTTTTCAATATACTTGTATTACTAGAGAAAATAATACGAGCTGCAGAGCTAAATAGAGAAAGTCTTCTGCAAGAGTATAATGGATGGATAAGGAAGCGAAGCAAATGGGTCTGATAGCGAACGAGGGCAGGACGAAATATCTCTTGTCATTAAACAAACAGTCGTCGCAATCGCGACTAAGCTCCCACGTCACTGTTGACTGTCATAACTTCGAAGTCGTAGATAATTTCGTCTATATTGAAACCAGAATTTACACCAACAACAACGCAATTTATTTTCGCCTCAACGATTTAACTTAAATCCACAGAAACTTAATACTAAAATAAGCAAAGGCAATTCGCAACACACCCACCGCCCCGTCCATTGTTTCACGCACGCATCACCATGTCCTCCGCCGTCTCGCACGACATCGCCGCACGCTTCAGCACACGCATCTTCGAGTAAACGATATCCCAGTCAACGAAGCCGCCAACAATGTGACGCACATTTCGTTCGGTGTCATCGTAGCCGGTGCGACCGTGCAGCATGCGTAGATTGTTGAAGGACAACACGTCGCCCGGTTCCGTTTTAAAGGTGACCGATTGCTCGTGAGCCATGCGTACGAATGTGGCGTTAGCCTCGTACCAGGGCACCACCTTATCGACATCGATGCTGAAGTGGCTGTCACGTTGAGGTACGCTGTGATTGATGCGCGTATATTTGCCATCTGCATCCAAGCTACAACAACAAGAGCAATTAAGAGGCGGGTAATATAAGTCGCGTGTGATGGCAAAAGGACAAAGTAGCTGGAGAATTGTATTACGTTTTAAGGAAGAACGGTTGTTATGCAATTATGGTAATTGGCGAGTATCTCAATGATGACTCGCAACGGATCGGCGAAGATTCATTGGCAATGAGTTATCGTCTGCTTGACTTACTTAATAACTGGCGCGCGCCACATATTATGGAAGGACTTATCAGCGTCTATGCCGATGTCACACCAATTGACAAGTGTCTGTGCGAGCGTTTCGAAATGCTGTGGATGATTGACGCGCAACTGATCGGCAATGTTGAAGGCGTCCACTAGCTGATTCCAGCCGCCTTTGGAACGCGATTGCTCGAGCGTGTGCAACAGCGTGACGCTGGGTTTATACTCATAGTAAGGCAGATCGGTGTGTAGTGGCAGTGGCTCAGAGAGGTAGGAGTAATTCTTGGCGCCTGGGCGTGAACGTACGCTGAATTCCTCACTGAAAGTTATGAAAACACCATTGTGGTTATAGAAATGTTTTGATTATTGAGAAATTTTATGTAGAAGTTATAATTACCCGTAAGTTGTTTTGCGTATGAAACCGATTCGATTGGCCAATGACTTTACCACGCCGATATCCAATGGTGAATTCTTGAGCATTGCGATTCCATGCACCGCCAAGGTCTCCAGCCATTCCATGAGCACTATTGGGGAAGGAATTAATTAAAGGAAATTAAAGGAAGGAGTTTCATTGAATATATTTAAATAACTCCAGCATTAGCTTATTTTCATGTGTTTATGTGATGTTTGGTTGATTTATGTGCTCGAATATTTTCAAAAATATTTACAACTTACACCACTTACACAAAACCCTAATTACAAATTTAGAAATATAATTTTAATAAAGTGATAAAACCTTTCAAATATAAAAATATTTTTTAAAATTTCTTCATAATTTCTACTAAAATTTTCATCCCTTGTCAGCCTCTTACGTCCATTCATACCTCTAAAAATAGTTTTCCAATTAGTATCGGTCGTTCTCTTAAAGAAAGACGACATTTTTTAATGCATAAACTATCGCGAAATTATGCTTCTCTACATTACGTGTACTGTCCAGAATATGAGTACTTATAATCCACATTGAATCAAAACTTGACCAATCTCTCGGCAAACCACAAGCCGTATTTCGCTCGAAACGTTCATGCATCGACCAGATCAACACCCCACGTATTATAATTGAGTTAATGAACGAATGGCAATCGACTCTTCAACTTGTTTTCATTCACTGTTGCACTACTTTTAACGCGAAAGTATTTTGGAGGCGTTTCGATCTAGAGGAGTTCCTGAAAAGCTTTTACCTTTAATCAAAGCACAATGTGCAGACTTCAAGATAGCAAGCGCAGAGGTATCTGCTGGAACTTAAGCATAACATTTTGAGCATCTCGCGTATGCGGACGATATTTGCTTATAGTCAGTGAAGCACTCCGACATGCAACCAAAACTTAAGGATCTATGCGCCGAGTGGGGTAGAGTTAAACCAACCAACATCGACAAAACAAAATCGAAATGCTGGATATCGATATCATTGGCCATAGCAACCGCGCCGTTGGTTCTGCTTTCTTCAGGTTGGACAAAAGAAGCGAAGCAAATGGGTCTGCTAGTGAACTAGGGCAAGACGCAATATCTCCTGTCGTCAAACAAACAGTCCTTCTTACAGTCATAACTTCGAAGTCGTAGATAGTTTCGTCTATCTTGACACCAACATTAATACAAACAACAATGTCAGCCTCGAAATCCAAAGCAGAATGACTCTTGACAACTGGTGCGACTTTAGACTGAGAGGGAAATTGAGAAGTAAGGTGCTCTTTCGACGAATCAAGACTAAACTCTACAAGTCACTTATCATCCCCGTCCTGCTGTATGGTGCAGAGGCATGGAAGATGAATACATCTGATAGCATTAAGAGTTTCAGAGAGAGGCTCTGCGGAAGATTTATTGTCCTTTGCGTATTGACAACGACGAATACCGCATTCGATGGAACGACATTGACATAGTTCAGCGGATTAAGAGATATCGGCTACGCTGGCTAGGTCACGTTGTCCGAACGAATTAAAACACTCCAGCTATGAACGTATTCGACGCAGTACCCGCCGAGGGAAGTAGACATCCACTTCATAGGAAAGACCAGGTAGAGAAGTACCTGGCTATGCTTGGAATCTCTCCCTTGGCACCAAACAGTGAAAAGAAAGAACGACTGGCGCGCTGTTGTAAACTTGGCTATAACCGCGAAAGCGTTTTCTACGCCAATAAAGTAGAAGAAGAAAGTAATGATTACTATGCAACAAGACAAACAAATTGATAGCGTTGGAGACTTTACCTGCCTTGAAAAAATAATAAACGCACAAAATAGTACAGGAGAAGTTATTTTAGCCAAAAATGAATGATATGACCTAGCTTGTAACCGACTACCGACTACCGAGATGCCCCAAAATCATCAGCAACAACAATCTAAATAAAAAATGCATTTTGGAACACTTCAACAACTGAATAATTGTGCGAAGTGGAGATGGAAGTTTGCTGGCAAGCAAGGAAGTCGTAAAAGTGGCCGCTCTTAGATCCCGTGGTGGAGATTCCTACAAAAAAACATCGATGAATGTCAGCATCGGCCTAGTGATAGCACTTTATAGTTTTTCAGCTCTTTTTTGAGCGTGACAATGGCGATAGTTTGCTCATTTGCAATGCCAACTTCGTCAGAAAGTCTTTTTCTTTGGCACTCCAATCGTGGATCGATCTGAACCGAGAAAACTTCGCCAGCTGCCTCTATCCTTTCTGAGGACACCCCAGCTGTACATGCCAAGTGCAGGCAGGTCCCTATTTATTAAGCCCTTTCATTGGATGCGTGGACGCTCTTACTATCGTTATTCACCCATGGGTCACGAATCGAAGGAGCTTTCGCTGCAGCATCGTCTTCTATGCGTATGAAATCGACTAATCAGCGGGGGGCTTTTCAATTGGTCTATTACCTATACCAGGTAAGGTAAGGTTAAATGACTGATCTAGAGAGGTCGTATATGGACTGCTAACCTATATCAAGTATCATTAAAATGTTCCAGTTACTACTCAAGTTATCGCTTGCACGGATAAACTGACAAACAGATGGAATTCAATTCCTCTAGCCGATCTGATCTGCTACCTCGATTGGTTTCCAGTTTCACAAACAACAGTTAGGTATAAGGCAACACATTATCAGAGTATAAATAAGTCTAGATCTTTTAAATCAGTTTTTACACAAGAATTTATAACAATTGAATAATCTCAAAGAATCTGAAAAAATTACTCTTACTCACCTGCATCACTCCGCATCACATCCCAGTAATCAAACTTCTTCAATATGTTAACAAAATCATCCTTGCCCCAATGTCTCGACTCCGGTCGATACCACTCACTTAAGTATTGCTCACGAGTTTTAAGCGAAAAGTCACGATCTTTCAACCAGTTCAGCGCAAAGCTCGAGCAATGTTCATCGGACCAAATAATTTTTACTAGCTGACGTGGTTCGTCCACCTAGCGAATAGTGGCACAACATTTTTATTAAAATTATACCAACACAATTTTCTCACAAAACACTAACCATTACTTGCCGAACTTTCACTTTCGTATCGAAATTATTCCAACGTAACGGCTTGCGACTCAGCGAATCGCGATGGAAACACTGCGCACACTGACAATTGTCACGCAACCAAATGCCAGGGAATATCATGGAATTCGGCTGCTGTGGCTGCTCCTTGATCAGCAGCATTTGATCCTTTGCGCGCAGTGTGGCGCTAATGTGACGTAAGAGCGCGCCTTGTTGTTGCAGAATGCGCCCGGTGGTGAGTAGATTGCGCCAGCAGCGTCGCGCTAACGTTGTCATCCTTTAGAACTGGTACTTTTTTTGCAAAATATTTGAATCCCAAATGCAAAATTTTGGATGCGTCCACCAAGCGCTGTTGCCTTAAATGAAATCGAAGCTGAATTCGCGTGCTGCGAGCTTTTAAATCGTCGCAAAGTGCAACGAAGTTCAAGCTTTGTCTGGCTGCGGAAATTTGCCGACTTAGTCATAAATACGAACGGTCAACGTTCGATTTAACCGGTTTAATTGCATTTCGGCTGATTATTTAAAAGCAAATACAACTCTGTGGCTCTCATTCATCCCAGAGCATTGAATCTTTGTTTTGTTTATGTTGAACAAAAAGCAAAACAAAAAACAAAAACAATTAATTGCTGATAAGATGCGCGATAAGCCAGCATATTGCTTTCAAATGTCGCGTGTCAATTAGTCCGGCAACAAACAATTAAATTTTTGATTGATTTTTTGTTATCAATTAAATACAAATTTGCAATTAATTTATAAGACAGTAAAATAATTTGAAAGTAAGTAGCCCTCAGGTTCTCCCAAAAACATCAGATTTTTCATAATTTTTTGCACTCTTAGTGACTTTGCTCTCTATCAGCTGACATGAGATTTTTATAAAATTCATTATTGCAGGCAATGCCTTACCTAGACTGCGTTACTCACCATTTTCATTATCTCATCTTTCTGCCTTTTAATTCGCACGCTTTTCTAGTATAGAAGATCAGCTCATATTCTTTGCCATTCTGTGAAAACCACGTCGCTCATGAAATCCCAACAACAATACGAATGAATGACAACAAATTGTTTGCGATAAGCATTTCTGTTTTTACGAGCTTACAGCGTATACTACTAAGAGCAAAAAATAGTAAGACTTTGTTCAGAATTTTAAAATTCTTAATTTATTCTTCAAAATATATGTCATCCCCCTCAAAGTAATCTCCCTTGGCCCAAACATAATTGTGCCTACGTTTTATCCAATCCTCGAAACAGTTGTTAAAGTCAATTTCTGGATTAGCCTTTAATGTGAGTAGCGATTCAGGGTTAACCCTCATCGAGACCCTCGGGTCTGGCCAGGCATATCTTGTTTTTAAATGTTATTTACGACTTGCCCTTCCATGTAGCTTCCTAGAATTTTATTGTCTATAGAATTCAGAAAAAAAATTCAAGGATATCGTATCGAAAAGGACGAAAAAAGGATATTATATTAATACACCTTAGTGGACCAATGGTACTTGGCTAGACCCCATATATTTTGTATGAAAAAATATGAACTTTGGTATGTTTCTATCACTTCGCACGGTTGATTTATCTGTTTTCATGTTCGTTACATGTCCAAATTGGTTTGTATGTTTATCTAGGTCAAATACTTTAGCCGCTAGAGCGTTTTAAAGGTTAAGAAAAATGTAATTTTTCTCAAAATGTTACATTTTTTGTGAACGCTATTGCCACGCCAAGCGTGAACAAGGCAGTCAATTTGATTTCAACCAAATCGAGAGGTAAGAAATTTCAAAAATGTATCAATATTGTACATATGTATATGAGCGTAAATACAACACGTATTTCCATACAAATTTGACGAAATTTCATAAGCATAGATCCAAGATTCAGTAATACGTTTCATGATGTTCTGGTAGTCGGAGAGCATTGTTTCACAGACGTTAACGCAACGATGTTTTGCGAAAAAATTGATTGTGATTTTGGCACCAATCCGGCCTTTAATTTTCTTAGGCCCATATGATCTTTCAAAATAGTTTCTATTTATCCTTCCGATATTCCAACAATGCCAGAAAGATATCTGACTGTTAATCGTCGATTACCAGGCACCAATACCTTTATTTTATTGACATGATGCCAGTTGATGTTGATGACCATCCTGAACGCAGTTCGGCGTTAACGAGTTTTCGACCCACTTTGAATAATTTGTACTAATCAAAAACATTTGCTCGCGACATATAAAGTTGAGCTAACATTATTTATAGAACAAATGATATTTATTATTTGTAGTATTTAGTTAATGACTTGAAATTCTATGGCAGAAATGTAGGCTGTACTCTCTTTGATATTACATATTTCTTAGAATATTATTCAAAACAAATTTTAGGGTTCAATATCAGTAACTATAAACAGAGAACGTATATTATAGAGAAGGTTCACGACGCCGAGAATTTAGGGATATTTCAGTTTTGGGATATTACC